>NC_092712.1:287819350-288126711 GCF_047496885.1 Scyliorhinus torazame
GAACAGCAAAGAACTGGAGGGGGATCCAAAGAGGAGGCAGAGAGCTCAGAGTCTCGCTCTATGTGGGTGACCTGCTCCTCTATATCTGGGACCCACAAAGCAGCATGGAAGGAATCATTGCGTTCCTGAAAGAGTTCGGTGCCTTATCGGGCTACAAATACAACATGAACAAAAGTGAGATTTTCCTGGTGAACCCACAAGAGGGAGGGGCAGCATTAATGGGACTGCCGTTTAAGCAAGCTGTGGTATTATAGGTATTACGGTACCGGATAGGCGAAAGCACCATTGGTGGAAACTGTACGCCTTCTATTGGTTAGAATGTATGGTAACTCCGCCCTGCTAGGCGGGGTATAAAACCCGTGCCACCCCAGCAGCCTTCATTCTGTACCTGAGCTGCTGGGGGAAACATCTAGCTTATTAAAGCCTTCAGTTGGACTACAACCTCGCTTTAGTGGTCATTGATCGTGCATCACAAGCCCAACACAAATTCCGCTACCTGGGGATCCAAATCGCTCATGACTCGACAGGGGTCCACAAAAGGAACCTGACCAGTTTGACAGAGGAAGTCAAAAAGGACCTGCAGAGATGGAACATGCTCCCACTCTCCCTGGCGGGGAGAATACAGATGATCAAAATGCACGGACTGCCCAGATACCTCTTCCTACTTAGATCCATCCCGATTAATATCCCCAAGGCCTTTTTTAACTTGCTGGACAAATTAATCATGGCGTTTGTATGGGCGTGGGTGTGGTGGAGGGGGGCGGGGGGGGGGGGGGGGGGGGGGAAGAATGCTAGGATCACAAAGAAGGTCCTACAGAAAACAAAATCCAGGAGAGGGCTAGCCCTCCCAAACCTGCAATACTACCACAGGGCAGCAACAGCGGAAAGAGTGATGGGATGGATAAAGGAGCCAGAAGCCGAGTGGGTGCACATGGAGGAGGCCTCCTGCATGGGGACCTTGCTCCAGGCCCTCGCCAAGGCGGCACCATCCCCACCCAAGAAACACTTCAGCAGCCCAGTGGCGATAGCCACCCTCCAGTCTTGGAAACGACTATGGCAGCAATTTGAAGTGACCAAAATGTCCGACAAAGCCCCCATCTGCAATAACCACAGGATCATGCCAGCACTCACTGATACCACCTTCAAAAAATGGAGACAGGACGTGGGGACACTGACAGTCGGGGACCTATATACTGAAGGTAGGATCACAACACTGGACGAGCTGACGGAGAAATTCCAGCTAGCAAAGGACAACGAACCCGGGTACCTGCAGCTGAAAAACATCCTACGGAAGGAGACAATGACATACCCATGATCACCACGACAGACACTATCAGAAGAGCTCCTGGATGCAGACATCTTCAGCAGAGGGAATTGTGGTGACATGTGTGGACGACTGGTAGAGAGGACCGACACCGAACTGGACGTTACAAGGAGGAAATGGGAGGAAGACTTGCGGTTCGAAATAGGGTGGGGTTTCTGGAGCAAAGCACTGCACAAGGTCAACTCCATCCCCACATGCGCGAGGCTCAACTTAACGTTGCTAAAAGTGGTACATAGAGCCCTCAAAACAAGAACGTGAATGAGCAGGTTCTTCCTGGAGGTGGAGGATAGATGTGAACGGTGCCAAGTAGGCCCAGCCAACCACGCCCACATGTTCTGGTCTTTCTTGCCCCAGACTAACTTGGTAATGGACAGCCTTCTTTGAGGCAATGTCCAAAGTGGTGGGGATGAGAGTGGACCTAGCCTGAAAGTGGCGGTCTTCAGGGTATCAGAATAGCCAGATCTCTTCATGGGGAGGAGGGCAGACGCCCTTGCCTTTGCCACCCTGATCACCCGCCTTAGAATCCTGCTTAGCTGGCGGTCAGCAGTTCCACCCAAAGCTGCAGACTGGCTGTCCGACCTGTCGGAGTTTCTCCAAATGGAGAAAATCAAATTCGCCATCTGTGGTCAGAAGATGGCTTCCACGCAACATGGGAGCCATTCACCCGACTGTTCCGGGACCTGTTTGTGGCCAACACATAAATATACAGCCAGAAACCATGGATAAATAGCCAGCACAAGATAGAAAAGAGGAAATTGAGGGAGGACCCCGGGAGGGGTGGGGGGAGAGGGGGTGCAAGATGAGGTAGCCAATACCAGCAGGAAAGAAAGAGGGTCAGCAGTAAAGAACGGGGGAAGGGGGTTGGGGTAGGGAGGGAAGAGAGGAGAGCAAAAAAGGGGAGCCAGAAAGGGGAAAAGATAAGAGAACACAAATGGGGGGGGGGGGGGGGGGGGGAGCACAGGGGAAGACAACAGCTGTAACAACCACAGCAGGGGAAGACAGCAACTGCAATAACCACAGCATGGCGAGAGAAAGTAATGAAGAACGGGAAGGAGAAACAAGCATATTTCCTGTTGCATGTTTTCCAGATCCTTTATGTTCTGCTTTGCTATGTATATACCTGTATTAATATCATGCACAAAACCCAATAAAAATAAAAAAATAGATCTGTACTTTTCAGCTGTCTTTAACCGGAGACTTTCTCTCTCTCTGCGCCTTTAACTTCAATGAACAGTACCTTTTTTCAATTTCCAGTTCCTTTGTTCTTTTGACTTCAGTTTTCCTGGAGTCTTTTAATTGATAGGTTTCAAGAACTATCTGTTCATTAGTTTCTGGCACTTGCTTCCTTCCCATGACTTCATTGTTCTGCCTCTCTGCTTCTGGCATAGTTGGGAGAGCTGTTTCTCCTCCAGCTACCTACCTCCAGCTGCCTTGGGTCCAGTCTTAAACTCAACTCAAAATGTCTTTCTAACTTAAAGTGGCCCCTGGTTGATAAGTAACATTCCAGTCCTTCTGTTTGATTTTTAACGTTGCAAACTCTCTCATTTTTAAAAATAAATTTAGAGTATCCAATTCTTTTTTTTTCCAATTAAGGGGCAATTTAGCATGGCCAATCCACCTAACCTGCACATTTTTTGGTTGTGGGGGTGAAACCCACGCAGACATGGGGAGAAAGTGCAAACTCCAGATGGACATTGACCCAGGGCTGGGATTCAAACCCGTGTCCTCAGCGCCGTATTCCTAGTTCTTACGGGCCAGGTCTTAGAGAGCCCCAAACTGTATCATGGAGTTCACCTGACCCACAGCCTTTTAATAGATTTTGGTTATGGGGAACACAAGGGCCCACTCTACAGGTGTGATGCAACAGAGATCTAAAGTACTTTTAAAACAAAACAATGTTTATTATATGAATCCAATTAACATTTCATAAACACACAGTAAACATCTTAGCAACTATCAACTCAAATACTTCCTCCAAAGAATACAGTACTCAAAAAGTAACCCTTAATCTTTCCTAGCAATATCCATAAGATAAAACACTTTTTAAATAAAGACAGCAGGTTTAAATGCTCTACAGAAACAGGTACTACTTTGAAATTATCAATGATCTGGAGATATTTCTTATCTTGTAGAGAGAGAGATCATTATACAGCTGCTTGCTTTGCCTGCTGAAAACAAAACCAAACACACACTGTAGCTGCCAGCTCAAAAACGAAAGTAAAAGTAGACAGACAGCCCAGCTCCAACCACACACTGACATCATTGCAGCTATTTGATAAACACCCATTTCTTAAACGTACATCAACTACAGCTATTTGATAAATACCCTTTTCTTAAAGGTACTCTCAGACAACACAGTGCTAACCACTGTGCCACATGCCACCCTAGCAAACTCTCTAATAACAAGACAGACAAAGTCGGAAACAACCAAACCTCCCACATGCAAAAACTTTTGTTTAACACAAATATAAAACTGAAGTGTTGACCCTTTGATACACAGAATCACTAAATTGAACTCACTTAAATCTATACCTTTACTTCTTTTTAAATTTTAAATTTTTTTATTACAAACGTGTCAAAACTGGTACAGCGAACAAACACCCCGGGAAACATGCTTCCCTACAATCAACTATACAGTCTGTACAGATTTGTCCTCTTTTTCACCCCCCACGACGAACAACTCCTCAAACACGGTCACAAACATCCCCCACCTTTACTCAAACCCCCCTGAGCAGAGCCCCTTAACTCATACTTTATCTTCTCTAATCGCAGGAATTCGTACAGGTCACCCAACCAAGCCACTTCCCCTGGTGGCAATGCCGACCACCGCTCCAGCAAAATTCATCGCCGTGCAATCAGAGAGACGAAGGCCAAGACATTGGCCTTCCTCCTCTCCAACCATCATTTCTAATATCCAACAATGCAAACATAGATTACTTAAAACTCCCTCTCCTTCCTGACACAAATGATGACATTGCAAACAAATATATTTGTGTTTTATTTTCCTGCAGCCGGCAGTAATCCAGAAGTGGCCGACATCATTTTCCTAATCGATGGATCAAGTAGTATACGCTCTCAAGACTTTGAAAAAGTAAAATCAGCTATAGAAACCTTTATCAACAAAAATGAGTTTGGTAAAACCAGAGTCCAAATTGGCATCATACAGTTCAGCACTAAGCCACGTTTGGAATTTCAGCTTGATCAATATGATGACAAAGCAGTATTACTGAAAGCTGTTCATCAGATTCAGCAGTTACATGGGGGTACAAATACCGGCCAAGCACTGAACTTTACAATCGACTACTTTGATAGCTCAAAAGGGGGACGGCCTGGAATACAACAATACCTCATACTGATTACAGATGGAGAGTCAGGCGATCATGTGTCTGAAGCTGCCAGAGCCATCAGAGATAGAGGGCTTAATGTTTTTGCCATCGGTATTGGCGCTGCTAATCATGCTGAGCTTGTGACGATTTCAGGATCTCAAGAAAAAACTTTTCATGTGGACAACTTTGATACCCTAAAGGACCTGGATAAATGGATTTCATTTGAAGCACACAGTCCAAATGGTGAGTTTAATAAGTTTGAATATTACTTTTTAAACTGGCAGGTTGATTCCATGGTTGGAGATACCTTTGAAGTCAGTGCTAGAATTGGGAGCCTTGCCCACTGTCAACAGATTTTTAAAAAATCATGGATGCTTTGCTGTTCAGTTTTCCAGTATGTGTTGCAAGGTAATAAGGTTACCATCAGGGCAGACGTCGAACATTAGGAGTAACTGTGTGGTCTCCTCAAAATGGCGATAATTGTTGAGTTCCTTTTAATGCCAGAAGGCTAGCATACTTCAGCCAAGCAGCCACATAGAAAGGAAGAATTTTGAAAACCGTAATAGCTTAACAGGTTCCTCTGACAGATGACATCTACCGGTTTTGGTAGTTGATTTGTCAGTTCCAATGCACATTAATTCCTGCTTTTAACAATTTCACTGAGCACCTGGGCTTGAAGTAGGCACTAACTGAGTGGTTGTGAGCAAATGATGCTTCGCTCTTTCCAGAGGTTTCCCTTTGCGTGAGGTTGTTTCCCTCACACCCAGCTGATGTCACTGAAAGAACTTGCGAACTAAGGAAATGGGCAGGGAACAGCACAGGGATTGGGACTTGAAAGGTGTAGAGGAAAATATGAAATGAAGTGAAAATCGCTTATTGTCACAAGTAGGCTTCAAATGAAGTTACTGTGTTTTGTGAGGGCCACGAAGAATCCAGCACGAGTTTTAAGGATACAAAGAAATAACATTTATTTACAATAACATATATATACACCAGCAGCAACTTCCCTTGCTGCTCACTCCTCCCTGGCTGGTTCCAAATTGGCCAGCTTTATTTGTGCGGGGAGTCTGCTAATGATTTCTCCGCCCCCCCTGATTGGGGAAGCTCATACTCCCACAGGATTGTGGGAGTCTCATTAGTCCCCAGCCAATGGTAAACAGGCAGGTTATAACATACCTCCCCCCAAAGTCCAAGGAATCCACCGAAGACCCTAGCGAAGGAGGGCGTCGGACTCGTTTTGCCGCAGGCCGGACACCATTTGAACGAGGCGCTGCATCGGGCGGCATGTAACGAGACGGAGACCGGCGCTTCCATGATGAATAGCGTAACGGTTGTACGTCCTCGGCCCGTGGGCCCGAGGATTCCCCCTCTGAGGCGTCCTGTGTCTCCATCTCGGAGTCACAGTCTACTGCCTCCGTCATTTCGGCCTCTCTATCTCCACGTGGTTCTGTAACGACCTGCGCAGGCTTTGAGTGAGGCACCAGAGGAAGATTGTGAGGAATACTTTCCATTGTGTCTGGTCTCTGTGGCTGTAGAAATGAGCTCCGGAGGCGGGGAATCTTTGGAAGGGATAGTCTTCTGGACCGAACATGGTCTACATGTTTGCGCTGGAGATGACCCTGGGCTTGCATCTGGTATGAGATAGGGCCCGTTTGGCGAAAGATTATGCCAGGGACCCACTGGGCACCACCAGCAAAATTCCGAACGGACACTGGGTCACCGGGTGCAATCTGCCGAATCGGCCGATGCCGAGAAAAACCATGTCCCTGCCGTTCTTGTGTGCGGTGTACTTTTGCGCCAATGTCCGTGAAAACCATGCTAAGGCGGGTGCGAAGTCTCTTGTCCATTAGTTCTGCGTGAGCTACCCCAGTCACTGCATGGGGGGTGGTCCTATACAAAAACAAAAAACGAGCCAGTCTCGTGTCCATTGACCCGGAAGATTGCTTCTTTAGGCCTCATTTGAATGTCTGCACTGCGCACTCCGCCAACCCATTTGATGCCGGGTGGGAAGGGGCAGTGCGGATATGGCATATGCCGTTCATCTTCATGAACCTCGCAAACTCCTCACTTTTGAATGGAGTGCCGTTGTCCGTGACCAGCACCTCGGGAAGGCCATGTGTACTGAAAGACAAACGCATCTTCTCAATTGTTGCGCAGGACGTTGTGCCTACCATCTTATGCACCCCTAGCCATTTAGACTGGCCATCGATTAATTGAAGTAACATGGATCCTTGAAAGGGGCCGGCGAAATCCGCATGTAAGCGCGCCCAAGGCCACCCTGGCCATTCCCAGTGATGTAGGGGCGTGGCCGGCGGAAGCTTCTGATGCTCCTGGCAAATTGAGCAGTTTTGGGCCACCTTCCCAATGTCGGTGTCGAGACCTAGCCACCAGAGATAACTCCGGGCCAACATTTTCATTTTGGTCACACCTGGATGCCCATTGTGCAAGTCTCTTAGTATCAGCTCCTGTCCTTTTTCCAGGACAATCACATGCGTCCCCCACAAGAGGATGCCGTCTTCCACGCTGAATTCTGACAGCTTGGAGGAAAATGCCCGCAACGCGCCTGGGAGCTGTCTATGCTGCCCACCATACAGGACTATGTGTCGAACCTTTGACAGGACTGGCTCCGTCTGGGTCCACTCACGGGTCTGTGATGCCGTGACAGGCAAGGTGTCATGGGGGTCGACATGGGGCCGGTCGATAAAGGCAATCGGCTCAGTGCTTCGGCATTCGCTATCTGGGTACCTGGTTTGTGCTCCAGAGAATACTCGTATGCAGCGAGCAACAAAGCCCAGCGCTGGATCCGTGCGGAAGCAATGGGCGGTATTGGCTTATCCTCTCTGAAAAGTCCCAGCAGAGGCTTATGATCAGTCACGATAGTGAATTGGCGGCCATACACGTACTGGTGGAAACGTTTCACCGCAAAGACCACTGCCAGGTCCTCCTTCTCGATCTGCGCGTACTTTCTTCCCGCTGCAGTCAATGTGCGGGAGGCGAAAGCTATCGGCCGCTTTCTCCATCTTGTGGGATAGGACGGCCCCAGTACCATACGGGGATGCATCACATGTGACGAGCAAAGGCTTTCCAGGATCATAGTAGGTTAGTAACCCAGACGACGACAATTGTTGTTTTACCCGCCGGAAAGCGGTTTCTTGCGGCTGACCCCAAACCCAGGTGTAATTCTTCTTTAGCAGAAGGTGCAACGGGGCCAGCGTAGTTGCCAGACGGTGGAGGAACTTCCCGGAATAGTTTATGAGGCCGAGAAAAGAACGAAGATGCGAAGTGTCAGTCGGGGCGGGAGCCCGTTGAATCGCGCGCACCTTCTCTGCGACGGGGTGCAAACCTTTGCGGTCCACCCGATAACCCAGGTATACTACTTCCTTCGCCTGAAAGACGCACTTTGTGCAACGTAAACGGACTCCAGCCTCCGAAAAGTGTCTAAGGACAGCCTCCAGATTTTCCAAATGTTCCTGCTCCGCCGTCCCTGTGGTCAAAACGTCATCTAAGTAGACAGCGACACGCGGTAAACCTCTCAAAATGCCCTCCATAATGCGTTGAAAAATAGCGCAGGCAGAGGATACTCCAAAAGGCAAACGTGTATATTCATACAACCCCCGGTGTGTATTAATCGTTACATATGGCCGGGAGGCAGGGTCCAGCTCCAACTGTAGGTAGGCGTGACTCATATCTAATTTTGTGAACGAGAGTCCGCCTGCAAGCTTCGCGTAGAGATCCTCTATGCGAGGCATTGGATATCGGTCGAGTCGGGAAGCCGTATTCATTGTAAGTTTATAGTCGCCGCACAAGCGGACTGTGGCATCTGGCTTCATTACAGGTACAATTGGTGCTGCCCAGTCAGCGAAACGGACGGGCCTGATAATACGCAAAGTCTCCAAACGAGTGAGCTCCCCTCCTACCTTCTCGAGCAAGGCGTAAGGCACTGGGCGCGCCCGGAAATAGCGCGACGTGGCTCCAGGTTCGACTTGGATACGGAATACGGCCCCTTTTATTTTCCCATAACCGGGCTGGAATACATTTGGGTATTGTCCTAGCACCTCAGTCAACCCTCCAGAAACTGTTTGGAGGATGTGCACTGCAACCACAAATGGCGCAACCAGTCCCGGCCCATGGCCGCGCACCACGATAAGTGGGAAACGCCTCTCCTGGCATCCATAAACAACAGGGGTCATCATAGTTGCTGCAATGTCCAATGGTTCCCCCGCGTAGGTGGCCAACCTGGCCTGTGTGTCGGTTAATGTAAGGGTCAGTATACCCTGCTTGATGCGGTCGAATGTCCTCTGGGCAATCACGGAGACCGCTGCGCCAGTGTCCAACTTCATCTCAAGCGGGTGACCATTGACCCGTACTGTCACCTTAATGGGGGCCACACGGGGAGCTGCCACACAATGCAGCTGCAGGCAGTCGTCCTCCGTCTCCACGTCCTTGGGAGTAGTCACCACAGTTTCATCCAAATGGTAGGTACGGCCCCTGGGCTGGCCCCGTTTCGGTGGGAACGACGGCGCCTCTGGCGCCCCCAGCACTGGCGTCCGTGATGTGGTCGGTGCCTACAAGTCTGACACGGACATGGCTCCTCATCCATTGATTCTGGAGAAGGCTCCCTTCGGGGAGGTATGTCCGACGGCCACTGGCGTCGATTCGGACGTCACCTCACCCAAGGTACTGCAGGGGTGCGGGGGGATGTTTTCGGACAGAAGGGCTTGCGCCCCAAGGCATACACCTCCATTCCCCGTAGTTCCTGCACTCCTCGTTCTGCGCTCTCTCGGGACAATACTATTTGAATGGCCTGTTGAAAAGTCAATGTTGGCTCAGTAACAACGTTCTCTGGGTGGCCGCATTGTTAATACCGCAAACCAAACAGTCGGGTAACATTTCTGACAAGGTCTTACCATAGTCACAGTAGCCCGCAATCCTGCGTAGCCTGGATAGAATGTTGGCAAGGGATTCTCCTGGGGTCCTCTCAGCGGTATGAAACCGGTAAGGTTGGACTAACGTGGGTGGGGTTGGGTTAAAATGTTGCCCCACTAAGTTCACAAGTTCATCAAACGTTTTGGTGTCCGGCGCAGCTGGGTACGTAAGGCTCCTAATCACCCCAACGCATGCGGGCCGCAGGCATGGGCAATATGACCACCTGGCGCTTGTTTTCGGTGATGTTGTTTGCCTGGAAATAGTAACGCATCCGTTGTACGTCCTGGTTCCAGCTTTCCAGCTCAGCATCAAAAACATCCAAACGTCCATACAGTGGCATGGTGTAATAGAAAACAACTTCCAACCTGTATCCAACAAAAATCCAGGGAGGTGGCTTCAGCAGTGTAGACAGCTATTCACTTTAACCCTCGTCGCCAGTTCTGTGAGGGCCGCGAAGAATCCAGCACCAGTTTTAAAGGATACAAAGAAATAACATTTATTTACAATAACATATTATGACAACACCAGCAGCAACTTCCCTTGCTGCTCACTCCTCCTTGGCTGGTTCCAAACTGGCCAGCTTTATTTACGCAGGGAGTCTGCTAATGATTTCTCCGCCCCCCTCATTGGGGAAGCTCATACTCCCACAGGATTGTGGGATTGTCATTAGTCCCCAGCCAATGGTAAGCAGGCAGGTTCTAACACTGTGAAAAGCCCCTAGTCGCCACATTCCGGCACCTGTTCGGTAATTGAACCGTGTTGCTGGCCTGCCTTGGTCTGCTTTAAAAGCCCGCTATTTAGCCCAGTGTGCTAAACCAGACCCTGCTAAACCAGTCCCTGCTAAACCAGCCCCAGAAGGAAAAGAGAGCAGCAATGCTGGAAGGTGAGGAGGCATGAAAGAAAGGAAAAAGATTGGGGAAGAGATTTGGGGAGAGTAGTTTGGAGAGGCAGACGAGAAAGTGAGATAGAGAGAGACAGTGAGGAGATTGGGGAATTTACAGGAATAAAATTGGGGGTGCGGGGTAGGAAGAGAAAATATGTGTGGCAGAACTTTACTCTACGGGTATGGTCCTTCCCCACACCAATGTAAAAGTCAGAGGCAAGTGTGCTTCAAATGGCCAGCTCGCCCGTCAGCTATTTAACTACAATAGGGCCTTTAATTGGCTCAGCCAGAACTTCTGCTCCCATCCAAGAGGATATCCTGCCTCTTCGAGCTGCCAGCCAATCAAACAGTCAGCAGTGCTCTTATTCTGCAGCAGCATCAGAACTGGTGGCCATTTCTGGGACTACACTGAGTCCCAAAGAAGTGGAGTATCACGGAGCCGGACGTTAGTGTAAGTTCAGCATCTTGACGGGACCAGACTCGGCCTCCAGTGGAGGGTTTATGGGACCAGGATTGACGGGAAAAGGGTAGATGAAACTGTAGTGATCTGTATGTCTGCTGGTATTTAATGGGTTAAGAACTGTAACATAGTGCTAGACAACCACTAGATGGTAGCACCAGATCCATATAAAAAACTGAACTCCGAGATTCTTCCCACCTCTTCGTATCATGAGTGACCCAATTAGCAGCGTGTTAGAGAGATAGCTTAGTTGACACGTGCAGTTAAACAATATTTATACTTCTTCTTATTTACTTAATCATCAGTTATAGTTGTAGAAGAGTGAACAAACTCATTGATATTTATATTCGTTATTCATTAAATGTTATTTGCTTAATTTGAAGACTGATAGTTTCATTGAACTACAACCATCAGACCGTTCTGCAAGTAAGCAAAAGAGCAACGACGAATTACAATCACATAATATAATATAGTACCAGGAGTGGTGTTCGAGAAAACTAGCTAGATAGATTTTGAAAGATCAGAAAAAGAATAAATTAGTAGCAGCTATTCAACTGAGGAAGCGTTGCAGCAAACAGATCCTTCAAAGAAAACCTCCTCGATGGACCACGCACAAGCTCCATGTCACCTCAAGATTACTGGTAATTTGAAATCTGATTGGAAAATGTTTAAACAGCAATTTCAAATATATTTAGAAGCTACTGTAACTGATGCTAGAAAAATTACATTGCTAATATCAATGGCAGGACAGTATGCAATCGAAATTTATAATTCCTTTCAATAGTCTGCTGGTCAGGACAAAGCTAAATTTGAAGTGACTTTGAGTATATTTGGTGACCACAGCAAAATCCAAATGAATGAGACATTTGAGCGATTTATTTTCATCAAAAAATTGCAGAAAACAGGGTAATCATTTATTAGCTTTGTGACATATTTAAAACTTCTAGCTCAATCTTGCAACTTTGCAGCACTGCATGACTCGTTAATTCATGATCAGAATGTATTTGGAATAAATGATGAGCATCAGAGAGAAAAACCTTTAAGACAACAAGACCTAACATTAGAATTAGCGATTGAAAAATGCCTAGCACATCAACAGAGCAAGAATCAATATAATGAATATTATGCCCGTGAAAAAGGCATGAAAATCTACCACGAGGTTGAGTGTGTAAAAATGGTGTCGCAATCGATGAAGAAGCACGTTTCGGATGGCAGCCATCTTGCGCGCGCGCACTCGAACCCTACACATGCGCACTTTGTCAGAAAAATGCGAGACGGACGAAAACCGGTCTGTGCATGCATGGAAGTGTGTCATGCGTCACGACGTCGACATCATGACGTGTTATAGATGTTGAAGCTCCCATTTAAAGAGGAAATGTCCAGCACATGGAAAACAATGCTCGGTAAGTGTGGCAAGCTTAATCATTTTGCTTCGCAGTGTAAATCTTTTTCCTATTTAAACCTGCACAACAAAAATACAAGCAGATTGTGTAGACTCAACAGAAAAAGAAACCGAAGAAAACTTTTCATCAGACAATTGCTCACTGGACGATACATTTTTCGTTGGTATCATAGAAAAGTGTGAGGAAACAAAAGAAGCAACAAGCAATCCTCAGCAGATTAATTCATTCAACAACAATAATGAATGGAACTCAGTCGTTCAAGTTAACATCTATCCAATTTTGTTTGAACTTGACACAGGCGCTTCAGCAAATCTCCTTTCAAGACTGGATCTCAGCAAGATTCAATAGGAACCTGAGATATTTCCAGCAGCCTGCAGACTGAAGGATTATAACGGCAACCTGATCTCTTCAATAGGATCATGCCATTTGAAAGTCTCCGACAAACAAATCAAGAAACTCTTATGATTTGAAATAATTAACAATGATAAATCTTCACTTTTAGGAGCACAAGCACGTAAAGACTTGCAGCTTGCTACGTATATATACAGCAACTGAATATACACCAAAAATGGATGCTTTGCTGTTCAGTTGTCCAGTATACATTGCAATGATGTAGGAGCGGTTTCAAGACTTGTGTATTGAGTCAGCTTCCATGTGGGGTTATTCCCTGTGGCTCAACTCAGTACAGAGAGGAACAAACACGACAACCTGGACAAGATGGCTATTTAATCAAGCTTGTTACGCGTACACGGAGAACAGACTGGATATCTGCCAAGACCGGATCTGCCGAACAAAGCCCAGAACACAGTACTTGTACAACGTTCAAAAATAAATAGCCCACCCTAGTTGGACACAATCCAATCCCTGAAGCTGCTACTTTTAAACATATCCAATAGAATTGCAAGCAGTATTTAAATTTCACCCAATAGAATCGCAAGCAGCGCATGATTGATCCTGATCCTGACAGCTGTGTACAATCCCAGCAGCCTGTGCTGACTGTTTGCGAGAAACAGAACAACAGAACCAGCACCCTGGATTGTTTCACAAAGATAAAATGTCAGAAGTAATGGGCGGGATTCTCCGCAATCGGCGCGATGTCCGCCGACCGGCGCCAGAAACGGCGCAAATCAGTCTGGCATCGCGCCGCCCCAAAGGTGCGTAATTCTCCGCATCTTGAGGGGCCGAGCCCTCACCTTGAGGGGCTAGGCCTGCACTGGACTAATTTCCGCCCCGCCAGATGGCGGGAAAGGCGTTTGGTGCCCCGCCAGCTGGCGCGGAAATTACTTTGTCGTGCGGCGCATGCACTGGAGCATCAGCGGCCGCTCACGGCATCCCCGCGCATGCGCAGTGGAGGGGGTCTCTTCCGCCTCCGCCATAGTGGAGACCATGGCGAAGGCGGAAGGAAAAGAGTGCTCCCACGGCACAGACCCGACCGCGGATCGGTGGGCCCCGATCGCGGGCCAGGCCACCGCGGGGTCATCCCCTGGGGCCAGATCGCCCCGCGCCCCCTCCAGGACACTGGAGCCCACCCGCGCTGCCTTGTCCCACCAGTAAGAGAGGTGGTTTGATTCTCGCCGGCGGGACAGGCATTCCAGCAGCGGGACTTCGGCCCTTCGCGGGCCGGAGAATCGCCGGGGGGGGGGGGGGCCCGCCAACCGGTGAGGCGCGATTCCCACCCCCACCGAATATCCGGTGCCGGAGAATTCGGCAACCGGTGGGGGCGGGGTTCATGCCAGCCCCCGGCGGAATCCCGTCCCCGGTCCTTTTCGTCAAGTTAGCTATCCTAAATCCCATTTGATTACTTATTACTGCTATGTCCTAAAAATACATTTTTAATGGTTAATAATAATTACTTAGTCCTATAATTCATCTCAATCCTTAATAAAGTAACTTATGTAAAACTACTCAAGTGGCAGGCTAACTATTCAGTTTTAAGAGGTATCATCGCTGAACCCCCACTTCAGGTAACAAGGTTACCGTCAGGGGAAACGTAGAACATTAGGAACAACTGTGTTGTTTCCTCAAGATGGTGATAATTGTTGAGTTCTTTTTAATGTCAGAAGCCTGGCATACTTCAGCCAAACAGCCACATTGAAAGGAGGAATTTTGAAAACCTTAATAATTTATCAGGTTCCTCTGACAGATGACGTCTAACGGTTTTGGTGGTTGATTTGGCAGTTTCAATGAACTTGACAGTTTATCGTCTATTTTTCCCTACACATTTATTCCTACTTTTAACAATTCCACTGAGCACCTGGGCTTGAAGTAGGCAGGGCGAACTAACTGATTGGTTTTGTGCAAACTGATGCTTCACTCTCTTCAGAGGTTTCCCTTTGCGTGAGGTTGTTTCCCGCACACCCAGGTGATTTCACTGACGAAACCTGAGAACGAAAGAAGCGAGCAGGAATAACACAGGGTTTGGGAATTGAAAGATGGAGAGGAAAATATGAAGGAATAGAGAGCGGCAATGTTGGAACAAAAAAGATTGGGGAAGAGATGTGGGGAAAGTAGGTTGGAGAGGCAGATGCAAGAAAGAGGTAGAGAGGGGACTGGAGAAGTTACAGGAAGAGAATTGGGGGGGCGGTGGGGGGAGAGAAAGTATGGGTGGCAGAACTTTACTCTGTGGGTATGGTCTGTCATAATATCCACTCATGTATATAATGAGATGCAGACAGGCAGTGATTGACACACAGGATAACCAATGAACACACACGACACATAACAACCAATCACCAGACAGGACACCACCACTATAAAGCACACAGGGCATTAAGACTCTCCATCTCTCTACAGGACACAGCTACTGAGATAGTAAGAGTGCACAAGCCAGTGAGCACTATCACCATGAGGTAGAGAGTTAGTCTGGTTAAGCCAGTAGGAGGTTATCAGTTAGATTGATAGAGTGTCAACTCACAGCAGACTATGTACAGCAATCAGGAAGTTCAATAAAACGGTGTTGGACCATTTCCTGTGTCAGAAGCCTGTTTCTAGTTTCACTGCATCCAGTTGCAGTCAACACTGAACCAATTTACTTAACACATCATGGTACCAGAGTGCTATTAATCCTAACGAACCTACCTCGAGTGCATCTGCAACGACCAGCAAGCAGCCATCCAGCGGCATGGAAAAGATCCAGCCTCCTTCGCAACTCCGGATCTCCGGCAACCTTGGCGCCAACTGGAAAGTCTTCAAAAATAAGTTCCTCCTGTACATCGAGGCCTCCGATCTCGAGGCAGAATCGGATGCCAGAAAGATCGCGCTGTTCCTGTCGACTGCGGGGATCACACAATCCATATCTATAACTCGCTTACGTTTACCGATGGCGAAGACAAGACAAAGTTCAAGACAGTTCTGCTGAAATTCGACAGCCACTGCAACATTGAGGTGAATGAGAGCTTTGAATGGTACATCTTCCAACAGAGGCTTCAGGGTAAGGGTGCACCTTTCTTGATCCATCTCCGCATCCTAGCGCAGTCATGTAATTATGACTCGACGACTGATTCCATGATCCGTGATCAGATCGTTTTCGGGGTCCAGTCCGACTCCCTGCGGGAGCAGCTCCTCAAAATCAAACAGTTGACCCTCTCCGTCGCCATCGAAACGTGCGTTGTCCATGAGCATGCCAGAAATCGCTAATCCCGCATCTGGGCGGCAGAAACTGCAAAGCTGGCCTCCCACGAGGCAGAAAGGGTGCAGGGCATAGCAAAAATGCAAGGCCTGAGCATCGAGGAGAGTGGCCCTTTCGCGCGCTTTTCTCGGGTCCCCACGATGAGCCCGAAGACCCTGAGGCGTATGCGCGAACGTCGGCCGACCGCACTGCGCATGCGCGATGGCGCACAGAACGTGCTGACGTCAGCGTCATAACGTGTCTGAATTGTGTCTCCACCCATTTAAAGCCAAAGGCGGGCGATGTCAACAGAGTGGAAAGCCTGGTCACTATGCGGCCTTTTGCAGGTCCGCTCCACCGAACAACAGCCAGCGATTCTAGCTGCAGCGCAGACGTGTCCGCTGCGTACAACAAGGCATGCAGGATTCTGATCCAGACAGCCCAACAGACCCCGATGCTGACTGCCTCGAGTCTCCATATCGGGTTGGCATCATCACCACACGAGAGTTGGTATCTACCGTACCTGCCAACCGCCTTTCGATCCTCAGTGTGGATCCTGACGACGAGTGGTGTGCTGTCACCACGGTCAACCAGTCTCGCATCCGATTTAAATTGGACACTGGCACGTCTGCGAACCTTATATCACAGTCGGACCTCGACAGCATCCGACACCAACCTAGCATTCTTCCACCAGCCTGCCAGCTCCTTGACTACAATGGTAATGCCATAACTGTCAGTGGATCGTGTCAGCTAGGTGTCTCTCACAAGACAGTCAAGGCGACGTTGAGATTCGAGATTGTCCGGCCTGACAAGGCATCCCTGCTCAGTGCTCGCGCATTCAAACTCCTAAATCTGGTACAGCGAGTTCATGCCATGTCCTCGACACCGGCGACGGCCTCGCCCAATGCGAATCTTCAGGCTGAGATAGACGACATTCTCACACAATACCACAGTGTGTTTGATGGGATGGGCACGCTCCCATATCACTACAAGATATTGGTGAAGCCGAATGCCACCCCAGTCATCCATGCACCACGCCGGGTGCCGGTTCCTCTCAAGGATCATCTGAAAACGCAGCTACGAGAGCTCCAAGACCAGGGCATCATCTCAAAGGTCACAGAACCCACAGACTGGGTCAGCTCCATGGTGTGCGTCAAGAAACCCTCTGGCGAACTCCGCATCTGCATTGATCCCAAAGACCTGAATTGCAACATCATGCAAGAGCATTGCCCAATCCCGAAGCATGAAGAATTGACCTGTGAGATGGCTCACACCAAATTCTTTACAAGCTGGACGCCTCCCGTGGCTTCTGGCAAATTCAGCTGGACGAGTCCAGTCGGAAGCTGTGCACTTTTAACACTCCGGTTCGGCAGGTATTGCTTCAACCGCATGCCTTTTGGTATCATATCAGCTTCCGAAGTATTTCATCACATAATGGAGCAAATGATGGAGGACATCGAGGGGGTGCGAGTCTATGTGGATGACATGTTCATCTGGTCCATGACGCCCGAGGATCACATCGCTCGCCTCAAACAGGTTTTCCAGAGGATTCATGAAAATGGCCTCCAGCTCACAGGGCCAAATGCTCGTTTGGGCGGTCCGCTACCAAGTTTTTAGGTGACCACATTTCACCGCAAGGAGTGCAACCTGACGCCGACAAGGTGCTGGCAATCAATGCCATGAAGCCACCAGAGGACAAAAAGGCGGTCCTCCGCTTCCTCGGGATGGTAAATTTTCTCGGAAAATCCATTCCCAACACGGCATCCCACACCACGGCCCTCCGGCATCTTGTTAAAAAGTCGACAGTGTTCTAGTGGCTTCCCGCACATCAAGCGGTGTGGCTTGAGCTGAAGGCGAAGCTCACCACAGCCCCAGTACTGGCATTCTTTGACCCAACCAAGGAAACCAAGATATCCACAGACGCAAGCCAGGACGTCATTGGGGCGGTGCTCCTCCAGCGAGACGATTTCTCGTCCTGGGCTCCAGTGGCATATGCCTCCAGGGCCATGACTCCGACCGAACAACGGTATGCCCAGATCGAAAAGGAGTGTCTGGGTCTCCTGACAGGAATAGCCAAGTTTCATGACTACGTATACGGTCTACCGAAGTTCACGGTGGTAACAGACCACAGGCCTTTAGTCCACATAATCCAGAAGGATTTAAATGACATTTCACCTCAGCTGCAGTGAATTCTTCTTCATCTCCGCTGATATGACTTTGAACTCGTCTACACACCGGGCAAGGAGCTGATCGTCGCGGATGCTCTATCCCGATTCATCACCATGCCGTGTGAACCAGGCGACTTCATTTGCCACATCGAGGCACAGGTGCAGTTGTGTGCCAGCAACCACCCAGCCACTGATGAACGAGTTGTCCAGATACGTGAAGAAACTGCCAAAGATCCTCTACTGCAGCACGTGATGCAACACCTTGCCCATGGCTGACAAAAGGGGCAGTGCCCCCAGTTTTTCAACATTAAGGATGAGTTAACGGTTGTCGAGGGGATCCTTCTTAAACTAGATAGAATCGTCATTCCCCAAAGCATGCAAGCCAGATCTGCTCGGACAGATCCATGAGGGTGACCTTGTGGTCGAAACATGTCGAAGCAGAGCTCGGCAGGCAGTCTACTGGCCTGGCATCAGCCAGGATATTGCCAACACGGTCCTCAACTGCACAACATGCCAGAAGTTTCAACCACCTCAGCCCAAGGAAACACTGCAACAGCGTGACTGCTCCGTGGTTCAAGGTGGGGATAGACCTCGTTCACGCAAATGGGCGTGATTACGTGCTCTTGGTCGACTACTTCTCCAGCTACCCGGAAGTGGTGAAACTGTCGGACCTCACGTCCAAGCCAGTGATTAAAGCCTGCAAAGAGACGTTTGCCACGCATGGCATACCACTCACAGTAATGAGTGATAACGGCCCATGTTTCTACAGCCAAGAGTGGTCCGACTTTGCAACGTCCTACCACTTCAGTCACATCACATCCAGTACCCATTACCCGCAATCAAACGGGAAGGCCGAAAAAGGGGTCCATATTGTCAAGCGGTTGATGTGCAAGGCTGCAGACTCAGCCTCGGACTTCAACCTGGCGCTGTTGGCATACAGGGCAACCCTTCTGTCTACTGGTTTGTCTCCGGCGCAGCTGCTCATGAACCGCAACCTGAGGACGACTGTTCCAGCCATCCATGTTCCAGACCTTGATCGTCTCACGGTGCTGCAGAAAGTGCAGCGATCCAGGGACCAGCAGCAGATCATGTATGATGCTCATGCCAATGATCTACCTGCGCTGGCTCCAGACGATGTTGTTCGCGTCCAGTTGCCTGAGGGAGGTTGGTCAGCCCCAGCTATTGTCGTCAGGCAGGCTGCCTCCAGGTCCTTCGCTGTCCAAATGGCTGATGGCTCCATTCTACGGTGCAACAGGAGAGTGCTCCGAAAAGTTCCCTGCCCACTGCCTGGCTGCACTTCCCCGCATGTCATCATGCCTCTTCAGGACATCTCGCACCACGAGGCCACCGATCTGGCAGTGATCCCGCCTCTCCATGAAGCCACCGACATGGCAGCAATCCCGCGTGTCCAAGTACCGGCGTCCCCCCTCCACCTCTGAGGCGATCGACAAGAATTTGTCGCCCGCCAGAAAGAGTAAATCTATAGACTTAAATCTTGTAAATTTTGTTCAGTTTGCTCTGTATCTGCACGATAGACACCTTCCCATGTACATATGTTCATTCACTTACCACTTGTATATAATCATGCATGTATATAGATTGCCACGTTCTAAAATTTACTTCAAAAAGGGGAGATGTCATAATATCCACTCATGTATATAATGAGAAGCAGACAGGCAGTGATTGACACACAGGATAACCAATACACACACACGACACATAACAGCCAATCACCAGACAGGACACCACCACTATTAAGCACACAGGGCATTAAGACTCTCCCTCTCTCTACAGGACACAGCTACTGAGATAGTAAGAGTGCACAAGCCAGTGAGCACGATCACCATGAGGTAGAGAGTTAGTCTGGTCAAGTCAGGAGCAGGTTATCAGATAGATTGATAGAGTGTCAACTCACAGCAGACTATATACAGCAATCAGGAAGTTCAATAAAACAGTGTTGGACCATCTCCTGTGTCAGAAGCCTGTTTCTAGTTTCACTGCATCCAGTTGCAGTCAACGTTGAACCAACTTACTTAACACATCATGGTCCTTCCCCGAAATAATGTAAAAGTCAGAGGCAAATCTGCCTCCAAATGGCCAGGTCACCCGTCAGCCATTTAAGAACTTTAGGGCCATTAATTGGCTCAGCCAGAACTTCTGCCCCCATCCAAGAGGATATCCTGCCTCTGGGAGGTGCTAGCCAATCAAAAAGTCAGCAGTGCTCTTAATTCACATCATCACCAGAACCGGTGGCCATTTCTGGGACTACAGTGAGTCCCAAAGTAGAGGAGTAGCACGGAGCCAGACATTAGTGCAAGTTCAGCATCATGCCAGGACCAGACTCAGCCTCCAATAGAGAACTTAAGGGACCAGTATTGACAGGGAAAGCGTCAGGTGAAACCTGGAGGTGAGAAACGAGGAAATGAAACTATTTAGCTCCTTTGATGTGGTGAGGAGCAGACAATCATTGCAAGAATGTTTGTAAACATTGTGGTTTGCATCAAAGAAGTGTTCTTGAGATACATTCCAAAGTGAAGGGAAAAACAAATAAATAATCCATCACACAGCTCTGCCTGAATCTGGAAGCTGTCAATCACAAGCTAGCCAGTTCTTGCTCGGTGAAGCTGAATGGGTGCTTACTTAATTAATGACTTGTCAGGGGATGTGAGGTTTTTCAAGTGCTGGGGGCTTTCCAGGAAGCCTTTGACACTTATAACAGCTGTTGTTTGAAAGGTTCTTGACTTCCACACAAGTGTTTCACAAACTTAACTCTTGAAAAGATATGCCTTAGAATATTCATCCAACCATTTTCCCTCAGATTTTTTTTCAGCAAGAAGCAATTTACAGGGTTGAAGAATCTCCTTTGAGTATTTTCTGTTTTGAATTGCAATGTGCTTAGGATTACGTCAGATAGCTGGCTTCTCACGAGCCAACTCCATCAGGTCTATACTTTTCAACATTCTGTACCTGGAGACTCTTTGTCTCTCTGCCCCTTGCTTTAACTTCACTGAACAGGACATTTTTTTCAATTTCCAGTTCCTTTGTTCTTTTGACTTCAGTTTTCCAGGAACATCTCTTGTAATTCCTTGATTTCTAAAACTATCTGTTCATTAGTTTCTGGAACTTGGGCTTCCTTCTCATGACTTCATTGTTCTGCCTCTCTGCCCCTGGCACAGTTGGGAGAGCTGTTTGTCCTCCAGCCACCTACCTCCAGCTGCTTTGGGTCCAACCGTAAACTAAACGCAAAAAGTATTTCCAACCGAAAGTGGCCCCAAATCCCAGGGCTTCTGTTTGATTTTTAACGTTGTAAACTCTCCAATAACAATACAAAGTTTGAAATGAAACAAACCTCCCAAAAATGCAAACAGCATTGGTGAGCGCAAATTAAACTTAAGTCCTTTGTTAAACAGACAAATCAAAGTATACTTAATTAAATATGTACCATTGGGCTGTATACCCCCGGCCCACCCGCCGCAAGAACATTACAGGCGAGCCACGTAGAATGGAGATGCATTCTCCATTGACCTCGTGCCGCATTTTCCGGTCGCAATGCGGACGCGGCCGGAGAATCCCGGCCTTTTCTTCTAATATCCAACATTACAAACATTGATTGCTTAAAACTCCCTCTCCTTCCTGGCACAAATGATGACATTGCAAACATATCTTTTTTGTTTTATTTTCCTGCAGCCGGCAGTAATCCAGAAGTGGCCGACATCATTTTCCTAATCGATGGATCAAGTAGTATACGCTCTCAAGACTTTGAAAAAGTAAAATCAGCGATAGAAACCTTTATTAACAAAAATGAGATTGGTAAAACCAGAGTCCAAATTGGCATCATACAGTTCAGCACTGAGCCACATGTGGAATTTCAGCTTGATCAATATGATGACAAAGCAGTATTACTGAAAGCTGTTCATCAGATTCAGCAGTTACTTGGGGGTACAAATACCGGCCAAGCACTGAACTTTACAATCGACTACTTTGATAGCTCAAAAGGGGGCCGGCCTGGAATACGACAATACCTCATACTGATTACAGATGGAGAGTCAGGCGATCATGTGTCTGAAGCTGCCAGAGCCATCAGAGATAGAGGGGTTAATGTTTTTGCCATCGGTATTGGCTCTGCTAATCATGCTGAGCTTGTGACGATTTCAGGATCCCATGAAAAAGCATTTCATCTAGACAACTTTGATACCCTAAAGGACCTGGAACAATGGATTTCATTTGAAGCACGCAGTCCAAATGGTGAGTTGAAAAAGTTTGAATATTACTTTTTAAACTAGCAGATTAATTCCATGGTTGGAGAAAACATTGAAGCCAGTGCTAGAATTGGGATACTTGCCCACTGGCAGTGGATTTGGGAATATCATGGATGCTTTGCTGTTCAATTTTCCAGTATGCGTTGCTCGGTAGCAAGTTTACCATCAGGGCAGACGTAGACGATTAGGAACAACTGTGTAGTCTCCTCAGGATGGTGATAATTGTTGAGTTCCTTTTAATGCCAGAAGCCTGGCATACTTCAGCCAAGCAGCCACATTGAAAGGAAGAATTTTGAAAACCTTAATAACTTAACAGGCTCCTCCAACAGATGCGTCTAACGGTTTTGGTGGTTGATTTGTCAGTTCCAATGAACTTGACAGTTTATCCTCTTTTTTCCCCATGCATATTTATTCCTACTTTTAACAATTCCACCAGGCAGCTGGGCTTGAAGTAGGCAGGGTGAACTAACTGAATAGTTGTGAGCAAACAGATGCTTCATTCTCTTCAGAGGTTTCTCTTTGCGTGAGGTTGTTTCCCTCACGCCGAGGTGATATCACCGAAGGAACTTGAGAACTAATGAAGTAAGCAGGGAACAGCACAGGGATTGGGAATTGAAAGGTGGAGAGGAAAATATGAAGGAAAAGAGAGTGGCAATGCTGGAAGGTGAGGTGGACTGAAAGAAAACAAAAAAAATTGCGGAAGAGATTTGGGAGAGTAGTTTGGAGAGGCAGACGAGAGAGAGAGATAGAGAGAGTGAGGGGATTGGGGAAGTTACAGGAAGAAAATTGGGTGTGCTGGAGAGGGAGAGAAAATATGGGTGGCAGAACTTTACGAGTATGGTCCTTCCGTACACCAATGTAATAGTCAGAGGCAAGTCTGCTTCAAATTGCCAGCGCACCAGTCAGCCATTTAACTACAATAGGGCCTTTAATTGGCTCAGCCAGAACTTCTGCCCCCTTCCAAGATGATGTCCTGCCTCTGGGAGCTGCCATGCAATCAAATAGTCAGCAGTGAGTGCTCTTATCCTGCAGCACAACCAGAACCGGTGGCCATTTCTGGGACTACACGGAATCCCAAAGAAGTGGAGTAGTACGGAGCCGGAATTAGTTGAATGGGACCAGACACCGCCTCCGGTGGAGAGCTTAGGGGACCAGATAGCAAGGGAAAGGGATGAAACCTGAAGGTGAGAAATGAGGAAATGAAAGTATTTAGCTCCTTTGATGTGGTGAGGAGCAGACAACCATTGCAAGAGTGTTTTTAAACATTGTGGTTCGCATCAAAGAACTGTACTTGAGATGCATTTAAACATGAAGGGAAAATTAAATACATAATCCATCACACAGTTATGCCTGAACCTGGAAACAGTCAATCACAGGCTAGTGAGGTCTTGCTCGGTGAAGCTAAATGGGTGCTTACAAAATTAATGAAGTGGAGATGCCGGCGTTGGACTGGGGTAAGCACAGTACGAAGTCTTACAACACCAGGTTAAAGTCCAACTGGTTTGTTTCGATGTCACTAGCTTTCGGAGCGCTGCTCCTTCAAGCTAGTGACATCGAAACAAACCTGTTGGAATTTAACCTGGTGTTGTAAGACTTCGTACAAAATTAATGGCTGTCAGGGGATGTGAGGTTTTCCAAGTGCTGGGGGCTTTCTTCGAATCCTCTGACACTTATAACAGCTGCTGTTTGAAAGGCTTTTGTCTATGGGAGCAGCTTTTAGGAAAGGGAAAGTGTTTCATCATTGATTTTTCACTGCAATCGCTGACTTCTCTTCGCAGCCCACTCTGAAACCAAGTGGCAGGTGACACCCAATCAAACTTCTGTAGATTCCTCCTCACTTCCCCCCAGATGTTTCTTACACTGTGAGCCAACTGGCCTCAATGGACTCTGACTTCCATTCAAGTGTTTCACAAACTTAACTCTTGAAAAGACATGCCTTAGAATCTTCGTCCAAAGAATGTTTTCCCTCAGCTCTTTCTTCCAGCAAGAAGTAATTTACAGGATTGTAGAATCTCCTTTGAGGATTTCCGTTTTGAATTGCCATGTGCTTTCAATCTTCCACACGATCTCTCAGGACACAGCCACAACAATAGATCACGATTGCTTCACAGGCATTAAGATATCACCAACCTTAGGATTACTTCAGATAACTGGCTTCTTGCTAGCCGACTCCATCAGGTCTGTACTTTTCAGCTGTCTTTAAATGGAGACTCTCTCTCTCTGTCCCTTGCTTTAACTTCAAAGAACAGTACCTTTTTTCAATTTCCAGTTCCTTTGTTCTTTTGACTTCAGCTTTTCTGGAACATCTCTTGTAATTCCGAGGTTTTTCGAACTATCTGTTCATTAGTTTCTGGGACTTGCTTCCATCCCATGACTTCATTGTTCTGCTTCTCTGCTTCTGGCACAGTTGGGACAGCTGTTTCTCCGCCAGCTACCTACCTCCAACTGCCTTGGGTCCAGCCTTAACTAAATACAAAAAGTCTTTCTAACTTAAAGTGGCCCCTGGTTGCTAAGCAAATTCCAGTGCTTCTGTTTATTTTTTAACATTGTAAATTCTCAAATAACAATACAGACAACGTTTGAAATGAAACCAAACCTCCCAAACATGCAAACACCATTGCTTAGCGCAAATTAAACTGAAGTGTTAAACTTTATTTCACAGAAACATTAAATTATACTCACTTAAATCTGTACCTTTAGGCTGGATTCTCCTGCCCGCCCGCCGCATGAACGCCAAGGGTGTGCCACGTAGAATGGAGATTCGTTCTCCAATAACCTCGTTCCTCATTTTCCGGTCGCCAGGCGGACGCAGC
Source organism: Scyliorhinus torazame (assembly GCF_047496885.1). Taxonomy (NCBI): domain Eukaryota; kingdom Metazoa; phylum Chordata; class Chondrichthyes; order Carcharhiniformes; family Scyliorhinidae; genus Scyliorhinus; species Scyliorhinus torazame. The sequence goes on from NC_092712.1 coordinate 287,844,520, forward strand.
CGGTGAAACCCTCCCTTTACTTCTAATATCCAACAATACAAACATAGATTGCTTAAAACTCCCTCTCCTTCCTGACACAAATGATGAAATTGCAAACAAATATTTTTTGTTTTATTTTCCTGCAGCCGGCAGTAATCCAGAAGTGGCCGACATCATTTTCCTAATCGATGGATCAAGTAGTATACGCTCTCAAGACTTTGAAAAAGTAAAATCAGCGATAGAAACCTTTATCAACAAAAATGAGTTTGGTAAAACCAGAGTCCAAATTGGCATCATACAGTTCAGCACTAAGCCACGTTTGGAATTTCAGCTTGATCAATATGATGACAAAGCAGTATTACTGAAAGCTGTTCATCAGATTCAGCAGTTACATGGGGGTACAAATACCGGCCAAGCACTGAACTTTACAATCGACTACTTTGATAGCTCAAAAGGGGGCCGGCCTGGAATACAACAATACCTCATACTGATTACAGATGGAGAGTCAGGCGATCATGTGTCTGAAGCTGCCAGAGCCATCAGAGATAGAGGGCTTAATGTTTTTGCCATCGGTATTGGCTCTGCTAATCATGCTGAGCTTGTGACGATTTCCGGATCCCATGAAAACGCATTTCATCTAGACAACTTTGATACCCTAAAGGACCTGGAAAAATGGATTTCATTTGAAGCACGCAGTCCAAATGGTGAGTTGAAAAAGTTTGAATATTACTTTTTAAGCTAGCAGATTGATTCCATGGTTGGAGAAAACTTTGAAGCCAGTGCTAGAACTGGGAGCCTTGCCCACTGGCAGTGGATTTGGGAATATCATGGATGCTTTGCTGTTCAATTTTCCAGTATGCGTTGCTCGGTAGCAAGTTTACCATCAGGGCTGACGTAGAAGATTAGGAACAACTGTGTAGTCTCCTCAGGATGGTGATAATTGTTGAGTTCCTTTTAATGCCAGAAGCCTGGCATACTTCAGCTAAGCAGCCACATTGAAAGGAGGAATTTTGAAAACCTTAATAACTTAACAGGCTCCTCCATCAGATGCGTCTAACGGTTTTGGTGGTTGATTTGTCAGTTCCAATAAACTTGACAATTTATCCTCTTTTTTCCCCATGCACATTTATTCCTACTTTTAACAATTCCACCAAGCAGCTGGGCTTGATGTAGGCAGGGTGAACGAACTGAATAGTTGTGAGCAAACAGATGCTTCACTCTCTTCAGCGGTTTCTCTTTGCGTGAGGTTGTTTCCCTCACGCCGAGCTGATATCACCGAAGGAACTTGAGAACTAATGAAGTAAGCAGGAAACAGCACAGGGATTGGGAATTCAAAGGTGGAGAGGAAAATATGAAGGAAAAGAGAGTGGCAATGCTGGAAGGTGAGGTGGACTGAAAGAAAACAAAAAAAATTGCGGAAGAGATTTGGGAGAGTAGTTTGGAGAGGCAGACGAGAGAGAGAGATAGATGGAGTGAGGGGATTGGGGAAGTTACAGGAAGAAAATTGGGGGTGCTGGGGAGGGAGAGAAAATATGGGTGGCAGAACTTTACGAGTATGGTCCTTCCGTACACCAATGTAATAGTCAGAGGCAAGTCTGCTTCAAATTGCCAACGCACCCGTCAGCCATTTAACTACAATAGGGCCTTTAATTGGCTCAGCCAGAACTTCTGCCCCCTTCCAAGATGATGTTCTGCCTCTGGGAGCTGCCATGCAATCAAATAGTCAGCAGTGAGTGCTCTTATCCTGCAGCACCACCAGAACCGGTGGCCATTTCTGGGACTACACGGAATCTCAAAGAAGTGGAGTAGTATGGAGCCGGAATTAGTTTAATGGGACCAGACACAGCCTCCGGTGGAGAGCTTAGGGGACCAGGTAGCAAGGGAAAGGGGCAGATGAAACCTGAAGGTGAGAAATGAGAAAATGAAACTATTTAGCTCCTTTGATGTGGTGAGGAGCAGACAATCATTGCAAGAGTGTTTTTAAACATTGTGGTTCGCATCAAAGAACTGTACTTGAGATGCATTTAAACATGAAGGGAAAATTAAATACATAATCCATCACACAGTTATGCCTGAACCTGGAAACAGTCAATCACAGGCTAGTGAGTTCTTGCTCGGTGAAGCTAAATGGGTGCTTACAAAATTAATGAAGTGGAGATGCCGGCGTCGGACTGGGGTGAGCACAGTACGAAGTCTTACAACACCAGGTTAAAGTCCAACTGGTTTGTTTCGATGTCACTAGCTTTCGGAGCGCTGCTCCTTCACCTGAGGAAGGAGCAGCGCTCCAAAAGCTAGTGACATCGAAACAAACCTGTTGGGATTTAACCTGGTGTTGTAAGACTTCGTACAAAATTAATGGCTGTCAGGGGATGTGAGGTTTTTCAAGTGCTGGGGGCTTTCTTGGAATCCTCTGACACTTATAACAGCTGCTGTTTGAAAGGCTTTTGTCTATGGGAGCAGCTTTTAGGAAAGGGAAAGTGTTTCATCATTGATTTTTCACTGCAATCGCTGACTTCTCTTCACAGCCCACTCTGAAACCAAGTGGCAGGTGACACCCAATCAAATTTCTGTAGATTCCTCCTCAATTGCCCCCAGATGTTTCTTACACTGTCAGCCAACTGGCCTCAATGGACTCTGACTTCCACTCAAGTGTTTCACAAACTTAACTCTTGAAAAGACATGCCTTAGAATCTTCGTCCAAAGAATGTTTTCCCTCACCTCTTTCTTCCAGCAAGAAGTAATTTACAGGATTGTAGAATCTCCTTTGAGGATTTTCCGTTTTGAATTGCCATGTGCTTTCAATCTTCCACACGATCTCTCAGGACACAGCCACAACAATAGATCACGATTGCTTCACAGGCATTAAGATATCACCAACTTTAGGATTACTTCAGATAACTGGCTTCTTGCTAGCCGACTCCATCAGGTCTGTACTTTTCAGCTGTCTTTAAATGGAGACTCTCTCTCTCTCTCTGTCCCTTGCTTTAACTTCAAAGAACAGTACCTTTTTTCAATTTCCAGTTCCTTTGTTCTTTTGACTTCAGCTTTTCTGGAATATCTCTTGTAATTCCGAGGTTTCTCGAACCATCTGTTCATTAGTTTCTGGGACTTGCTTCCATCCCATGACTTCATTGTTCTGCTTCTCTGCTTCTGGCACAGTTGGGACAGCTGTTTCTCCTCCAGCTACCTACCTCCAACTGCCTTGGATCCAGCCTTAACTAAATACAAAATGTCTTTCTAACTTAAAGTGGCCCCTGGTTGCTAAGCAAATTCCAGTGCTTCTGTTTATTTTTTAACATTGTAAATTCTCAAATAACAATACAGACAACGTTTGAAATGAAACCAAACCTCCCAAACATGCAAACACCATTGCTTAGCGCAAATTAAACTGAAGTGTTAAACTTTATTTCACAGAATCATTAAATTATACTCACTTAAATCTGTACCTTGAGGGTGGATTCTCCTGCCCGCCCGCCGCATGAACGCCAAGGGTGTGCCACGTAGAATGGAGATTCGTTCTCCAATAACCTCGTTCCTCATTTTCCGGTTGACAGGCGGACGCAGCCGGTGAAACCCTCCCTTTACTTCTAATATCCAACAATACAAACATAGATTGCTTAAAAATCCCTCTCCTTCCTGACACAAATGATGAAATTGCAAACAAATATTTTTTGCTTTATTTTCCTGCAGCCGGCAGTAATCCAGAAGTGGCCGACATCATTTTCCTAATCGATGGATCAGGTAGTATACGCTCTCAAGACTTCGAAAAAGTAAAATCAGCTATAGAAACCTTTATCAACAAAAATGAGTTTGGTAAAACCAGAGTCCAAATTGGCATCATACAGTTCAGCACTAAGCCACGTTTGGAATTTCAGCTTGATCAATATGATGACAAAGCAGTATTACTGAAAGCTGTTCATCAGATTCAGCAGTTACATGGGGGTACAAATACCGGCCAAGCACTGAACTTTACAATCGACTACTTTGATAGCTCAAAAGGGGGCCGGCCTGGAATACAACAATACCTCATACTGATTACAGATGGAGAGTCAGGCGATCATGTGTCTGAAGCTGCCAGAGCCATCAGAGATAGAGGGCTTAATGTTTTTGCCATCGGTATTGGCTCTGCTAATCATGCTGAGCTTGTGACGATTTCAGGATCCCATGAAAACGCATTTCATCTAGACAACTTTGATACCCTAAAGGACCTGGAACAATGGATTTCATTTGAAGCACGCAGTCCAAATGGTGAGTTGAAAAAGTTTGAATATTACTTTTTAAGCTAGCAGATTAATTCCATGGTTGGAGAAAACTTTGAAGCCAGTGCTAGAACTGGGAGCCTTGCCCACTGGCAGTGGATTTGGGAATATCATAGATGCTTTGCTGTTCAATTTTCCAGTATGCGTTGCTCGGTAGCAAGTTTACCATCAGGGCTGACGTAGAAGATTAGGAACAACTGTGTAGTCTCCTCAGGATGGTGATAATTGTTGAGTTCCTTTTAATGCCAGAAGCCTGGCATACTTCAGCTAAGCAGCCACATTGAAAGGAAGAATTTTGAAAACCTTAATAACTTAACAGGCTCCTCCATCAGATGCATCTAACGGTTTTGGTGGTTGATTTGTCATTTCCAATGAACTTGACAGTTTATCCTCTTTTTTCCCCATGCACATTTATTCCTACTTTTAACAATTCCACCAAGCAGCTGGGCTTGAAGTAGGCAGGGTGAACTAACTGAATAGTTGTGAACAAACAGATGCTTCACTCTCTTCAGCGGTTTCTCTTTGCGTGAGGTTGTTTCCCTCACGCCGAGGTGATATCACCGAAGGAACTTGAGAACTAATGAAGTAGGCAGGGATTGGGAATTGAAAGGTGGAGAGGAAAATATGAAGGAAAAGAGAGTGGCAATGCTGGAAGGTGAGGTGGACTGAAAGAAAACAAAAAAAATTGCGGAAGAGATTTGGGAGAGTAGTTTGGAGAGGCAGACGAGAGAGAGATAGAGAGAGTGAGGGGATTGGGGAAGTTACAGGAACAAAATTGGGTGTGCTGGGGAGGGAGAGAAAATATGGGTGGCAGAACTTTACGAGTATGGTCCTTCCGTACACCAATGTAATAGTCAGAGGCAAGTCTGCTTCAAATTGCCAGCGCACCCGTCAGCCATTTAACAACAATAGGGCCTTTAATTGGCTCAGCCAGAACTTCTGCCCCCTTCCAAGATGATGTCCTGCCTCTGGGAGCTGCCATGCAATCAAATAGTCAGCAGTGAGTGCTCTTATCCTGCAGCACCACCAGAACCGGTGGCCATTTCTGGGACCACACTGAATCCCAAAGAAGTGGAGTAGTACGGAGCCGGAATTAGTTTAATGGGACCAGACACAGCCTCCGGTGGAGAGCTTAGGGGACCAGGTAGCAAGGGAAAGGGGCAGATGAAACCTGAAGGTGAGAAATGAGGAAATGAAACTATTTAGCTCCTTTGATGTGGTGAGGAGCAGACAATCATTGCAAGAGTGTTTTTAAACATTGTGGTTCGCATCAAAGAACTGTACTTGAGATGCATTTAAACATGAAGGGAAAATTAAATACATAATCCATCACACAGTTATGCCTGAACCTGGAAACAGTCAATCACAGGCTAGTGAGGTCTTGCTCGGTGAAGCTAAATGGGTGCTTACAAAATTAATGAAGTGGAGATGCCGGCGTTGAACTGGGGTGAGCACAGTATGAAGTCTTACAACACCAGGTTAAAGTCCAACTGGTTTGTTTCGATGTCACTAGCTTTCGGAGCGCTGCTCCTTCACCTGAGGAAGGAGCAGCGCTCCAAAAGCTAGTGACATCGAAACAAACCTGTTGGAATTTAACCTGGTGTTGTAAGACTTCGTACAAAATTAATGGCTGTCAGGGGATGTGAGGTTTTTCAAGTGCTGGGGGCTTTCTTGGAATCCTCTGACACTTATAACAGCTGCTGTTTGAAAGGCTTTTGTCTATGGGAGCAGCTTTTAGGAAAGGGAAAGTGTTTCATCATTGATTTTTCACTGCAATCGCTGACTTCTCTTCACAGCCCACTCTGAAACCAAGTGGCAGGTGACACCCAATCAAATTTCTGTAGATTCCTCCTCAATTGCCCCCAGATGTTTCTTACACTGTCAGCCAACTGGCCTCAATGGACTCTGACTTCCACTCAAGTGTTTCACAAACTTAACTCTTGAAAAGACATGCCTTAGAATCTTCGTCCAAAGAATGTTTTCCCTCAACTCTTCCAGCAAGAAGTAATTTACAGGATTGTAGAATCTCCTTTGAGGATTTCCGTTTTGAATTGCCATGTGCTTTCAATCTTCCACACGATCTCTCAGGACACAGCCACAACAATAGATCACGATTGCTTCACAGGCATTAAGATATCACCAACCTTAGGATTACTTCAGATAACTGGCTTCTTGCTAGCCGACTCCATCAGGTCTGTACTTTTCAGCTGTCTTTAAATGGAGACTCTCTCTCTCTGTCCCTTGCTTTAACTTCAAAGAACAGTACCTTTTTTCAATTTCCAGTTCCTTTGTTCTTTTGACTTCAGCTTTTCTGGAACATCTCTTGTAATTCCGAGGTTTTTCGAACTATCTGTTCATTAGTTTCTGGGACTTGCTTCCATCCCATGACTTCATTGTTCTGCTTCTCTGCTTCTGGCACAGTTGGGACAGCTGTTTCTCCGCCAGCTACCTACCTCCAACTGCCTTGGGTCCAGCCTTAACTAAATACAAAAAGTCTTTCTAACTTAAAGTGGCCCCTGGTTGCTAAGCAAATTCCAGTGCTTCTGTTTATTTTTTAACATTGTAAATTCTCAAATAACAATACAGACAACGTTTGAAATGAAACCAAACCTCCCAAACATGCAAACACCATTGCTTAGCGCAAATTAAACTGAAGTGTTAAACTTTATTTCACAGAAACATTAAATTATACTCACTTAAATCTGTACCTTTAGGCTGGATTCTCCTGCCCGCCCGCCGCATGAACGCCAAGGGTGTGCCACGTAGAATGGAGATTCGTTCTCCAATAACCTCGTTCCTCATTTTCCGGTCGCCAGGCGGACGCAGCCGGTGAAACCCTCCCTTTACTTCTAATATCCAACAATACAAACATAGATTGCTTAAAACTCCCTCTCCTTCCTGACACAAATGATGAAATTGCAAACAAATATTTTTTGTTTTATTTTCCTGCAGCCGGCAGTAATCCAGAAGTGGCTGACATCATTTTCCTAATCGATGGATCAAGTAGTATACGCTCTCAAGACTTTGAAAAAGTAAAATCAGCGATAGAAACCTTTATCAACAAAAATGAGTTTGGTAAAACCAGAGTCCAAATTGGCATCATACAGTTCAGCACTAAGCCACGTTTGGAATTTCAGCTTGATCAATATGATGACAAAGCAGTATTACTGAAAGCTGTTCATCAGATTCAGCAGTTACATGGGGGTACAAATACCGGCCAAGCACTGAACTTTACAATCGACTACTTTGATAGCTCAAAAGGGGGCCGGCCTGGAATACAACAATACCTCATACTGATTACAGATGGAGAGTCAGGCGATCATGTGTCTGAAGCTGCCAGAGCCATCAGAGATAGAGGGCTTAATGTTTTTGCCATCGGTATTGGCTCTGCTAATCATGCTGAGCTTGTGACGATTTCCGGATCCCATGAAAACGCATTTCATCTAGACAACTTTGATACCCTAAAGGACCTGGAAAAATGGATTTCATTTGAAGCACGCAGTCCAAATGGTGAGTTGAAAAAGTTTGAATATTACTTTTTAAGCTAGCAGATTGATTCCATGGTTGGAGAAAACTTTGAAGCCAGTGCTAGAACTGGGAGCCTTGCCCACTGGCAGTGGATTTGGGAATATCATGGATGCTTTGCTGTTCAATTTTCCAGTATGCGTTGCTCGGTAGCAAGTTTACCATCAGGGCTGACGTAGAAGATTAGGAACAACTGTGTAGTCTCCTCAGGATGGTGATAATTGTTGAGTTCCTTTTAATGCCAGAAGCCTGGCATACTTCAGCTAAGCAGCCACATTGAAAGGAGGAATTTTGAAAACCTTAATAACTTAACAGGCTCCTCCATCAGATGCGTCTAACGGTTTTGGTGGTTGATTTGTCAGTTCCAATAAACTTGACAATTTATCCTCTTTTTTTCCCCATGCACATTTATTCCTACTTTTAACAATACCACCAAGCAGCTGGGCTTGATGTAGGCAGGGTGAACTAACTGAATAGTTGTGAGCAAACAGATGCTTCACTCTCTTCAGCGGTTTCTCTTTGCGTGAGGTTGTTTCCCTCACGCCGAGCTGATATCACCGAAGGAACTTGAGAACTAATGAAGTAAGCAGGAAACAGCACAGGGATTGGGAATTCAAAGGTGGAGAGGAAAATATGAAGGAAAAGAGAGTGGCAATGCTGGAAGGTGAGGTGGACTGAAAGAAAACAAAAAAAATTGCGGAAGAGATTTGGGAGAGTAGTTTGGAGAGGCAGACGAGAGAGAGAGATAGATGGAGTGAGGGGATTGGGGAAGTTACAGGAAGAAAATTGGGGGTGCTGGGGAGGGAGAGAAAATATGGGTGGCAGAACTTTACGAGTATGGTCCTTCCGTACACCAATGTAATAGTCAGAGGCAAGTCTGCTTCAAATTGCCAACGCACCCGTCAGCCATTTAACTACAATAGGGCCTTTAATTGGCTCAGCCAGAACTTCTGCCCCCTTCCAAGATGATGTTCTGCCTCTGGGAGCTGCCATGCAATCAAATAGTCAGCAGTGAGTGCTCTTATCCTGCAGCACCACCAGAACCGGTGGCCATTTCTGGGACTACACGGAATCCCAAAGAAGTGGAGTAGTATGGAGCCGGAATTAGTTTAATGGGACCAGACACAGCCTCCGGTGGAGAGCTTAGGGGACCAGGTAGCAAGGGAAAGGGGCAGATGAAACCTGAAGGTGAGAAATGAGAAAATGAAACTATTTAGCTCCTTTGATGTGGTGAGGAGCAGACAATCATTGCAAGAGTGTTTTTAAACATTGTGGTTCGCATCAAAGAACTGTACTTGAGATGCATTTAAACATGAAGGGAAAATTAAATACATAATCCATCACACAGTTATGCCTGAACCTGGAAACAGTCAATCACAGGCTAGTGAGTTCTTGCTCGGTGAAGCTAAATGGGTGCTTACAAAATTAATGAAGTGGAGATGCCGGCGTCGGACTGGGGTGAGCACAGTACGAAGTCTTACAACACCAGGTTAAAGTCCAACTGGTTTGTTTCGATGTCACTAGCTTTCGGAGCGCTGCTCCTTCACCTGAGGAAGGAGCAGCGCTCCAAAAGCTAGTGACATCGAAACAAACCTGTTGGGATTTAACCTGGTGTTGTAAGACTTCGTACAAAATTAATGGCTGTCAGGGGATGTGAGGTTTTTCAAGTGCTGGGGGCTTTCTTGGAATCCTCTGACACTTATAACAGCTGCTGTTTGAAAGGCTTTTGTCTATGGGAGCAGCTTTTAGGAAAGGGAAAGTGTTTCATCATTGATTTTTCACTGCAATCGCTGACTTCTCTTCACAGCCCACTCTGAAACCAAGTGGCAGGTGACACCCAATCAAATTTCTGTAGATTCCTCCTCAATTCCCCCCAGATGTTTCTTCCACTGTCAGCCAACTGGCCTCAATGGACTCTGACTTCCACTCAAGTGTTTCACAAACTTAACTCTTGAAAAGTCATGCCTTAGAATCTTCGTCCAAAGAATGTTTTCCCTCACCTCTTTCTTCCAGCAAGAAGTAATTTACAATATTGTAGAATCTCCATTGAGGATTTCCGTTTTGAATTGCCATGTGCTTTCAATCTTCCACACGATCTCTCAGGACACAGCCACAACAATAGATCACGATTGCTTCACAGGCATTAAGATATCACCAAACTTAGGATTACTTCAGATAACTGGCTTCTTGCTAGCCGACTCCATCAGGTCTGTACTTTTCAGCTGTCTTTAAATGGAGACTCTCTCTCTCTCTCTGTCCCTTGCTTTAACTTCAAAGAACAGTACCTTTTTTCAATTTCCAGTTCCTTTGTTCTTTTGACTTCAGCTTTTCTGGAATATCTCTTGTAATTCCGAGGTTTCTCGAACCATCTGTTCATTAGTTTCTGGGACTTGCTTCCATCCCATGACTTCATTGTTCTGCTTCTCTGCTTCTGGCACAGTTGGGAGAGCTGTTTCTCCTCCAGCTACCTACCTCCAACTGCCTTGGGTCCAGCCTTAACTAAATACAAAAAGTCTTTCTAACTTAAAGTGGCCCCTGGTTGCTAAGCAAATTCCAGTGCTTCTGTTTATTTTTTAACATTGTAAATTCTCAAATAACAATACAGACAACGTTTGAAATGAAACCAAACCTCCCAAACATGCAAACACCATTGCTTAGCGCAAATTAAACTGAAGTGTTAAACTTTATTTCACAGAAACATTAAATTATACTCACTTAAATCTGTACCTTTAGGCTGGATTCTCCTGCCCGCCCGCCGCATGAACGCCAAGGGTGTGCCACGTAGAATGGAGATTCGTTCTCCAATAACCTCGTTCCTCATTTTCCGGTCGCCAGGCGGACGCAGCCGGTGAAACCCTCCCTTTACTTCTAATATCCAACAATACAAACATAGATTGCTTAAAACTCCCTCTCCTTCCTGACACAAATGATGAAATTGCAAACAAATATTTTTTGTTTTATTTTCCTGCAGCCGGCAGTAATCCAGAAGTGGCCGACATCATTTTCCTAATCGATGGATCAAGTAGTATACGCTCTCAAGACTTTGAAAAAGTAAAATCAGCGATAGAAACCTTTATCAACAAAAATGAGTTTGGTAAAACCAGAGTCCAAATTGGCATCATACAGTTCAGCACTAAGCCACGTTTGGAATTTCAGCTTGATCAATATGATGACAAAGCAGTATTACTGAAAGCTGTTCATCAGATTCAGCAGTTACATGGGGGTACAAATACCGGCCAAGCACTGAACTTTACAATCGACTACTTTGATAGCTCAAAAGGGGGCCGGCCTGGAATACAACAATACCTCATACTGATTACAGATGGAGAGTCAGGCGATCATGTGTCTGAAGCTGCCAGAGCCATCAGAGATAGAGGGCTTAATGTTTTTGCCATCGGTATTGGCTCTGCTAATCATGCTGAGCTTGTGACGATTTCCGGATCCCATGAAAACGCATTTCATCTAGACAACTTTGATACCCTAAAGGACCTGGAAAAATGGATTTCATTTGAAGCACGCAGTCCAAATGGTGAGTTGAAAAAGTTTGAATATTACTTTTTAAGCTAGCAGATTGATTCCATGGTTGGAGAAAACTTTGAAGCCAGTGCTAGAACTGGGAGCCTTGCCCACTGGCAGTGGATTTGGGAATATCATGGATGCTTTGCTGTTCAATTTTCCAGTATGCGTTGCTCGGTAGCAAGTTTACCATCAGGGCTGACGTAGAAGATTAGGAACAACTGTGTAGTCTCCTCAGGATGGTGATAATTGTTGAGTTCCTTTTAATGCCAGAAGCCTGGCATACTTCAGCTAAGCAGCCACATTGAAAGGAGGAATTTTGAAAACCTTAATAACGAAACAGGTTCCTCTGACATGCGTCTAACGGTTTTGGTGGTTGATTTGGCAGTTCCAATGAACTTGACAGTTTATCCTCTTTTTTCCCCATGCACATTTATTCCTACTTTTAACAATTCCACCAAGCAGCTGGGCTTGAAGTAGGCAGGGTGAACTAACTGAATAGTTGTGAGCAAACTGATGCTTCACTCCCTTCAGAGGTTTCCCTTTGTGTGAGGTTGTTTCCCTCATACCCAGGTGATATCACCGAAGGAACTTGAGAACTAAGGAAGTGGGCAGGGACCAGCACAGGGATTGGGAGTGGAAAGATGGAGAGGAAAGTATGAAGGAAAAGTGAATGACAATGCTGGAAGGTGAGGAGAACTGAAAGAAAAGAAAAAAATTGGGGAAGAGATTTGGGGAGAGCAATTTGGAGAGGCATACGAGAGAGAGAGATAGAGAGAGTGAGGGGATTGGGGAAGTTGCAGGTAGAAAATTGGGGGTGCGGGGGAGGGAGAGAAAATATGGGTGGCAGAACTTTACTCTACAAGTATGCTCCTTCTGCACACCAATGTAAAAGTCAGAGGCAAGTGTGCTTCAAATGGCCAGCTCACCCGTCAGCCATTTAGATACAGTAGGGCCTTTAATTGGCTCAGCCAGAACTTCTGCCCCCATCCAAGTGGATATCCTGCCTCCGGGAGCTGCCATGCAATCAAATAGTTAGCAATGAGTGCTCTTATCCTGCAGCACCACCAGAACCGGTGGCCATTTCTGGGACTACACAGAGTCCCAAAGAAGTGAAGTAATACGGAGCCGAGCATTAGTTCAAGTTCAGGATCTTGCCGGCACCAGACACAGCCTCCGGTGGAGAGTTAAGGGGACCAGTTAGACAGTGAAACGGGCAAATGAAACCTGGAGGTGTGAAATGAGGAAATTAAACTATTTAGCTCCTTTGATGTGGTGAGGAGCAGACAATCATTGCAAGAGTGTTTTTAAACATTGTGGTTCGCATCAAAGAACTGTACTTGAGATGCATTCAAACGTTAAGGGAACAATAAATAAATCATCCATCACACAGTTATGCCTGAACCTGGAAACAGTCAATCACAGGCTAGTGAGGTCTTGCTCGGTGAAGCTAAATGGGTGCTTACAAAATTAATGGCTCTCAGGCAATGTGACGGTTTTGAAGTGCTGGGGGCTTTCTTGGAATCCTCTGACACTTGTAACAGCTGCTGTTTGAAAGGCTTTTGTCTAAGGGAGCAGCTTTTAGGAAAGGGAAAGTGTTTCATCATTGATTTTTCACTGCAATCCCTGACTTCTCTTCACAGCCCACTCTAAAACCAAGTGGCAGATACACCCAATTTAACTTCTGTAGATTCCTCCTCAATTCCCCCCAGATGTTTCTTACACTGTGAGCCAACTGGCCTCAATGGGCTCTGACTTCCACTCAAGTGTTTCACAAATTTAAGTCTTGAAAAGACATGCCTTAGAATCTTCGTCCAAAGAACGTTTTCCCTCAGCTCTTTCTTCCAGCAAGAAGTAATTTTGAGGATTGTAGAATCTCCTTCGAAGGATTTTCTATTTTGAATTGCCATGTGCTTTCAATCTTCCACACGATCTCTCAGGACACAGCCACCACAATAGATCACTGTTGCTTCACAGGCATTAAGATCTCACCAACCTTAGGATTACTTCAGATAACTGGCTTCTTGCTAGCCGACTCCATCATGACTGTACTTTTCAGCTGTCTTTAACTGGAGATTCTCTCTCTCTGTCCCTTCCTTTAACTTCAATGAACAGTACCTTTTTTCAATTTCCAGGTCCTTTGTTGTTTTGACTCCCATTTTCCTGGAACATCTCTTGTAATTCCAAGGTTTCTCGAACCATTTGTTCATTAGTCTCTGGGACTTGCTTCCTTCCCATGACTTCATTGTTCTGCTTCTCTGCTTCTGGCACAGTTGGCAGAGCTGTTTCTCCTCCAGCTACCTACCTCCAGCTGCCTTGGGTCCAGCCTTAACTAAATGCAAAAAGAATTTCAAACTTAAAGTGGCCCCTGGTTGTTAAGCAAATTCCAGTGCTCCTGTTTGGTTTTTAACATGGTAAACTCTCTAATCACAAAACAGTCAAAGTTTGAAATGAAACCAAACCTCCCAAACATGCAAACACCATTGCTTAGCGCAAATTAAACTTAAGTGTTCATCTTTATTTCAAAAAAAGATTTAATTATACCCACTAAATCTGTACCTTTGGGCCGGATTCTGCTGCCCGCCCGCCGCATGAATGCCAATGGTGTGCCACGTAGAATGGAGATGGGTTCCCAATGACCTCGTTCCTCATTTTCCTGTCACCAGGTGGACGCAGCCGGAGAACCACTACCTTTACTTCTAATATCCAACAATACAAACCTAGATTGCTTAAAACTCCCTCTCCTTCCTGGCACAAATGATGAAATTGCAAACAAATCTTTTTTATTTATTTTCCTGCAGCCGGCAGTAATCCAGAAGTGGCGGACATCATTTTCCTAATCGATGGATCAAGTAGTATACACTCGCAAAACTTTGAACAAGTAAAAGAAGCTATAATAAGCTTTATCAACAAAAATGAGTTTGGTAAAACCAGAGTCCAAATTGGTGTCATACAGTTCAGCACTAAGCCACGTTTGGAATTTCAGCTTGATCAATATGATGACAAAGCAGTATTACTGAAAGCTGTTCATCAGATTCAGCAGTTACATGGGGGTACAAATACCGGCCAAGCACTGAACTTTACAATCGGCTACTTTGATAGCTCAAAAGGGGGCCGGCCTGGAATACAACAATACCTCATACTGATTACAGATGGAGAGTCAGGTGATCAGGTGTCTGAAGCTGCCAGAGGCATCAGAGATAGAGGGCTTAATGTTTTTGCCATCGGTATTGGCGCTGCTAATCATGCTGAGCTTGTGACGATTTCAGGATCCCATGAAAAAGCATTTCATCTAGACAACTTTGATACCCTAAAGGACCTGGAAAAATGGATTTCATTTGAAGCACGCAGTCCAAATGGTGAGTTTAAAAAGTTTGAATTTTTCTTTTAAAACTAGCAGATTGATTTCATGGTTGGAGAAAACTTTGAAGCCAGTGCTATAATTGGGAGCCTTGCCACTGGCAATGGATTTGGGAATATCATGGATGCTTTGCTGTTCATCTTTCCAGTATGCGTTGATTGGTAGCAAATTTACCATCAGTGCAGACGTAGAAGATTAGGAACAACTGTGTTGTCTCCTCAAGATTGTGATAATTGTTGCGTTCCTTTTAATGCCAGGAGCCTGGCATACTTCAGCCAAGCAGTCACATTGAAAGTAAGAATTTTGAAAACCTTAACAACTTAACAGGCTTCTCCAACAGATGACGTTTAACCGTTTTGGTGGTTGATTTGTCAGTTCCAATAAACTTGACAGTTGATCCTCTTTTTTCCCCATGCACATTTATTCCTACTTTTAACAATTCCACCAAGCAGCTGGGCTTGAAGTAGGCAGGGTGAACTAACTGAATAGTTGTGAGCAAACTGATGCTTCACTCTCTTCAGAGGTTTCCCTTTGTGTGACATTGTTTCCCTCACACCCAGGTGATATCACCGAAGGAACTTTCATAGAATCATAGAATTCACAGTGCAGAAGGAGGCCATTCGGCCCATCGAGTCTGCACCGGCTCTTGGAAAGAGCACCCTACCGAAGGTCAACACCTCCATTCTATCCCCAGAACCCAGTAACCTCACCCAACACTAAGGGGAATTTTGGACACTAAGGGCAATTTATCATGGCCAATCCAGCTAACCTGCACATCTTTGGACTGTGGGAGGAACCCAGAGCACCCGGAGAAAACCCACGCACACACGGGGAGGATGTGCAGACTCCACACAGACAGTGACCCAAGCCGAAATCGAACCTGGGACCCTGGAGCTGTGAAGCAATTGTGCTATCCACAATGCTACCGTGCTGCCCTTTGAGAACTAAGGAAGTGGGCAGGGAACAGCACAGGGATTGGGAATTGAAAGATGGAGAGGAAAATATGAAGGTAAAGTGAATGACGAATCTGGAAGGTGAGGATAACTGAAAGAAAAGAAAAAAATTGGGGAAGAGATTTGGGGCGAGTAATTCGGAGAGGCAGACGAGAGAGAGAGATAGAGAGAGTGAGGGGATTGGGGAAGTTGCAGGAAGAAAATTTGGGGTGCGGGGGAGGGAGAGAAAATATGGGTGGCAGAACTTTAATCTACAAGTATGCTCCTTCTGCACACCAATGTAAAAGTCAGAGGCAAGTGTGCTTCAAATGGCCAGCTCTCCCGTCAGCCATTTAGATACAATAGGGCCTTTAATTGGCTCAGCCAGAACTTCTGCCCCCATCCAAGAGGATATCCTGCCTCCGGGAGCTGCCATGCAATCAAATAGTCAGCAGTGAGTGCTCTTATCCTGCAGCACCACCAGAACCAGTGGCTATTTCTGGGACTACACTGAGTCCCAAAGAAATGGAGTAGTACGGAGCCGGGCATTAGTTCAAGGTTGGCATCTTGCCGGGACCAGACACAGCCTCCGGTGCAGAGCTTAGGGGACCAGGTAGACAGGGAAAGGGGCACACGAAACCTGGAAGTGAGAAATGAGGAAATGAAGCAATTTAGCTCCTTTAATGTGGTGAGGAACAGACAATCATTGCAAGAGTGTTTGCAAACATTGTGGTTCGCATCAAAGAACTGTACTTGAGATGCATTCAAACGTGAAGGGAAAAATAAATAAATAATCCATGACACAGTTATGCCTGAACCTGGAAACAGTCAATCACAGGCTAGTGTTTCACAAATTTAACTCTTGAAAAGACATGCCTTAGAATCTTCGTCCAAACAACGTTTTCCCTCAGCTCTTTCTTCCAGCAAGAAGTAATTTTGAGGATTGTAGAATCTCCTTAGAAGGATTTTCTATTTTGAATTGCCATGTGCTTTCAATCTTCCACACGATCTCTAAGGACACAGCTACAACAACAGATCACTATTGCTTCACAGGCATTAAGATATCACCAACCTTACGATTACTTCAGATAACTGGCTTGTCGCTAGCCAACTCCATCAGGTCTGTACTTTTCAGCTGTCTTTAACTGGAGACTCTCTCTCTTTCTCTTTCCCTTGCTTTAACTTCAATGAACAGTACCTTTTTTCAATTGCCCGTTCCTTTGTTCTTTTGAGTTCAGTTTACCTGGAACATCTCTTGTAATTCCTAGGTTTCTCGAACTATCTGTTCATTAGTTTCTGGGACTTGCTTCCTTCCCATGACTTCATTGTTCTGCTTCTCTGCTTCTGGCACAGTTGGCAGAGCTGTTTCTCCTCCAGCTACCTACCTCCAGCAGCCTTGGGTCCAGCCTTAACTAAATGCAAAAAGTCTTTCTAACTTAAAGTGGCCCCTGGTTGTGAACCAAATTCCAGTGCTCCTGTTTGATTTTTAACAATGTAAACTCTCTAATAACAATACAGACAAAGTTTGAAATGAAACCAAACCTCCCAAACATGCAAGCACCATTGCTTAGCGCAAATTAAACTGAAGTGTTAAACTTTATTTCAAAAAAACATTTAATTATACTCACTTAAATCTGTACCTTTGGGCCGGATTCTGCTGCCCGCCCGCCGCATGAACGCCAACGGTGTGCCACGTAGAATGGAGATGCGTTCTCCAATGACCTCGTTCCTCATTTTCCTGTCGCCAGGTGAACGCAGCCGGAGAAACACTACCTTTACTTCTAATATCCAACAATACAAACATAGATTGCTTAAAACTCCCTCTCCTTCCTGGCACAAATGATGAAATTGCAAACAAATCTTTTTTGTTTTATTTCCCTGCAGCGGGCAGTAATCCAGAAGTGGCGGACATCATTTTCCTAATCGATGGATCAAGTAGTATACACTCTCAAAACTTTGAACAAGTAAAAGAAGCTATAATAAGCTTTATCAACAAAAATGAGTTTGGTAAAACCAGAGTCCAAATTGGCATCATACAGTTCAGCACTAAGCCACGTTTGGAATTTCAGCTTGATCAATATGATGACAAAGCAGTATTACTGAAAGCTGTTCATCAGATTCAGCAGTTACATGGGGGTACAAATACCGGCCAAGCACTGAACTTTACAATCGACTACTTTGATAGCTCAAAAGGGGGCCGGCCTGGAATACGACAATACCTCATACTGATTACAGATGGAGAGTCAGGCGATCATGTGTCTGAAGCTGCCAGAGCCATCAGAGATAGAGGGCTTAATGTTTTTGCCATCGGTATTGGCTCTGCTAATCATGCTGAGCTTGTGACGATTTCCGGATCCCATTAAAACGCATTTCATCTAGACAACTTTGATACCCTAAAGGACCTGGAAAAATGGATTTCATTTGAAGCACACAGTCCAAATGGTGAGTTGAAAAATTTTGAATATTACTTTTTAAACTAGCAGATTGATTCCATGGTTGGAGAAAACTTTGAAGCCAGTGCTAGAATTGGGAGCCTTGCCCACTGGCAGTGAGTGGATTTGGGAATATCATGGATGCTTTGCTGTTCCAATTTTCCAGTATGCGTTGATTGGTAGCAAATTTACCATCAGGGCAGACGTAGAAGATTAGGAACAACTGTGTAGTCTCCTCAAGATTGTGATAATTGTTGAGTTCCTTTTAATGCCAGAAGCCTGACATACTTCACGCAAGCAGCCACATTGAAAGGAATAATTTTGAAAACCTTAATAACTTAACAGGTTCCTCCAACAGATGACGTCTAACGCTTTTGGTGGTTGATTTGTCAGTTCCAATGAACTTGACAGTTTATCCTCTTTTTTCCCCATGCGCATTTATTCCTACTTTTCACAATTCCACCAAGCAGCTGGGCTTGAAGTAGGCAGGGTGAAATAACTGAATGGTTGTGAGCAAACTGATGCTTCACTCCCTTCAGAGGTTTCCCTTTGTGTGAGGTTGTTTCCCTCATACCCAGGTGATATCACCGAAGGAACTTGAGAACTAAGGAAGTGGGCAGGGACCAGCACAGGGATTGGGAGTGGAAAGATGGAGATGAAAGTATGAAGGAAAAGTGAATGACAATGCTGGAAGGTGAGGAGAACTGAAAGAAAAGAAAAAAATTGGGGAAGAGATTTGGGGAGAGCAATTTGGAGAGGCATACGAGAGAGAGAGATAGAGAGAGTGAGGGGATTGGGGAAGTTGCAGGTAGAAAATTGGGGGTGCGGGGGAGGGAGAGAAAATATGGGTGGCAGAACTTTACTCTACAAGTATGCTCCTTCTGCACACCAATGTAAAAGTCAGAGGCAAGTGTGCTTCAAATGGCCAGCTCACCCGTCAGCCATTTAGATACAATAGGGCCTTTAATTGGCTCAGCCAGAACTTCTGCCCCCATCCAAGTGGATATCCTGCCTCCGGGAGCTGCCATGCAATCAAATAGTCAGCAATGAGTGCTCTTATCCTGCAGCACCACCAGAACCGGTGGCCATTTCTGGGACTACACAGAGTCCCAAAGAAGTGAAGTAATACGGAGCCGAGCATTAGTTCAAGTTCAGGATCTTGCCGGCACCAGACACAGCCTCCGGTGGAGAGTTAAGGGGACCAGTTAGACAGTGAAACGGGCAAATGAAACCTGGAGGTGAGAAATGAGGAAATTAAACTATTTAGCTCCTTTGATGTGGTGAGGAGCAGACAATCATTGCAAGCGTGTTTGTAAACATTGTGGTTCGCATCAAAGAACTGTACTTGAGATGCATTCAAACGTGAAGGGAACAATAAATAAATCATCCATCAGACAGTTATGCCTGAACCTGGAAACAGTCAATCACAGGCTAGTGAGGTCTTGCTCGGTGAAGCTAAATGGGTGCTTACAAAATTAATGGCTCTCAGGGAATGTGACGGTTTTGAAGTGCTGGGGGCTTTCTTGGAATCCTCTGACACTTGTAACAGCTGCTGTTTGAAAGGCTTTTGTCTAAGGGAGCAGCTTTTAGGAAAGGGAAAGTGTTTCATCATTGATTTTTCACTGCAATCCCTGACTTCTCTTCACAGCCCACTCTAAAACCAAGTGGCAGATACACCCAATTTAACTTCTGTAGATTCCACCTCAATTCCCCCCAGATGTTTCTTACACTGTGAGCCAACTGGCCTCAATGGGCTCTGACTTCCACTCAAGTGTTTCACAAATTTAAGTCTTGAAAAGACATGCCTTAGAATCTTCGTCCAAAGAACGTTTTCCCTCAGCTCTTTCTTCCAGCAAGAAGTAATTTTGAGGATTGTAGAATCTCCTTCGAAGGATTTTCTATTTTGAATTGCCATGTGCTTACAATCTTCCACACGATCTCTAAGGACACAGCCACCACAATAGATCACTGTTGCTTCACAGGCATTAAGATATCACCAACCTTAGGATTACTTCAGATAACTGGCTTCTTGCTAGCCGACTCCATCAGGTCTGTACTTTTCAGCAATCTTTAAATGGAGACTCTCTCTCTCTCTCTGTCCCTTCCTTTAACTTCAATGAACAGTACCTTTTTACAATTTCCAGGTCCTTTGTTGTTTTGACCCCCATTTTCCTGGAACATCTCTTGTAATTCCAAGGTTTCTCGAACCATTTGTTCATTAGTCTCTGGGACTTGCTTCCTTCCCATGACTTCATTGTTCTGCTTCTCTGCTTCTGGCACAGTTGGGAGAGCTGTTTCTCCTCCAGCTACCTACCTCCAGCTGCCTTGGGTCCAGCCTTAACTAAATGCAAAAAGAATTTCAAACTTAAAGTGGCCCCTGGTTGCTAAGCAAATTCCAGTGCTCCTGTTTGGTTTTTAACATGGTAAACTCTCTAATCACAAAACAGTCAAAGTTTGAAATGAAACCAAACCTCCCAAACATGCAAACACCATTGCTTAGCGCAAATTAAACTTAAGTGTTCAACTTTATTTCAAAAAAAGATTTAATTATACTCACTAAATCTGTACCTTTGGGCCGGATTCTGCTGCCCGCCCGCCGCATGAATGCCAATGGTGTGCCACGTAGAATGGAGATGGGTTCCCAATGACCTCGTTCCTCATTTTCCTGTCACCAGGTGGACGCAGCCGGAGAACCACTACCTTTACTTCTAATATCCAACAATACAAACCTAGATTGCTTAAAACTCCCTCTCCTTCCTGGCACAAATGATGAAATTGCAAACAAATCTTTTTTGATTTATTTCCCTGCAGCGGGCAGTAATCCAGAAGTGGCGGACATCATTTTCCTAATCGATGGATCAAGTAGTATACACTCTCAAAACTTTGAACAAGTAAAAGAAGCTATAATAAGCTTTATCAACAAAAATGAGATTGGTAAAACCAGAGTCCAAATTGGTGTCATACAGTTCAGCACTGAGCCACGTTTGGAATTTCAGCTTGATCAATATGATGACAAAGCAGTATTACTGAAAGCTGTTCATCAGATTCAGCAGTTACATGGGGGTACAAATACCGGCCAAGCACTGAACTTTACAATCGGCTACTTTGATAGCTCAAAAGGGGGCCGGCCTGGAATACAACAATACCTCATACTGATTACAGATGGAGAGTCAGGTGATCAGGTGTCTGAAGCTGCCAGAGCCATCAGAGATAGAGGGCTTAATGTTTTTGCCATCGGTATTGGCGCTGCTAATCATGCTGAGCTTGTGACGATTTCAGGATCCCATGAAAAAGCATTTCATCTAGACAACTTTGATACCCTAAAGGACCTGGAAAAATGGATTTCATTTGAAGCACGCAATCCAAATGGTGAGTTGAAAAAGTTTGAATTTTTCTTTTTAAACTAGCAGATTGATTCCATGGTTGGAGAAAACTTTGAAGCCAGTGCTAGAATTGGGAGCCTTGCCACTGGCAATGGATTTGGGAATATCATGGATGCTTTGCTGTTCATCTTTCCAGTATGCGTTGATTGGTAGCAAATTTACCATCAGTGCAGACGTAGAAGATTAGTAACAACTGTGTTGTCTCCTCAAGATTGTGATAATTGTTGCGTTCCTTTTAATGCCAGGAGCCTGGCATACTCAGCCAAGCAGTCACATTGAAAGTAAGAATTTTGAAAACCTTAACAACTTAACAGGCTTCTCCAACAGATGACGTTTAACCGTTTTGGTGGTTGATTTGTCAGTTCCAATAAACTTGACAGTTGATCCTCTTTTTTCCCCATGCACATTTATTCCTACTTTTAACAATTCCACCAAGCAGCTGGGCTTGAAGTAGGCAGGGTGAACTAACTGAATAGTTGTGAGCAAACTGATGCTTCACTCTCTTCAGAGGTTTCCCTTTGTGTGACATTGTTTCCCTCACACCCAGGTGATATCACCGAAGGAACTTTCATAGAATCATAGAATTCACAGTGCAGAAGGAGGCCATTCGGCCCATCGAGTCTGCACCGGCTCTTGGAAAGAGCACCCTACCGAAGGTCAACACCTCCATTCTATCCCCAGAACCCAGTAACCTCACCCAACACTAAGGGGAATTTTGGACACTAAGGGCAATTTATCATGGCCAATCCAGCTAACCTGCACATCTTTGGACTGTGGGAGGAAACCAGAGCACCCGGAGGAAACCCACGCACACACGGGGAGGATGTGCAGACTCCACACAGACAGTGACCCAAGCCGAAATCGAACCTGGGACCCTGGAGCTGTGAAGCAATTGTGCTATCCACAATGCTACCGTGCTGCCCTTTGAGAACTAAGGAAGTGGGCAGGGAACAGCACAGGGATTGGGAATTGAAAGATGGAGAGGAAAATATGAAGGTAAAGTGAATGACGAATCTGGAAGGTGAGGATAACTGAAAGAAAAGAAAAAAATTGGGGAAGAGATTTGGGGCGAGTAATTCGGAGAGGCAGACGAGAGAGAGAGATAGAGAGAGTGAGGGGATTGGGGAAGTTACAGGAAGAAAATTGGGGGTGCGGGGAAGGGAGAGAAAATATGGCAGGCAGAACGTAAGTCTACGAGTATGGTCCTTCCGCACACCAATATAAAAGTCAGAGGCAAGTGTGCTTCAAATGGCCAGCTCACTCTTCAGCCATTTAACTACAATAGGGCCTTTAATTTGCTCATCCAGAACTTCTGCCCCCATCCAAGAAGATATCCTTCCTCCGGGAGCTGCCATGCAATCAGATAGTCAGCAGTGAGTGCTCTTATCCTGCAGCACCACCAGAACCAGTGGCTATTTCTGGGACTACACTGAGTCCCAAAGAAGTGGAGTAGTACAGAGCCGGGCATTAGTTCAATGTCGGCATCTTGCCGGGACCAGACACAGCCTCCGGTGCAGAGCTTAGGGGACCAGGTAGACAGGGAAAGGGGCAAATGAAACCTGGAAGTGAGAAATGAGGAACTGAAGCAATTTAGCTCCTTTGATGTGGTGAGGAACAGACAATCATTGCAAGAGTGTTTGCAAACATTGTGGTTCGCATCAAAGAACTGTACTTGAGATGCATTCAAACGTGAAAGGAAAAATAAATAAATAATCCATCACACAGTTATGCCTGAACCTGGAAACAGTCAATCACAGGCTAGTGAGGCTTGCTCGGTTAAACTAAAAGGGTGCTTACAAAATTAATGGCTCTCAGGGAATGTGAGGGTTTTCAAGTGCTGGGACTTTCTTGGAATCCTCTGACACTTATAACAGCTGCTGTTTGAAAGGCTTTTGTCTAAGGGAGGAGCTTTTAGGAAAGAGAAAGTGTTTCATCATTGATTTTTCATTGCTCTCCCTGACTTCTCTTCACAGCCCACTCTGAAACCAAGTGGCAGATGACACCCAATCAAACTTCTGTAGATTCCACCTCAATTTCCCCCAGATGTTTCTTACACTGTGAGCCAACTGGCCTCAATGGACTCTGACTTCTACTCAAGTGTTTCACAAATTTAACTCTTGAAAAGACATGCCTTAGATTCTTCGTCCAAACAACGTTTTCCCTCAGCTCTTTCTTCCAGCAAGAAGTAATTTTGAGGATTGTAGAATCTCCTTAGAAGGATTTTCTATTTTGAATTGCCATGTGCTTTCAATCTTCCACACGATCTCTAAGGACACAGCCACAACAATAGATCACTATTGCTTCACAGGCATTAAGATATCACCAACCTTAGGATCACTTCAGATAACTGGCTTGTCGCTAGCCGACTCCATCAGGCCTGTACTTTTCAGCTGTCTTTAACTGGAGACTCTCTCTCTCTCTCTCATTCCCTTGCTTTAACTTCAATGAACAGTACCTTTTTTCAATTGCCAGTTCCTTTGTTCTTTTGAGTTCAGTTTACCTGGAACATCTCTTGTAATTCCTAGGTTTCTCGAACTATCTGTTCATTAGTTTCTGGGACTTGCTTCCTTCCCATGACTTCATTGTTCTGCTTCTCTGCTTCTGGCACAGTTGGGAGAGCTGTTTCTCCTCCAGCTACCTACCTCCAGCAGCCTTGGGTCCAGCCTTAACTAAATGCAAAAAGTCTTTCTAACTTAAAGTGGCCCCTGGTTGTGAACCAAATTCCAGTGCTCCTGTTTGATTTTTAACAATGTAAACTCTCTAATAACAATACAGACAAAGTTTGAAATGAAACCAAACCTCCCAAACATGCAAGCACCATTGCTTAGCGCAAATTAAACTGAAGTGTTAAACTTTATTTCAAAAAAACATTTAATTATACTCACTTAAATCTGTACCTTTGGGCCGGATTCTGCTGTCCGCCCGCCGCATGAACGCCAACGGTGTGCCACGTAGAATGGAGATGCGTTCTCCAATGACCTCGTTCCTCATTTTCCTGTCGCCAGGTGAACGCGGCCGGAGAAACACTACTTTTACTTCTAATATCCAACAATACAAACATAGATTGCTTAAAAGTCCCTCTGCTTCCTGGCACAAATGATGAAATTGCAAACAAATCTTTTTTGTTTTATTTCCCTGCAGCGGGCAGTAATCCAGAAGTGGCGGACATCATTTTCCTAATCGATGGATCAAGTAGTATACACTCTCAAAACTTTGAACAAGTAAAAGAAGCTATAATAAGCTTTATCAACAAAAATGAGTTTGGTAAAACCAGAGTCCAAATTGGCATCATACAGTTCAGCACTAAGCCACGTTTGGAATTTCAGCTTGATCAATATGATGACAAAGCAGTATTACTGAAAGCTGTTCATCAGATTCAGCAGTTACATGGGGGTACAAATACCGGCCAAGCACTGAACTTTACAATCGACTACTTTGATAGCTCAAAAGGGGGCCGGCCTGGAATACAACAATACCTCATACTGATTACAGATGGAGAGTCAGGCGATCATGTGTCTGAAGCTGCCAGAGCCATCAGAGATAGAGGGCTTAATGTTTTTGCCATCGGTATTGGCTCTGCTAATCATGGTGAGCTTGTGACGATTTCAGGATCCCATGAAAAAGCATTTCATCTAGACAACTTTGATACCCTAAAGGACCTGGAACAATGGATTTCATTTGAAGCACACAGTCCAAATGGTGAGTTGAGAAATTTTGAATATTACTTTTTAAACTAGCAGATTGATTCCATGGTTGGAGAAAACTTTGAAGCCAGTGCTAGAATTGGGAGCCTTGCCCACTGGCAGTGAGTGGATTTGGGAATATCATGGATGCTTTGCTGTTCAATTTTCCAGTATGCGTTGATTGGTAGCAAATTTACCATCAGGGCAGACGTAGAAGATTAGGAACAACTGTGTAGTCTCCTCAAGATTGTGATAATTGTTGAGTTCCTTTTAATGCCAGAAGCCTGGCATACTTCAGCCAAGCAGCCACATTGAAAGGAATAATTTTGAAAACCTTAATAACTTAACAGGTTCCTCCAACAGATGACGTCTAACGGTTTTGGTGGTTGATTTGTCAGTTCCAATGAACTTGACAGTTTATCCTCTTTTTTCCCCATGCACATTTATTCCTACTTTTCACAATTCCACCAAGCAGCTGGGCTTGAAGTAGGCAGGGTGAAATAACTGAATGGTTGTGAGCAAACTGATGCTTCACTCCCTTCAGAGGTTTCCCTTTGTGTGAGGTTGTTTCCCTCATACCCAGGTGATATCACCGAAGGAACTTGAGAACTAAGGAAGTGGGCAGGGACCAGCACAGGGATTGGGAGTGGAAAGATGGAGAGGAAAGTATGAAGGAAAAGTGAATGACAATGCTGCAAGGTGAGGAGAACTGAAAGAAAAGAAAAAAATTGGGGAAGAGATTTGGGGAGAGCAATTTGGAGAGGCATACGAGAGAGAGAGATAGAGAGAGTGAGGGGATTGGGGAAGTTGCCGGAAGAAAATTGGGGGTGCGGGGGAGGGAGAGAAAATATGGGTGGCAGAACTTTACTCTACAAGTATGCTCCTTCTGCACACCAATGTAAAAGTCAGAGGCAAGTGTGCTTCAAATGGCCAGCTCACCCGTCAGCCATTTAGATACAATAGGGCCTTTAATTGGCTCAGCCAGAACTTCTGCCCCCATCCAAGTGGAATCCGGGAGCTGCCATGCAATCAAATAGTCAGCAATGAGTGCTCTTATCCTGCAGCACCACCAGAACCGGTGGCCACTTCTGGGACTACACAGAGTCCCAAAGAAGTGAAGTAATACGGAGCCGAGCATTAGTTCAAGTTCAGGATCTTGCCGGCACCAGACACAGCCTCCGGTGGAGAGTTAAGGGGACCAGTTAGACAGTGAAACGGGCAAATGAAACCTGGAGGTGAGAAATGAGGAAATTAAACTATTTAGCTCCTTTGATGTGGTGAGGAGCAGACAATCATTGCAAGCATGTTTGTAAACATTGTGGTTCGCATCAAAGAACTGTACTTGAGATGCATTCAAACGTGAAGGGAACAATAAATAAATAATCCATCACACAGTTATGCCTGAACCTGGAAACAGTCAATCACAGGCTAGTGAGGTCTTGCTCGGTGAAGCTAAATGGGTGCTTACAAAATTAATGGCTCTCAGGGAATGTGACGGTTTTGAAGTGCTGGGGGCTTTCTTGGAATCCTCTGACACTTGTAACAGCTGCTGTTTGAAAGGCTTTTGTCTAAGGGAGGAGCTTTTAGGAAAGAGAAAGTGTTTCATCATTGATTTTTCATTGCTATCCCTGACTTCTCTTCACAGCCCACTCTGAAACCAAGTGGCAGATGACACCCAATCAAACTTCTGTAGATTCCACCTCAATTTCCCCCAGATGTTTCTTACACTGTGAGCCAACTGGCCTCAATGGACTCTGACTTCTACTCAAGTGTTTCACAAATTTAACTCTTGAAAAGACATGCCTTAGATTCTTCGTCCAAACAACGTTTTCCCTCAGCTCTTTCTTCCAGCAAGAAGTAATTTTGAGGATTGTAGAATCTCCTTCGAAGGATTTTCTATTTTGAATTGCCATGTGCTTTCAATCTTCCACACGATCTCTAAGGACACAGCCTCCACAATAGATCACTGTTGCTTCACAGGCATTAAGATCTCACCAACCTTAGGATTACTTCAGATAACTGGCTTCTTGCTAGCCGACTCCATCAGGTCTGTACTTTTCAGCTGTCTTTAACTGGAGATTCTCTCTCTCTGTCCCTTCCTTTAACGTCAATGAACAGTACCTTTTTTCAATTTCCAGGTCCTTTGTTGTTTTGACTCCCATTTTCCTGGAACATCTCTTGTAATTCCAAGGTTTCTCGAACCATTTGTTCGTTAGTCTCTGGGACTTGCTTCCTTCCCATGACTTCATTGTTCTGCTTCTCTGCTTCTGGCACAGTTGGGAGAGCTGTTTCTCCTCCAGCTACCTACCTCCAGCTGCCTTGGGTCCAGCCTTAACTAAATGCAAAAAGAATTTCAAACTTAAAGTGGCCCCTGGTTGCTAAGCAAATTCCAGTGCTCCTGTTTGGTTTTTAACATGGTAAACTCTCTAATCACAAAACAGTCAAAGTTTGAAATGAAACCAAACCTCCCAAACATGCAAACACCATTGCTGAGCGCAAATTAAACTTAAGTGTTCAACTTTATTTCAAAAAAAGATTGAATTATACTCACTAAATCTGTACCTTTGGGCCGGATTCTGCTGCCCGCCCGCCGCATGAATGCCAATGGTGTGCCACGTAGAATGGAGATGGGTTCCCAATGACCTCGTTCCTCATTTTCCTGTCACCAGGTGGACGCAGCCGGAGAACCACTACCTTTACTTCTAATCTCCAACTATACAAACATAGATTGCTTAAAACTCCCTCTCCTTCCTGGCACAAATGATGAAATTGCAAACAAATCTTTTTTGATTTATTTTCCTGCAGCCGGCAGTAATCCAGAAGTGGCGGACATCATTTTCCTAATCGATGGATCAAGTAGTATACGCTCTCAAGACTTTGAAAAAGTAAAATCAGCTATAGAAACCTTTATCAACAAAAATGAGTTTGGTAAAACCAGAGTCCAAATTGGTGTCATACAGTTCAGCACTAAGCCACGTTTGGAATTTCAGCTTGATCAATATGATGACAAAGCAGTATTACTGAAAGCTGTTCATCAGATTCAACAGTTACATGGGGGTACAAATACCGGCCAAGCACTGAACTTTACAATCGACTACTTTGATAGCTCAAAAGGGGGCCGGCCTGGAATACAACAATACCTCATACTGATTACAGATGGAGAGTCAGGTGATCAGGTGTCTGAAGCTGCCAGAGCCATCAGAGATAGAGGGCTTAATGTTTTTGCCATCGGTATTGGCGCTGCTAATCATGCTGAGCTTGTGACGATTTCAGGATCCCATGAAAAAGCATTTCATCTAGACAACTTTGATACCCTAAAGGACCTGGAAAAATGGATTTCATTTGAAGCACGCAATCCAAATGGTGAGTTGAAAAAGTTTGAATTTTTCTTTTTAAACTAGCAGATTGATTCCATGGTTGGAGAAAACTTTGAAGCCAGTGCTAGAATTGGGAGCCTTGCCACTGGCAATGGATTTGGGAATATCATGGATGCTTTGCTGTTCATCTTTCCAGTATGCGTTGATTGGTAGCAAATTTACCATCAGTGCAGACGTAGAAGATTAGTAACAACTGTGTTGTCTCCTCAAGATTGTGATAATTGTTGCGTTCCTTTTAATGCCAGGAGCCTGGCATACTTCAGCCAAGCAGTCACATTGAAAGTAAGAATTTTGAAAACCTTAACAACTTAACAGGCTTCTCCAACAGATGACGTTTAACCGTTTTGGTGGTTGATTTGTCAGTTCCAATAAACTTGACAGTTGATCCTCTTTTTTCCCCATGCACATTTATTCCTACTTTTAACAATTCCACCAAGCAGCTGGGCTTGAAGTAGGCAGGGTGAACTAACTGAATAGTTGTGAGCAAACTGATGCTTCACTCTCTTCAGAGGTTTCCCTTTGTGTGACATTGTTTCCCTCACACCCAGGTGATATCACCGAAGGAACTTTCATAGAATCATAGAATTCACAGTGCAGAAGGAGGCCATTCGGCCCATCGAGTCTGCACCGGCTCTTGGAAAGAGCACCCTACCGAAGGTCAACACCTCCATTCTATCCCCAGAACCCAGTAACCTCACCCAACACTAAGGGGAATTTTGGACACTAAGGGCAATTTATCATGGCCAATCCAGCTAACCTGCACATCTTTGGACTGTGGGAGGAAACCAGAGCACCCGGAGAAAACCCACGCACACACGGGGAGGATGTGCAGACTCCACACAGACAGTGACCCAAGCCGAAATCGAACCTGGGACCCTGGAGCTGTGAAGCAATTGTGCTATCCACAATGCTACCGTGCTGCCCTTTGAGAACTAAGGAAGTGGGCAGGGAACAGCACAGGGATTGGGAATTGAAAGATGGAGAGGAAAATATGAAGGTAAAGTGAATGACGAATCTGGAAGGTGAGGATAACTGAAAGAAAAGAAAAAAATTGGGGAAGAGATTTGGGGCGAGTAATTCGGAGAGGCAGACGAGAGAGAGAGATAGAGAGAGTGAGGGGATTGGGGAAGTTACAGGAAGAAAATTGGGGGTGCGGGGAAGGGAGAGAAAATATGGCAGGCAGAACGTAAGTCTACGAGTATGGTCCTTCCGCACACCAATATAAAAGTCAGAGGCAAGTGTGCTTCAAATGGCCAGCTCACTCTTCAGCCATTTAACTACAATAGGGCCTTTAATTTGCTCATCCAGAACTTCTGCCCCCATCCAAGAAGATATCCTTCCTCCGGGAGCTGCCATGCAATCAGATAGTCAGCAGTGAGTGCTCTTATCCTGCAGCACCACCAGAACCAGTGGCTATTTCTGGGACTACACTGAGTCCCAAAGAAGTGGAGTAGTACAGAGCCGGGCATTAGTTCAATGTCGGCATCTTGCCGGGACCAGACACAGCCTCCGGTGCAGAGCTTAGGGGACCAGGTAGACAGGGAAAGGGGCAAATGAAACCTGGAAGTGAGAAATGAGGAACTGAAGCAATTTAGCTCCTTTGATGTGGTGAGGAACAGACAATCATTGCAAGAGTGTTTGCAAACATTGTGGTTCGCATCAAAGAACTGTTCTTGAGATGCATTCAAACGTGAAAGGAAAAATAAATAAATAATCTATCACACAGTTATGCCTGAACCTGGAAACAGTCAATCACAGGCTAGTGAGGCTTGCTCGGTTAAACTAAAAGGGTGCTTACAAAATTAATGGCTCTCACGGAATGTGAGGGTTTTCAAGTGCTGGGACTTTCTTGGAATCCTCTGACACTTATAACAGCTGCTGTTTGAAAGGCTTTTGTCTAAGGGAGGAGCTTTTAGGAAAGAGAAAGTGTTTCATCATTGATTTTTCATTGCTATCCCTGACTTCTCTTCACAGCCCACTCTGAAACCAAGTGGCAGATGACACCCAATCAAACTTCTGTAGATTCCACCTCAATTTCCCCCAGATGTTTCTTACACTGTGAGCCAACTGGCCTCAATGGACTCTGACTTCTACTCAAGTGTTTCACAAATTTAACTCTTGAAAAGACATGCCTTAGATTCTTCGTCCAAACAACGTTTTCCCTCAGCTCTTTCTTCCAGCAAGAAGTAATTTTGAGGATTGTAGAATCTCCTTAGAAGGATTTTCTATTTTGAATTGCCATGTGCTTTCAATCTTCCACACGATCTCTAAGGACACAGCCACCACAATAGATCACTATTGCTTCACAGGCATTAAGATATCACCAACCTTAGGATCACTTCAGATAACTGGCTTGTCGCTAGCCAATTCCATCAGGCCTGTACTTTTCAGCTGTCTTTAACTGGAGACTCTCTCTCTCTCTCTCATTCCCTTGCTTTAACTTCAATGAACAGTACCTTTTTTCAATTGCCAGTTCCTTTGTTCTTTTGAGTTCAGTTTACCTGGAACATCTCTTGTAATTCCTAGGTTTCTCGAACTATCTGTTCATTAGTTTCTGGGACTTGCTTCCTTCCCATGACTTCATTGTTCTGCTTCTCTGCTTCTGGCACAGTTGGGAGAGCTGTTTCTCCTCCAGCTACCTACCTCCAGCAGCCTTGGGTCCAGCCTTAACTAAATGCAAAAAGTCTTTCTAACTTAAAGTGGCCCCTGGTTGTGAACCAAATTCCAGTGCTCCTGTTTGATTTTTAACAATGTAAACTCTCTAATAACAATACAGACAAAGTTTGAAATGAAACCAAACCTCCCAAACATGCAAGCACCATTGCTTAGCGCAAATTAAACTGAAGTGTTAAACTTTATTTCAAAAAAACATTTAATTATACTCACTTAAATCTGTACCTTTGGGCCGGATTCTGCTGTCCGCCCGCCGCATGAACGCCAACGGTGTGCCACGTAGAATGGAGATGCGTTCTCCAATGACCTCGTTCCTCATTTTCCTGTCGCCAGGTGAACGCGGCCGGAGAAACACTACTTTTACTTCTAATATCCAACAATACAAACATAGATTGCTTAAAAGTCCCTCTGCTTCCTGGCACAAATGATGAAATTGCAAACAAATCTTTTTTGTTTTATTTTCCTGCAGCGGGCAGTAATCCAGAAGTGGCGGACATCATTTTCCTAATCGATGGATCAAGTAGTATACACTCTCAAAACTTTGAACAAGTAAAAGAAGCTATAATAAGCTTTATCAACAAAAATGAGTTTGGTAAAACCAGAGTCCAAATTGGCATCATACAGTTCAGCACTAAGCCACGTTTGGAATTTCAGCTTGATCAATATGATGACAAAGCAGTATTACTGAAAGCTGTTCATCAGATTCAGCAGTTACATGGGGGTACAAATACCGGCCAAGCACTGAACTTTACAATCGACTACTTTGATAGCTCAAAAGGGGGCCGGCCTGGAATACAACAATACCTCATACTGATTACAGATGGAGAGTCAGGCGATCATGTGTCTGAAGCTGCCAGAGCCATCAGAGATAGAGGGCTTAATGTTTTTGCCATCGGTATTGGCTCTGCTAATCATGGTGAGCTTGTGACGATTTCAGGATCCCATGAAAAAGCATTTCATCTAGACAACTTTGATACCCTAAAGGACCTGGAACAATGGATTTCATTTGAAGCACACAGTCCAAATGGTGAGTTGAGAAATTTTGAATATTACTTTTTAAACTAGCAGATTGATTCCATGGTTGGAGAAAACTTTGAAGCCAGTGCTAGAATTGGGAGCCTTGCCCACTGGCAGTGAGTGGATTTGGGAATATCATGGATGCTTTGCTGTTCAATTTTCCAGTATGCGTTGATTGGTAGCAAATTTACCATCAGGGCAGACGTAGAAGATTAGGAACAACTGTGTAGTCTCCTCAAGATTGTGATAATTGTTGAGTTCCTTTTAATGCCAGAAGCCTGGCATACTTCAGCCAAGCAGCCACATTGAAAGGAATAATTTTGAAAACCTTAATAACTTAACAGGTTCCTCCAACAGATGACGTCTAACGGTTTTGGTGGTTGATTTGTCAGTTCCAATGAACTTGACAGTTTATCCTCTTTTTTCCCCATGCACATTTATTCCTACTTTTCACAATTCCACCAAGCAGCTGGGCTTGAAGTGGGCAGGGTGAAATAACTGAATGGTTGTGAGCAAACTGATGCTTCACTCCCTTCAGAGGTTTCCCTTTGTGTGAGGTTGTTTCCCTCATACCCAGGTGATATCACCGAAGGAACTTGAGAACTAAGGAAGTGGGCAGGGACCAGCACAGGGATTGGGAGTGGAAAGATGGAGAGGAAAGTATGAAGGAAAAGTGAATGACAATGCTGCAAGGTGAGGAGAACTGAAAGAAAAGAAAAAAATTGGGGAAGAGATTTGGGGGGAGCAATTTGGAGAGGCATACGAGAGAGAGAGATAGAGAGAGTGAGGGGATTGGGGAAGTTGCAGGAAGAAAATTGGGGGTGCGGGGGAGGGAGAGAAAATATGGGTGGCAGAACTTTACTCTACAAGTATGCTCCTTCTGCACACCAATGTAAAAGTCAGAGGCAAGTGTGCTTCAAATGGCCAGCTCACCCATCAGCCATTTAAATACAATAGGGCCTTTAATTGGCTCAGCCAGAACTTCTGCCCCCATCCAAGAGGATATCCTGCCTCCGGGAGCTGCCATGCAATCAAATAGTCAGCAATGAGTGCTCTTATCCTGCAGCACCACCAGAACCGGTGGCCATTTCTGGGACTACACTGAGTCCCAAAGAAGTGGAGTAATACGGAGCCGGGCATTAGTTCAAGTTCGGGATCTTGCCGGCACCAGACACAGCCTCCGGTGGAGAGCTTAGGGGACCAGGTAGACAGTGAAAGGGGCA
This sequence comes from Scyliorhinus torazame, assembly GCF_047496885.1. Lineage (NCBI taxonomy): Eukaryota > Metazoa > Chordata > Chondrichthyes > Carcharhiniformes > Scyliorhinidae > Scyliorhinus > Scyliorhinus torazame. Next base: position 287,877,880 of record NC_092712.1, read on the forward strand.
AATGAAACCTGGAGGTGAGAAATGAGGAAATGAAACTATTTAGCTCCTTTGATGTGGTGAGGAGCAGACAATCATTGCAAGTGTTTTTGTAAACATTGTGGTTCGCATCAAAGAACTGTACTTGAGATGCATTCAAACGTGAAGGGAACAATAAATAAATCATCCATCACACAGTTATGCCTGAACTTGGAAACAGTCAATCACTGGCTAGTGTGGGTTGCTCGGTGAAGCTAAATAGGTGCTTACAAAATTAATGGATCTCAGAGAATGGGAGGGTTTTCAAGTGCTGGGGGCTTCCTTGGAATCCTCTGACACTTGTAACAGCTGCTGTTTGAAAGGCTTTTGTCTAAGGGAGGAGATTTTAGGAAAGAGAAAGTGTTTCATCATTGATTTTTCATTGCGATCCCTGACTTCTCTTCACAGCCCACTCTGAAACCAAGTGGCAGATGACACTCAATCAAACTTCTGTAGATTCCTCCTCAAATCCCCCCAGATGTTTCTTACACTGTGAGCCAACTGGCCTCAATGGACCCTGACTTCCACTCAAGTGTTTCACAAATTAAAGTCTTGAAAAGACATGCCTTAGAATCTTCGTCGAAAGAACGTTTTCCCTCAGCTCTTTCTTCCAGCAAGAAGTAATTTTGAGGATTGTAGAATCTCCTTAGGTGGATTTTCTGTTTTCAATTGCCATGTGCTTTCAATCTTCCACACGATCTCTAAGGACACAGCCACCACAATAGATCACTATTGCTTCACAGGCATTAAGATATCACAAACCTTAGGATTACTTCAGATAACTGGCTTCTTGCTAGCCGACTCCTTTAGGTCTGTACTTTTCAGCTGTCTTTAACTGGAGATTCTCTCTCTCTGTCCCTTCCTTTAACTTCAATGAACAGTACCTTTTTTCAATTTCCAGGTCCTTTGTGGTTTTGACTTCCATTTTCCTGGAACATCTCTTGTAATTCTAAGGTTTCTCGAACCATTTGTTCATTAGTTTCTGGGACTTGCTTCCTTCCCATGCCTTCATGTTCTGCTTCTGGCACAGTTGGGAGAGCTGTTTCTCCTCCAGCTACCTACCTCCAGCTGCCTTGGGTCCAGCCTTAACTAAATGCAAAAAGTATTTCAAACTTAAAGTGGCCCCTGGTTGCTAAGCAAATTCCAGTGCTCCTGTTTTGTTTTTAACATGGTAAACTCTCTAATCACAAAACAGACAAAGTTTGAAATGAAACCAAACCTCCCAAATATGCAAACACCATTGCTTCGCGCAAATTAAACTTAAGTGTTAAACTTTATTTCAAAAAAAGATTTAATTATACTCACTGAAATCTGTACCTTTGTGCCGGATTCTGCTGCCCGCCCGCCGCATGAACGGCAATGGTGTGCCATGTAGAATGGAGATGGGTTCTCCAATAACCTCGTTCCTCATTTTCCTGTCGCCAGTTGGACGCAGCCGGAGAAACACTACCTTTACTTCTAATATCCAACAATGCAAACATAGATTGCTTAAAACTCCCTCTCCTTCCTGGCACAAATGATGTAATTGCAAACAAATCTTTTTTGCTTTATTTTCCTGCAGCCGGCAGTAATCCAGGAGTGGCGGACATCATTTTCCTAATCGATGGATCAAGTAGTATACACTCTCAAAACTTTGAACAAGTAAAAGACGCTATAGTAACCTTCATCAACAAAAATGAGTTTGGTAAAACCAGAGTCCAAATTGGCATCATACAGTTCAGCACTAAGCCACGTTTGGAATTCCAACTTGATCAATATGATGACAAAGCAGTATTACTGAAAGCTGTTCATCAGATTCAGCAGTTACATGGGGGTACAAATACCGGCCAAGCACTGAACTTTACAATCGACTACTTTGATAGCTCAAAAGGAGGCCGGCCTGGAATACAACAATACCTCATACTGATTACAGATGGAGAGTCAGGCGATCATGTGTCTGAAGCTGCCAGAGCCATCAGAGATAGAGGGCTTAATGTTTTTGCCATCGGTATTGGCTCTGCTAATCATGCTGAGCTTGTGACGATTTCAGGATCCCATGAAAAAGCATTTCATCTAGACAACTTTGATACCCTAAACCTGGAACAATGGATTTCATTTGAAGCACACAGTCCAAATGGTGAGTTGAATAAGTTTGAATATTACTTTTTAAACTAGCAGATTGATTCCATGGTTAGAGAAAACTTTGAAGCCAGTGCTAGAATTGGAGCCTTGCCCACTGGCAATGGATTTGGGATTATCATGGATGCTTTGCTGTTCATTGTTCCAGTATGCGTTGATTGGTAGCAAATTTACCATCAGGGCAGACGTAGAAGATTAGGAACAACTGTGTTGTCTCCTCAAGATGGTGATAATTGTTGAGTTCCTTTTAATGCCAGAAGCCTGGCATACTTCAGCCAAGCAGCCACATTGAAAGGAATAATTTTGAAAGCCTTAATAACTTAACAGGCTCCTCCAACAGATGACGTCTAACGGTTTTGGTGGTTGATTTGTCAGTTCCAATGAACTTGACAGTTTATCCTCTTTTTTCCCCATGCACATTTATTCCTACTTTTAACAATTCCACCAAGCAGCTGGGCTTGAAGTAGGCAGGGTGAAATAACTGAATGGTTGAGAGCAAACTGATGCTTCACTCTCTTCAGAGGTTTCTCTTTGCGTGAGGTTGTTTCCCTCACCCCAGATGATATTACCGAAAGAACTTGAGAACTAAGGAAGTGGGCAGGGAACAGCACAGGAATTGGGAATTGAAAGATGGAGAGGAAAATATGAAGGAAAAGAGAATGACAATCCTGGAAGGTGAGGAGAACTGAAAGAAAAAAAAAAAATTGGGCAAGAGATTTGAGGAGAGTAATTCGGAGAGCCAGATGAGAGAGAGAGATAGAGAGAGTGAGGGGATTGGGGAAGTTACAGGAAGAAAATTGTGGGTGCGGGGAAGGGAGAGAAAATATGGCTGGCAGAACGTTAATCTACAAGTATGGTCCTTCCGCACACCAATATAAAAGTCAGAGGCAAGTCTGCTTCAAATGGCCAGCTCACTCTTCAGCCATTTAACTACAATAGGGCCTTTAATTTGCTCATCCAGAACTTCTGCCCCCATCCAAGAGGATATCCTGCCTCCGGGAGCTGCCATGCAATCAAATAGTCAGCAGTGAGTGCTCTTATCCTGCAGCACCACTAGAACCGGTGGCTATTTCTGGGACTATACTGAGTCCCTAAGAAGTGGAGTAGTACGGAGCCGGGCATTAGTTCAAGTTCGGCATCTTGCCGGGACCAGACACAGCCTCCGGTGCAGAGCTTAGGGGACCAGGTAGACAGGGAAAGGGGCAAACGAAACCTGGAAGTGAGAAATGAGGAAATGAAGCAATTTAGCTCCTTTAATGTGGTGAGGAACAGACAATCATTGCAAGCGTGTTTGCAAACATTGTGGTTCGCATCAAAGAACTGTACTTGAGATGCATTCAAACGTGAAGGGAAAAATAAATAAATAATCCATGACACAGTTATGCCTGAACCTGGAAACAGTCAATCACAGGCTAGTGTTTCACAAATTTAACTCTTGAAAAGACATGCCTTAGAATCTTCGTCCAAACAACGTTTTCCCTCAGCTCTTTCTTCCAGCAAGAAGTAATTTTGAGGATTGTAGAATCTCCTTCGAAGGATTTTCTATTTTGAATTGCCATGTGCTTTCAATCTTCCATACGATCTCTAAGGACACAGCCAGAACAACAGATCACTATTGCTTCACAGGCATTAAGATATCACCAACCTTACGATTACTTCAGATAACTGGCTTGTCGCTAGCCAACTCCATCAGGTCTGTACTTTTCAGCTGTCTTTAACTGGAGACTCTCTCTCTTTCTCTTTCCCTTGCTTTAACTTCAATGAACAGTACCTTCTTTCAATTGCCCGTTCCTTTGTTCTTTTGAGTTCAGTTTACCTGGAACATCTCTTGTAATTCCTAGGTTTCTCGAACTATCTGTTCATTAGTTTCTGGGACTTGCTTCCTTCCCATGACTTCATTGTTCTGCTTCTCTGCTTCTGGCACAGTTGGCAGAGCTGTTTCTCCTCCAGCTACCTACCTCCAGCAGCCTTAGGGTCCAGCCTTAACTAAATGCAAAAAGTCTTTCTAACTTAAAGTGGCCCCTGGTTGTGAACCAAATTCCAGTGCTCCTGTTTGATTTTTAACAATGTAAACTCTCTAATAACAATACAGACAAAGTTTGAAATGAAACCAAACCTCCCAATCATGCAAGCACCATTGCTTAGTGCAAATTAAACTGAAGTGTTAAACTTTATTTCAAAAAAACATTTAATTATACTCACTTAAATCTGTACCTTTGGGCCGGATTCTGCTGCCCGCCCGCCGCATGAACGCCAACGGTGTGCCACGTAGAATGGAGATGCGTTCTCCAATGACCTCGTTCCTCATTTTCCTGTCGCCAGGTGAACGCAGCCGGAGAAACACTACCTTTACTTCTAATATCCAACAATACAAACATAGATTGCTTAAAACTCCCTCTCCTTCCTGGCACAAATGATGAAATTGCAAACAAATCTTTTTTGTTTTATTTCCCTGCAGCGGGCAGTAATCCAGAAGTGGCGGACATCATTTTCCTAATCGATGGATCAAGTAGTATACACTCTCAAAACTTTGAACAAGTAAAAGAAGCTATAATAAGCTTTATCAACAAAAATGAGTTTGGTAAAACCAGAGTCCAAATTGGCATCATACAGTTCAGCACTAAGCCACGTTTGGAATTTCAGCTTGATCAATATGATGACAAAGCAGTATTACTGAAAGCTGTTCATCAGATTCAGCAGTTACATGGGGGTACAAATACCGGCCAAGCACTGAACTTTACAATCGACTACTTTGATAGCTCAAAAGGGGGCCGGCCTGGAATACGACAATACCTCATACTGATTACAGATGGAGAGTCAGGCGATCATGTGTCTGAAGCTGCCAGAGCCATCAGAGATAGAGGGCTTAATGTTTTTGCCATCGGTATTGGCTCTGCTAATCATGCTGAGCTTGTGACGATTTCAGGATCCCATGAAAACACATTTCATCTAGACAACTTTGATACCCTAAAGGACCTGGAAAAATGGATTTCATTTGAAGCACACAGTCCAAATGGTGAGTTGAAAAATTTTGAATATTACTTTTTAAACTAGCAGATTGATTCCATGGTTGGAGAAAACTTTGAAGCCAGTGCTAGAATTGGGAGCCTTGCCCACTGGCAGTGAGTGGATTTGGGAATATCATGGATGCTTTGCTGTTCCAATTTTCCAGTATGCGTTGATTGGTAGCAAATTTACCATCAGGGCAGACGTAGAAGATTAGGAACAACTGTGTAGTCTCCTCAAGATTGTGATAATTGTTGAGTTCCTTTTAATGCCAGAAGCCTGACATACTTCACGCAAGCAGCCACATTGAAAGGAATAATTTTGAAAACCTTAATAACTTAACAGGTTCCTCCAACAGATGACGTCTAACGCTTTTGGTGGTTGATTTGTCAGTTCCAATGAACTTGACAGTTTATCCTCTTTGTTCCCCATGCGCATTTATTCCTACTTTTCACAATTCCACCAAGCAGCTGGGCTTGAAGTAGGCAGGGTGAAATAACTGAATGGTTGTGAGCAAACTGATGCTTCACTCCCTTCAGAGGTTTCCCTTTGTGTGAGGTTGTTTCCCTCATACCCAGGTGATATCACCGAAGGAACTTGAGAACTAAGGAAGTGGGCAGGGACCAGCACAGGGATTGGGAGTGGAAAGATGGAGATGAAAGTATGAAGGAAAAGTGAATGACAATGCTGGAAGGTGAGGAGAACTGAAAGAAAAGAAAAAAATTGGGGAAGAGATTTGGGGAGAGCAATTTGGAGAGGCATACGAGAGAGAGAGATAGAGAGAGTGAGGGGATTGGGGAAGTTGCAGGTAGAAAATTGGGGGTGCGGGGGAGGGAGAGAAAATATGGGTGGCAGAACTTTACTCTACAAGTATGCTCCTTCTGCACACCAATGTAAAAGTCAGAGGCAAGTGTGCTTCAAATGGCCAGCTCACCCGTCAGCCATTTAGATACAATAGGGCCTTTAATTGGCTCAGCCAGAACTTCTGCCCCCATCCAAGTGGATATCCTGCCTCCGGGAGCTGCCATGCAATCAAATAGTCAGCAATGAGTGCTCTTATCCTGCAGCACCACCAGAACCGGTGGCCATTTCTGGGACTACTCAGAGTCCCAAAGAAGTGAAGTAATACGGAGCCGAGCATTAGTTCAAGTTCAGGATCTTGCCGGCACCAGACACAGCCTCCGGTGGAGAGTTAAGGGGACCAGTTAGACAGTGAAACGGGCAAATGAAACCTTGAGGTGAGAAATGAGGAAATTAAACTATTTAGCTCCTTTGATGTGGTGAGGAGCAGACAATCATTGCAAGCGTGTTTGTAAACATTGTGGTTCGCATCAAAGAACTGTACTTGAGATGCATTCAAACGTGAAGGGAACAATAAATAAATCATCCATCAGACAGTTATGCCTGAACCTGGAAACAGTCAATCACAGGCTAGTGAGGTCTTGCTCGGTGAAGCTAAATGGGTGCTTACAAAATTATTGGCTCTCAGGGAATGTGACGGTTTTGAAGTGCTGGGGGCTTTCTTGGAATCCTCTGACACTTGTAACAGCTGCTGTTTGAAAGGCTTTTGTCTAAGGGAGCAGCTTTTAGGAAAGGGAAAGTGTTTCATCATTGATTTTTCATTGCAATCCCTGACTTCTCTTCACAGCCCACTCTAAAACCAAGTGGCAGATACACCCAATTTAACTTCTGTAGATTCCTCCTCAATTCCCCCCAGATGTTTCTTACACTGTGAGCCAACTGGCCTCAATGGGCTCTGACTTCCACTCAAGTGTTTCACAAATTTAAGTCTTGAAAAGACATGCCTTAGAATCTTCGTCCAAAGAACGTTTTCCCTCAGCTCTTTCTTCCAGCAAGAAGTAATTTTGAGGATTGTAGAATCTCCTTCGAAGGATTTTCTATTTTGAATTGCCATGTGCTTTCAATCTTCCACACGATCTCTAAGGACACAGCCACCACAATAGATCACTGTTGCTTCACAGGCATTAAGATATCACCAACCTTAGGATTACTTCAGATAACTGGCTTCTTGCTAGCTGACTCCATCAGGTCTGTACTTTTCAGCTGTCTTTAACTGGAGATTCTCTCTCTCTGTCCCTTCCTTTAACTTCAATGAACAGTACCTTTTTTCAATTTTCAGGTCCTTTGTTGTTTTGACTCCCATTTTCCTGGAACATCTCTTGTAATTCCAAGGTTTCTCGAACCATTTGTTCATTAGTCTCTGGGACTTGCTTCCTTCCCATGACTTCATTGTTCTGTTTCTCTACTTCTGGCACAGTTGGGAGAGCTGTTTCTCCTCCAGCTACCTACCTCCAGCTGCCTTGGGTCCAGCCTTAACTAAATGCAAAAAGAATTTCAAACTTAAAGTGGCCCCTGGTTGCTAAGCAAATTCCAGTGCTCCTGTTTGGTTTTTAACATGGTAAACTCTCTAATCACAAAACAGTCAAAGTTTGAAATGAAACCAAACCTCCCAAACATGCAAACACCATTGCTTAGCGCAAATTAAACTTAAGTGTTCAACTTTATTTCAAAAAAAGATTTAATTATACTCACTAAATCTGTACCTTTGGGCCGGATTCTGCTGCCCGCCCGCCGCATGAATGCCAATGGTGTGCCACGTAGAATGGAGATGGGTTCCCAATGACCTCGTTCCTCATTTTCCTGTCACCAGGTAGACGCAGCCGGAGAACCACGACCTTTACTTCTAATATCCAACAATACAAACCTAGATTGCTTAAAACTCCCTCTCCTTCCTGGCACAAATGATGAAATTGCAAACAAATCTTTTTTGATTTATTTTCCTGCAGCCGGCAGTAATCCAGAAGTGGCGGACATCATTTTCCTAATCGATGGATCAAGTAGTATACACTCTCAAAACTTTGAACAAGTAAAAGAAGCTATAATAAGCTTTATCAACAAAAAAGAGTTTGGTAAAACCAGAGTCCAAATTGGTGTCATACAGTTCAGCACTAAGCCACGTTTGGAATTTCAGCTTGATCAATATGATGACAAAGCAGTATTACTGAAAGCTGTTCATCAGATTCAGCAGTTACATGGGGGTACAAATACCGGCCAAGCACTGAACTTTACAATCGGCTACTTTGATAGCTCAAAAGGGGGCCGGCCTGGAATACAACAATACCTCATACTGATTACAGATGGAGAGTCAGGTGATCAGGTGTCTGAAGCTGCCAGAGCCATCAGAGATAGAGGGCTTAATGTTTTTGCCATCGGTATTGGCGCTGCTAATCATGCTGAGCTTGTGACGATTTCAGGATCCCATGAAAAAGCATTTCATCTAGACAACTTTGATACCCTAAAGGACCTGGAAAAATGGATTTCATTTGAAGCACGCAATCGAAATGGTGAGTTGAAAAAGTTTGAATTTTTCTTTTTAAACTAGCAGATTGATTCCATGGTTGGAGAAAACTTTGAAGCCAGTGCTAGAATTGGGAGCCTTGCCACTGGCAATGGATTTGGGAATATCATGGATGCTTTGCTGTTCATCTTTCCAGTATGCGTTGATTGGTAGCAAATTTACCATCAGTGCAGACGTAGAAGATTAGTAACAACTGTGTTGTCTCCTCAAGATTGTGATAATTGTTGCGTTCCTTTTAATGCCAGGAGCCTGGCATACTTCAGCCAAGCAGTCACATTGAAAGTAAGAATTTTGAAAACCTTAACAACTTAACAGGCTTCTCCAACAGATGACGTTTAACCGTTTTGGTGGTTGATTTGTCAGTTCCAATAAACTTGACAGTTGATCCTCTTTTTTCCCCATGCACATTTATTCCTACTTTTAACAATTCCACCAAGCAGCTGGGCTTGAAGTAGGCAGGGTGAACTAACTGAATAGTTGTGAGCAAACTGATGCTTCACTCTCTTCAGAGGTTTCCCTTTGTGTGACATTGTTTCCCTCACACCCAGGTGATATCACCGAAGGAACTTTCATAGAATCATAGAATTCACAGTGCAGAAGGAGGCCATTCGGCCCATCGAGTCTGCACCGGCTCTTGGAAAGAGCACCCTACCGAAGGTCAACACCTCCATTCTATCCCCAGAATCCAGTAACCTCACCCAACACTAAGGGGAATTTTGGACACTAAGGGCAATTTATCATGGCCAATCCAGCTAACCTGCACATCTTTGGACTGTGGGAGGAAACCAGAGCACCCGGAGAAAACCCACGCACACACGGGGAGGATGTGCAGACTCCACACAGACAGTGACCCAAGCCGAAATCGAACCTGGGACCCTGGAGCTGTGAAGCAATTGTGCTATCCACAATGCTACCGTGCTGCCCTTTGAGAACTAAGGAAGTGGGCAGGGAACAGCACAGGGATTGGGAATTGAAAGATGGAGAGGAAAATATGAAGGTAAAGTGAATGACGAATCTGGAAGGTGAGGATAACTGAAAGAAAAGAAAAAAATTGGGGAAGAGATTTGGGGCGAGTAATTCGGAGAGGCAGACGAGAGAGAGAGATAGAGAGAGTGAGGGGATTGGGGAAGTTACAGGAAGAAAATTGGGGGTGCGGGGAAGGGAGAGAAAATATGGCAGGCAGAACGTAAGTCTACGAGTATGGTCCTTCCGCACACCAATATAAAAGTCAGAGGCAAGTGTGCTTCAAATGGCCAGCTCACTCTTCAGCCATTTAACTACAATAGGGCCTTTAATTTGCTCATCCAGAACTTCTGCCCCCATCCAAGAAGATATCCTTCCTCCGGGAGCTGCCATGCAATCAGATAGTCAGCAGTGAGTGCTCTTATCCTGCAGCACCACCAGAACCAGTGGCTATTTCTGGGACTACACTGAGTCCCAAAGAAGTGGAGTAGTACAGAGCCGGGCATTAGTTCAATGTCGGCATCTTGCCGGGACCAGACACAGCCTCCGGTGCAGAGCTTAGGGGACCAGGTAGACAGGGAAAGGGGCAAATGAAACCTGGAAGTGAGAAATGAGGAACTGAAGCAATTTAGCTCCTTTGATGTGGTGAGGAACAGACAATCATTGCAAGAGTGTTTGCAAACATTGTGGTTCGCATCAAAGAACTGTACTTGAGATGCATTCAAACGTGAAAGGAAAAATAAATAAATAATCCATCACACAGTTATGCCTGAACCTGGAAACAGTCAATCACAGGCTAGTGAGGCTTGCTCGGTTAAACTAAAAGGGTGCTTACAAAATTAATGGCTCTCAGGGAATGTGAGGGTTTTCAAGTGCTGGGACTTTCTTGGAATCCTCTGACACTTATAACAGCTGCTGTTTGAAAGGCTTTTGTCTAAGGGAGGAGCTTTTAGGAAAGAGAAAGTGTTTCATCATTGATTTTTCATTGCTCTCCCTGACTTCTCTTCACAGCCCACTCTGAAACCAAGTGGCAGATGACACCCAATCAAACTTCTGTAGATTCCACCTCAATTTCCCCCAGATGTTTCTTACACTGTGAGCCAACTGGCCTCAATGGACTCTGACTTCTACTCAAGTGTTTCACAAATTTAACTCTTGAAAAGACATGCCTTAGATTCTTCGTCCAAACAACGTTTTCCCTCAGCTCTTTCTTCCAGCAAGAAGTAATTTTGAGGATTGTAGAATCTCCTTAGAAGGATTTTCTATTTTGAATTGCCATGTGCTTTCAATCTTCCACACGATCTCTAAGGACACAGCCACAACAATAGATCACTATTGCTTCACAGGCATTAAGATATCACCAACCTTAGGATCACTTCAGATAACTGGCTTGTCGCTAGCCAATTCCATCAGGCCTGTACTTTTCAGCTGTCTTTAACTGGAGACTCTCTCTCTCTCTCTCATTCCCTTGCTTTAACTTCAATGAACAGTACCTTTTTTCAATTGCCAGTTCCTTTGTTCTTTTGAGTTCAGTTTACCTGGAACATCCCTTGTAATTCCTAGGTTTCTCGAACTATCTGTTCATTAGTTTCTGGGACTTGCTTCCTTCCCATGACTTCATTGTTCTGCTTCTCTGCTTCTGGCACAGTTGGGAGAGCTGTTTCTCCTCCAGCTACCTACCTCCAGCAGCCTTGGGTCCAGCCTTAACTAAATGCAAAAAGTCTTTCTAACTTAAAATGGCCCCTGGTTGTGAACCAAATTCCAGTGCTCCTGTTTGATTTTTAACAATGTAAACTCTCTAATAACAATACAGACAAAGTTTGAAATGAAACCAAACCTCCCAAACATGCAAGCACCATTGCTTAGCGCAAATTAAACTGAAGTGTTAAACTTTATTTCAAAAAAACATTTAATTATACTCACTTAAATCTGTACCTTTGGGCCGGATTCTGCTGCCCGCCCGCCGCATGAACGCCAACGGTGTGCCACGTAGAATGGAGATGCGTTCTCCAATGACCTCGTTCCTCATTTTCCTGTCGCCAGGTGAACGCGGCCGGAGAAACACTACCTTTACTTCTAATATCCAACAATACAAACATAGATTGCTTAAAAGTCCCTCTGCTTCCTGGCACAAATGATGAAATTGCAAACAAATCTTTTTTGTTTTATTTTCCTGCAGCGGGCAGTAATCCAGAAGTGGCGGACATCATTTTCCTAATCGATGGATCAAGTAGTATACACTCTCAAAACTTTGAACAAGTAAAAGAAGCTATAATAAGCTTTATCAACAAAAATGAGTTTGGTAAAACCAGAGTCCAAATTGGCATCATACAGTTCAGCACTAAGCCACGTTTGGAATTTCAGCTTGATCAATATGATGACAAAGCAGTATTACTGAAAGCTGTTCATCAGATTCAGCAGTTACATGGGGGTACAAATACCGGCCAAGCACTGAACTTTACAATCGACTACTTTGATAGCTCAAAAGGGGGCCGGCCTGGAATACAACAATACCTCATACTGATTACAGATGGAGAGTCAGGCGATCATGTGTCTGAAGCTGCCAGAGCCATCAGAGATAGAGGGCTTAATGTTTTTGCCATCGGTATTGGCTCTGCTAATCATGCTGAGCTTGTGACGATTTCAGGATCCCATGAAAAAGCATTTCATCTAGACAACTTTGATACCCTAAAGGACCTGGAACAATGGATTTCATTTGAAGCACACAGTCCAAATGGTGAGTTGAGAAATTTTGAATATTACTTTTTAAACTAGCAGATTGATTCCATGGTTGGAGAAAACTTTGAAGCCAGTGCTAGAATTGGGAGCCTTGCCCACTGGCAGTGAGTGGATTTGGGAATATCATGGATGCTTTGCTGTTCAATTTTCCAGTATGCGTTGATTGGTAGCAAATTTACCATCAGGGCAGACGTAGAAGATTAGGAACAACTGTGTAGTCTCCTCAAGATTGTGATAATTGTTGAGTTCCTTTTAATGCCAGAAGCCTGACATACTTCACGCAAGCAGCCACATTGAAAGGAATAATTTTGAAAACCTTAATAACTTAACAGGTTCCTCCAACAGATGACATCTAACGCTTTTGGTGGTTGATTTGTCAGTTCCAATGAACTTGACAGTTTATCCTCTTTTTTCCCCATGCGCATTTATTCCTACTTTTCACAATTCCACCAAGCAGCTGGGCTTGAAGTAGGCAGGGTGAAATAACTGAATGGTTGTGAGCAAACTGATGCTTCACTCCCTTCAGAGGTTTCCCTTTGTGTGAGGTTGTTTCCCTCATACCCAGGTGATATCACCGAAGGAACTTGAGAACTAAGGAAGTGGGCAGGGACCAGCACAGGGATTGGGAGTGGAAAGATGGAGATGAAAGTATGAAGGAAAAGTGAATGACAATGCTGGAAGGTGAGGAGAACTGAAAGAAAAGAAAAAAATTGGGGAAGAGATTTGGGGAGAGCAATTTGGAGAGGCATACGAGAGAGAGAGATAGAGAGAGTGAGGGGATTGGGGAAGTTGCAGGTAGAAAATTGGGGGTGCGGGGGAGGGAGAGAAAATATGGGTGGCAGAACTTTACTCTACAAGTATGCTCCTTCTGCACACCAATGTAAAAGTCAGAGGCAAGTGTGCTTCAAATGGCCAGCTCACCCGTCAGCCATTTAGATACAATAGGGCCTTTAATTGGCTCAGCCAGAACTTCTGCCCCCATCCAAGTGGATATCCTGCCTCCGGGAGCTGCCATGCAATCAAATAGTCAGCAATGAGTGCTCTTATCCTGCAGCACCACCAGAACCGGTGGCCATTTCTGGGACTACACAGAGTCCCAAAGAAGTGAAGTAATACGGAGCCGAGCATTAGTTCAAGTTCAGGATCTTGCCGGCACCAGACACAGCCTCCGGTGGAGAGTTAAGGGGACCAGTTAGACAGTGAAACGGGCAAATGAAACCTGGAGGTGAGAAATGAGGAAATTAAACTATTTAGCTCCTTTGATGTGGTGAGGAGCAGACAATCATTGCAAGCGTGTTTGTAAACATTGTGGTTCGCATCAAAGAACTGTACTTGAGATGCATTCAAACGTGAAGGGAACAATAAATAAATCATCCATCAGACAGTTATGCCTGAACCTGGAAACAGTCAATCACAGGCTAGTGAGGTCTTGCTCGGTGAAGCTAAATGGGTGCTTACAAAATTAATGGCTCTCAGGGAATGTGACGGTTTTGAAGTGCTGGGGGCTTTCTTGGAATCCTCTGACACTTGTAACAGCTGCTGTTTGAAAGGCTTTTGTCTAAGGGAGCAGCTTTTAGGAAAGGGAAAGTGTTTCATCATTGATTTTTCACTGCAATCCCTGACGTCTCTTCACAGTCCACTCTAAAACCAAGTGGCAGATACACCCAATTTAACTTCTGTAGATTCCTCCTCAATTCCACCCAGATGTTTCTTACACTGTGAGCCAACTGGCCTCAATGGGCTCTGACTTCCACTCAAGTGTTTCACAAATTTAAGTCTTGAAAAGACATGCCTTAGAATCTTCGTCCAAAGAACGTTTTCCCTCAGCTCTTTCTTCCAGCAAGAAGTAATTTTGAGGATTGTAGAATCTCCTTCGAAGGATTTTCTATTTTGAATTGCCATGTGCTTTCAATCTTCCACACGATCTCTAAGGACACAGCCACCACAATAGATCACTGTTGCTTCACAGGCATTAAGATATCACCAACCTTAGGATTACTTCAGATAACTGGCTTCTTGCTAGCCGACTCTATCAGGTCTGTACTTTTCAGCTGTCTTTAACTGGAGATTCTCTCTCTCTGTCCCTTCCTTTAACTTCAATGAACAGTACCTTTTTACAATTTCCAGGTCCTTTGTTGTTTTGACCCCCATTTTCCTGGAACATCTCTTGTAATTCCAAGGTTTCTCGAACCATTTGTTCATTAGTCTCTGGGACTTGCTTCCTTCCCATGACTTCATTGTTCTGCTTCTCTGCTTCTGGCACAGTTGGGAGAGCTGTTTCTCCTCCAGCTACCTACCTCCAGCTGCCTTGGGTCCAGCCTTAACTAAATGCAAAAAGAATTTCAAACTTAAAGTGGCCCCTGGTTGCTAAGCAAATTCCAGTGCTCCTGTTTGGTTTTTAACATGGTAAACTCTCTAATCACAAAACAGTCAAAGTTTGAAATGAAACCAAACCTCCCAAACATGCAAACACCATTGCTTAGCGCAAATTAAACTTAAGTGTTCAACTTTATTTCAAAAAAAGATTTAATTATACTCACTAAATCTGTACCTTTGGGCCGGATTCTGCTGCCCGCCCGCCGCATGAATGCCAATGTTGTGCCACGTAGAATGGAGATGGGTTCCCAATGACCTCGTTCCTCATTTTCCTGTCACCAGGTGGACGCAGCCGGAGAACCACGACCTTTACTTCTAATATCCAACAATACAAACCTAGATTGCTTAAAACTCCCTCTCCTTCCTGGCACAAATGATGAAATTGCAAACAAATCTTTTTTGATTTATTTTCCTGCAGCCGGCAGTAATCCAGAAGTGGCGGACATCATTTTCCTAATCGATGGATCAAGTAGTATACACTCTCAAAACTTTGAACAAGTAAAAGAAGCTATAATAAGCTTTATCAACAAAAATGAGTTTGGTAAAACCAGAGTCCAAATTGGTGTCATACAGTTCAGCACTAAGCCACGTTTGGAATTTCAGCTTGATCAATATGATGACAAAGCAGTATTACTGAAAGCTGTTCATCAGATTCAGCAGTTACATGGGGGTACAAATACCGGCCAAGCACTGAACTTTACAATCGGCTACTTTGATAGCTCAAAAGGGGGCCGGCCTGGAATACAACAATACCTCATACTGATTACAGATGGAGAGTCAGGTGATCAGGTGTCTGAAGCTGCCAGAGCCATCAGAGATAGAGGGCTTAATGTTTTTGCCATCGGTATTGGCGCTGCTAATCATGCTGAGCTTGTGACGATTTCAGGATCCCATGAAAAAGCATTTCATCTAGACAACTTTGATACCCTAAAGGACCTGGAAAAATGGATTTCATTTGAAGCACGCAATCCAAATGGTGAGTTGAAAAAGTTTGAATTTTTCTTTTTAAACTAGCAGATTGATTCCATGGTTGGAGAAAACTTTGAAGCCAGTGCTAGAATTGGGAGCCTTGCCACTGGCAATGGATTTGGGAATATCATGGATGCTTTGCTGTTCATCTTTCCAGTATGCGTTGATTGGTAGCAAATTTACCATCAGTGCAGACGTAGAAGATTAGTAACAACTGTGTTGTCTCCTCAAGATTGTGATAATTGTTGCGTTCCTTTTAATGCCAGGAGCCTGGCATACTTCAGCCAAGCAGTCACATTGAAAGTAAGAATTTTGAAAACCTTAACAACTTAACAGGCTTCTCCAACAGATGACGTTTAACCGTTTTGCTGGTTGATTTGTCAGTTCCAATAAACTTGACAGTTGATCCTCTTTTTTCCCCATGCACATTTATTCCTACTTTTAACAATTCCACCAAGCAGCTGGGCTTGAAGTAGGCAGGGTGAACTAACTGAATAGTTGTGAGCAAACTGATGCTTCACTCTCTTCAGAGGTTTCCCTTTGTGTGACATTGTTTCCCTCACACCCAGGTGATATCACCGAAGGAACTTTCATAGAATCATAGAATTCACAGTGCAGAAGGAGGCCATTCGGCCCATCGAGTCTGCACCGGCTCTTGGAAAGAGCACCCTACCGAAGGTCAACACCTCCATTCTATCCCCAGAACCCAGTAACCTCACCCAACACTAAGGGGAATTTTGGACACTAAGGGCAATTTATCATGGCCAATCCAGCTAACCTGCACATCTTTGGACTGTGGGAGGAAACCAGAGCACCCGGAGAAAACCCACGCACACACGGGGAGGATGTGCAGACTCCACACAGACAGTGACCCAAGCCGAAATCGAACCTGGGACCCTGGAGCTGTGAAGCAATTGTGCTATCCACAATGCTACCGTGCTGCCCTTTGAGAACTAAGGAAGTGGGCAGGGAACAGCACAGGGATTGGGAATTGAAAGATGGAGAGGAAAATATGAAGGTAAAGTGAATGACGAATCTGGAAGGTGAGGATAACTGAAAGAAAAGAAAAAAATTGGGGAAGAGATTTGGGCGAGTAATTCGGAGAGGCAGACGAGAGAGAGAGATAGAGAGAGTGAGGGGATTGGGGAAGTTACAGGAAGAAAATTGGGGGTGCGGGGAAGGGAGAGAAAATATGGCAGGCAGAACGTAAGTCTACGAGTATGGTCCTTCCGCACACCAATATAAAAGTCAGAGGCAAGTGTGCTTCAAATGGCCAGCTCACTCTTCAGCCATTTAACTACAATAGGGCCTTTAATTTGCTCATCCAGAACTTCTGCCCCCATCCAAGAAGATATCCTTCCTCCGGGAGCTGCCATGCAATCAGATAGTCAGCAGTGAGTGCTCTTATCCTGCAGCACCACCAGAACCAGTGGCTATTTCTGGGACTACACTGAGTCCCAAAGAAGTGGAGTAGTACAGAGCCGGGCATTAGTTCAATGTCGGCATCTTGCCGGGACCAGACACAGCCTCCGGTGCAGAGCTTAGGGGACCAGGTAGACAGGGAAAGGGGCAAATGAAACCTGGAAGTGAGAAATGAGGAACTGAAGCAATTTAGCTCCTTTGATGTGGTGAGGAACAGACAATCATTGCAAGAGTGTTTGCAAACATTGTGGTTCGCATCAAAGAACTGTACTTGAGATGCATTCAAACGTGAAAGGAAAAATAAATAAATAATCCATCACACAGTTATGCCTGAACCTGGAAACAGTCAATCACAGGCTAGTGAGGCTTGCTCGGTTAAACTAAAAGGGTGCTTACAAAATTAATGGCTCTCAGGGAATGTGAGGGTTTTCAAGTGCTGGGACTTTCTTGGAATCCTCTGACACTTATAACAGCTGCTGTTTGAAAGGCTTTTGTCTAAAGGAGGAGCTTTTAGGAAAGAGAAAGTGTTTCATCATTGATTTTTCATTGCTATCCCTGACTTCTCTTCACAGCCCACTCTGAAACCAAGTGGCAGATGACACCCAATCAAACTTCTGTAGATTCCACCTCAATTTCCCCCAGATGTTTCTTACACTGTGAGCCAACTGGCCTCAATGGACTCTGACTTCTACTCAAGTGTTTCACAAATTTAACTCTTGAAAAGACATGCCTTAGATTCTTCGTCCAAACAACGTTTTCCCTCAGCTCTTTCTTCCAGCAAGAAGTAATTTTGAGGATTGTAGAATCTCCTTAGAAGGATTTTCTATTTTGAATTTCCATGTGCTTTCAATCTTCCACACGATCTCTAAGGACACAGCCACCACAATAGATCACTATTGCTTCACAGGCATTAAGATATCACCAACCTTAGGATCACTTCAGATAACTGGCTTGTCGCTAGCCAATTCCATCAGGCCTGTACTTTTCAGCTGTCTTTAACTGGAGACTCTCTCTCTCTCTCTCATTCCCTTGCTTTAACTTCAATGAACAGTACCTTTTTTCAATTGCCAGTTCCTTTGTTCTTTTGAGTTCAGTTTACCTGGAACATCTCTTGTAATTCCTAGGTTTCTCGAACTATCTGTTCATTAGTTTCTGGGACTTGCTTCCTTCCCATGACTTCATTGTTCTGCTTCTCTGCTTCTGGCACAGTTGGGAGAGCTGTTTCTCCTCCAGCTACCTACCTCCAGCAGCCTTGGGTCCAGCCTTAACTAAATGCAAAAAGTCTTTCTAACTTAAAGTGGCCCCTGGTTGTGAACCAAATTCCAGTGCTCCTGTTTGATTTTTAACAATGTAAACTCTCTAATAACAATACAGACAAAGTTTGAAATGAAACCAAACCTCCCAAACATGCAAGCACCATTGCTTAGCGCAAATTAAACTGAAGTGTTAAACTTTATTTCAAAAAAACATTTAATTATACTCACTTAAATCTGTACCTTTGGGCCGGATTCTGCTGCCCGCCCGCCGCATGAACGCCAACGGTGTGCCACGTAGAATGGAGATGCGTTCTCCAATGACCTCGTTCCTCATTTTCCTGTCGCCAGGTGAACGCGGCCGGAGAAACACTACCTTTACTTCTAATATCCAACAATACAAACATAGATTGCTTAAAAGTCCCTCTGCTTCCTGGCACAAATGATGAAATTGCAAACAAATCTTTTTTGTTTTATTTTCCTGCAGCGGGCAGTAATCCAGAAGTGGCGGACATCATTTTCCTAATCGATGGATCAAGTAGTATACACTCTCAAAACTTTGAACAAGTAAAAGAAGCTATAATAAGCTTTATCAACAAAAATGAGTTTGGTAAAACCAGAGTCCAAATTGGCATCATACAGTTCAGCACTAAGCCACGTTTGGAATTTCAGCTTGATCAATATGATGACAAAGCAGTATTACTGAAAGCTGTTCATCAGATTCAGCAGTTACATGGGGGTACAAATACCGGCCAAGCACTGAACTTTACAATCGACTACTTTGATAGCTCAAAAGGGGGCCGGCCTGGAATACAACAATACCTCATACTGATTACAGATGGAGAGTCAGGCGATCATGTGTCTGAAGCTGCCAGAGCCATCAGAGATAGAGGGCTTAATGTTTTTGCCATCGGTATTGGCTCTGCTAATCATGCTGAGCTTGTGACGATTTCAGGATCCCATGAAAAAGCATTTCATCTAGACAACTTTGATACCCTAAAGGACCTGGAACAATGGATTTCATTTGAAGCACACAGTCCAAATGGTGAGTTGAGAAATTTTGAATATTACTTTTTAAACTAGCAGATTGATTCCATGGTTGGAGAAAACTTTGAAGCCAGTGCTAGAATTGGGAGCCTTGCCCACTGGCAGTGAGTGGATTTGGGAATATCATGGATGCTTTGCTGTTCAATTTTCCAGTATGCGTTGATTGGTAGCAAATTTACCATCAGGGCAGACGTAGAAGATTAGGAACAACTGTGTAGTCTCCTCAAGATTGTGATAATTGTTGAGTTCCTTTTAATGCCAGAAGCCTGACATACTTCACGCAAGCAGCCACATTGAAAGGAATAATTTTGAAAACCTTAATAACTTAACAGGTTCCTCCAACAGATGACGTCTAACGCTTTTGGTGGTTGATTTGTCAGTTCCAATGAACTTGACAGTTTATCCTCTTTTTTTCCCCATGCGCATTTATTCCTACTTTTCACAATTCCACCAAGCAGCTGGGCTTGAAGTAGGCAGGGTGAAATAACTGAATGGTTGTGAGCAAACTGATGCTTCACTCCCTTCAGAGGTTTCCCTTTGTGTGAGGTTGTTTCCCTCATACCCAGGTGATATCACCAAAGGAACTTGAGAACTAAGGAAGTGGGCAGGGACCAGCACAGGGATTGGGAGTGGAAAGATGGAGATGAAAGTATGAAGGAAAAGTGAATGACAATGCTGGAAGGTGAGGAGAACTGAAAGAAAAGAAAGAAATTGGGGAAGAGATTTGGGGAGAGCAATTTGGAGAGGCATACGAGAGAGAGAGATAGAGAGAGTGAGGGGATTGGGGAAGTTGCAGGTAGAAAATTGGGGGTGCAGGGGAGGGAGAGAAAATATGGGTGGCAGAACTTTACTCTACAAGTATGCTCCTTCTGCACACCAATGTAAAAGTCAGAGGCAAGTGTGCTTCAAATGGCCAGCTCACCCGTCAGCCATTTAGATACAATAGGGCCTTTAATTGGCTCAGCCAGAACTTCTGCCCCCATCCAAGTGGATATCCTGCCTCCGGGAGCTGCCATGCAATCAAATAGTCAGCAATGAGTGCTCTTATCCTGCAGCACCACCAGAACCGGTGGCCATTTCTGGGACTACACAGAGTCCCAAAGAAGTGAAGTAATACGGAGCCGAGCATTAGTTCAAGTTCAGGATCTTGCCGGCACCAGACACAGCCTCCGGTGGAGAGTTAAGGGGACCAGTTAGACAGTGAAACGGGCAAATGAAACCTGGAGGTGAGAAATGAAGAAATTAAACTATTTAGCTCCTTTGATGTGGTGAGGAGCAGACAATCATTGCAAGCGTGTTTGTAAACATTGTGGTTCGCATCAAAGAACTGTACTTGAGATGCATTCAAACGTGAAGGGAACAATAAATAAATAATCCATCACACAGTTATGCCTGAACCTGGAAACAGTCAATCACAGGCTAGTGAGGTCTTGCTCGGTGAAGCTAAATGGGTGCTTACAAAATTAATGGCTCTCAGGGAATGTGACGGTTTTGAAGTGCTGGGGGCTTTCTTGGAATCCTCTGACACTTGTAACAGCTGCTGTTTGAAAGGCTTTTGTCTAAGGGAGCAGCTTTTAGGAAAGGGAAAGTGTTTCATCATTGATTTTTCACTGCAATCCCTGACTTCTCTTCACAGCCCACTCTAAAACCAAGTGGCAGATACACCCAATTTAACTTCTGTAGATTCCTCCTCAATTCCCCCCAGATGTTTCTTACACTGTGAGCCAACTGGCCTCAATGGGCGCTGACTTCCACTCAAGTGTTTCACAAATTTAAGTCTTGAAAAGACATGCCTTAGAATCTTCGTCCAAAGAACGTTTTCCCTCAGCTCTTTCTTCCAGCAAGAAGTAATTTTGAGGATTGTAGAATCTCCTTCGAAGGATTTTCTATTTTGAATTGCCATGTGCTTTCAATCTTCCACACGATCTCTAAGGACACAGCCACCACAATAGATCACTGTTGCTTCACAGGCATTAAGATATCACCAACCTTAGGATTACTTCAGATAACTGGCTTCTTGCTAGCCGACTCCATCAGGTCTGTACTTTTCAGCTGTCTTTAACTGGAGATTCTCTCTCTCTGTCCCTTCCTTTAACTTCAATGAACAGTACCTTTTTACAATTTCCAGGTCCTTTGTTGTTTTGACCCCCATTTTCCTGGAACATCTCTTGTAATTCCAAGGTTTCTCGAACCATTTGTTCATTAGTCTCTGGGACTTGCTTCCTTCCCATGACTTCATTGTTCTGCTTCTCTGCTTCTGGCACAGTTGGGAGAGCTGTTTCTCCTCCAGCTACCTACCTCCAGCTGCCTTGGGTCCAGCCTTAACTAAATGCAAAAAGAATTTCAAACTTAAAGTGGCCCCTGGTTGCTAAGCAAATTCCAGTGCTCCTGTTTGGTTTTTAACATGGTAAACTCTCTAATCACAAAACAGTCAAAGTTTGAAATGAAACCAAACCTCCCAAACATGCAAACACCATTGCTTAGCGCAAATTAAACTTAAGTGTTCAACTTTATTTCAAAAAAAGATTTAATTATACTCACTAAATCTGTACCTTTGGGCCGGATTCTGCTGCCCGCCCGCCGCATGAATGCCAATGTTGTGCCACGTAGAATGGAGATGGGTTCCCAATGACCTCGTTCCTCATTTTCCTGTCACCAGGTGGACGCAGCCGGAGAACCACGACCTTTACTTCTAATATCCAACAATACAAACCTAGATTGCTTAAAACTCCCTCTCCTTCCTGGCACAAATGATGAAATTGCAAACAAATCTTTTTTGATTTATTTTCCTGCAGCCGGCAGTAATCCAGAAGTGGCGGACATCATTTTCCTAATCGATGGATCAAGTAGTATACACTCTCAAAACTTTGAACAAGTAAAAGAAGCTATAATAAGCTTTATCAACAAAAATGAGTTTGGTAAAACCAGAGTCCAAATTGGTGTCATACAGTTCAGCACTAAGCCACGTTTGGAATTTCAGCTTGATCAATATGATGACAAAGCAGTATTACTGAAAGCTGTTCATCAGATTCAGCAGTTACATGGGGGTACAAATACCGGCCAAGCACTGAACTTTACAATCGGCTACTTTGATAGCTCAAAAGGGGGCCGGCCTGGAATACAACAATACCTCATACTGATTACAGATGGAGAGTCAGGTGATCAGGTGTCTGAAGCTGCCAGAGCCATCAGAGATAGAGGGCTTAATGTTTTTGCCATCGGTATTGGCGCTGCTAATCATGCTGAGCTTGTGACGATTTCAGGATCCCATGAAAAAGCATTTCATCTAGACAACTTTGATACCCTAAAGGACCTGGAAAAATGGATTTCATTTGAAGCACGCAATCCAAATGGTGAGTTGAAAAAGTTTGAATTTTTCTTTTTAAACTAGCAGATTGATTCCATGGTTGGAGAAAACTTTGAAGCCAGTGCTAGAATTGGGAGCCTTGCCACTGGCAATGGATTTGGGAATATCATGGATGCTTTGCTGTTCATCTTTCCAGTATGCGTTGATTGGTCGCAAATTTACCATCAGGGCAGACGTAGAAGATTAGGAACAACTGTGTAGTCTCCTCAAGATTGTGATAATTGTTGAGTTCCTTTTAATGCCAGAAGCCTGACATACTTCACGCAAGCAGCCACATTGAAAGGAATAATTTTGAAAACCTTAATAACTTAACAGGTTCCTCCAACAGATGACGTCTAACGCTTTTGGTGGTTGATTTGTCAGTTCCAATGAACTTGACAGTTTATCCTCTTTTTTTCCCCATGCGCATTTATTCCTACTTTTCACAATTCCACCAAGCAGCTGGGCTTGAAGTAGGCAGGGTGAAATAACTGAATGGTTGTGAGCAAACTGATGCTTCACTCCCTTCAGAGGTTTCCCTTTGTGTGAGGTTGTTTCCCTCATACCCAGGTGATATCACCAAAGGAACTTGAGAACTAAGGAAGTGGGCAGGGACCAGCACAGGGATTGGGAGTGGAAAGATGGAGATGAAAGTATGAAGGAAAAGTGAATGACAATGCTGGAAGGTGAGGAGAACTGAAAGAAAAGAAAGAAATTGGGGAAGAGATTTGGGGAGAGCAATTTGGAGAGGCATACGAGAGAGAGAGATAGAGAGAGTGAGGGGATTGGGGAAGTTGCAGGTAGAAAATTGGGGGTGCAGGGGAGGGAGAGAAAATATGGGTGGCAGAACTTTACTCTACAAGTATGCTCCTTCTGCACACCAATGTAAAAGTCAGAGGCAAGTGTGCTTCAAATGGCCAGCTCACCCGTCAGCCATTTAGATACAATAGGGCCTTTAATTGTCTCAGCCAGAACTTCTGCCCCCATCCAAGTGGATATCCTGCCTCCGGGAGCTGCCATGCAATCAAATAGTCAGCAATGAGTGCTCTTATCCTGCAGCACCACCAGAACCGGTGGCCATTTCTGGGACTACACAGAGTCCCAAAGAAGTGAAGTAATACGGAGCCGAGCATTAGTTCAAGTTCAGGATCTTGCCGGCACCAGACACAGCCTCCGGTGGAGAGTTAAGGGGACCAGTTAGACAGTGAAACGGGCAAATGAAACCTGGAGGTGAGAAATGAAGAAATTAAACTATTTAGCTCCTTTGATGTGGTGAGGAGCAGACAATCATTGCAAGCGTGTTTGTAAACATTGTGGTTCGCATCAAAGAACTGTACTTGAGATGCATTCAAACGTGAAGGGAACAATAAATAAATAATCCATCACACAGTTATGCCTGAACCTGGAAACAGTCAATCACAGGCTAGTGAGGTCTTGCTCGGTGAAGCTAAATGGGTGCTTACAAAATTAATGGCTCTCAGGGAATGTGACGGTTTTGAAGTGCTGGGGGCTTTCTTGGAATCCTCTGACACTTGTAACAGCTGCTGTTTGAAAGGCTTTTGTCTAAGGGAGCAGCTTTTAGGAAAGGGAAAGTGTTTCATCATTGATTTTTCACTGCAATCCCTGACTTCTCTTCACAGCCCACTCTAAAACCAAGTGGCAGATACACCCAATTTAACTTCTGTAGATTCCTCCTCAATTCCCCCCAGATGTTTCTTACACTGTGAGCCAACTGGCCTCAATGGGCTCTGACTTCCACTCAAGTGTTTCACAAATTTAAGTCTTGAAAAGACATGCCTTAGAATCTTCGTCCAAAGAACGTTTTCCCTCAGCTCTTTCTTCCAGCAAGAAGTAATTTTGAGGATTGTAGAATCTCCTTCGAAGGATTTTCTATTTTGAATTGCCATGTGCTTTCAATCTTCCACACGATCTCTAAGGACACAGCCACCACAATAGATCACTGTTGCTTCACAGGCATTAAGATATCACCAACCTTAGGATTACTTCAGATAACTGGCTTCTTGCTAGCCGACTCCATCAGGTCTGTACTTTTCAGCTGTCTTTAACTGGAGATTCTCTCTCTCTGTCCCTTCCTTTAACTTCAATGAACAGTACCTTTTTACAATTTCCAGGTCCTTTGTTGTTTTGACCCCCATTTTCCTGGAACATCTCTTGTAATTCCAAGGTTTCTCGAACCATTTGTTCATTAGTCTCTGGGACTTGCTTCCTTCCCATGACTTCATTGTTCTGCTTCTCTGCTTCTGGCACAGTTGGGAGAGCTGTTTCTCCTCCAGCTACCTACCTCCAGCTGCCTTGGGTCCAGCCTTAACTAAATGCAAAAAGAATTTCAAACTTAAAGTGGCCCCTGGTTGCTAAGCAAATTCCAGTGCTCCTGTTTGGTTTTTAACATGGTAAACTCTCTAATCACAAAACAGTCAAAGTTTGAAATGAAACCAAACCTCCCAAACATGCAAACACCATTGCTTAGCGCAAATTAAACTTAAGTGTTCAACTTTATTTCAAAAAAAGATTTAATTATACTCACTAAATCTGTACCTTTGGGCCGGATTCTGCTGCCCGCCGGCCGCATGAATGCCAATGTTGTGCCACGTAGAATGGAGATGGGTTCCCAATGACCTCGTTCCTCATTTTCCTGTCACCAGGTGGACGCAGCCGGAGAACCACGACCTTTACTTCTAATATCCAACAATACAAACCTAGATTGCTTAAAACTCCCTCTCCTTCCTGGCACAAATGATGAAATTGCAAACAAATCTTTTTTGATTTATTTTCCTGCAGCCGGCAGTAATCCAGAAGTGGCGGACATCATTTTCCTAATCGATGGATCAAGTAGTATACACTCTCAAAACTTTGAACAAGTAAAAGAAGCTATAATAAGCTTTATCAACAAAAATGAGTTTGGTAAAACCAGAGTCCAAATTGGTGTCATACAGTTCAGCACTAAGCCACGTTTGGAATTTCAGCTTGATCAATATGATGACAAAGCAGTATTACTGAAAGCTGTTCATCAGATTCAGCAGTTACATGGGGGTACAAATACCGGCCAAGCACTGAACTTTACAATCGGCTACTTTGATAGCTCAAAAGGGGGCCGGCCTGGAATACAACAATACCTCATACTGATTACAGATGGAGAGTCAGGTGATCAGGTGTCTGAAGCTGCCAGAGCCATCAGAGATAGAGGGCTTAATGTTTTTGCCATCGGTATTGGCGCTGCTAATCATGCTGAGCTTGTGACGATTTCAGGATCCCATGAAAAAGCATTTCATCTAGACAACTTTGATACCCTAAAGGACCTGGAAAAATGGATTTCATTTGAAGCACGCAATCCAAATGGTGAGTTGAAAAAGTTTGAATTTTTCTTTTTAAACTAGCAGATTGATTCCATGGTTGGAGAAAACTTTGAAGCCAGTGCTAGAATTGGGAGCCTTGCCACTGGCAATGGATTTGGGAATATCATGGATGCTTTGCTGTTCATCTTTCCAGTATGCGTTGATTGGTCGCAAATTTACCATCAGTGCAGACGTAGAAGATTAGTAACAACTGTGTTGTCTCCTCAAGATTGTGATAATTGTTGCGTTCCTTTTAATGCCAGGAGCCTGGCATACTTCAGCCAAGCAGTCACATTGAAAGTAAGAATTTTGAAAACCTTAACAACTTAACAGGCTTCTCCAACAGATGACGTTTAACCGTTTTGGTGGTTGATTTGTCAGTTCCAATAAACTTGACAGTTGATCCTCTTTTTTCCCCATGCACATTTATTCCTACTTTTAACAATTCCACCAAGCAGCTGGGCTTGAAGTAGGCAGGGTGAACTAACTGAATAGTTGTGAGCAAACTGATGCTTCACTCTCTTCAGAGGTTTCCCTTTGTGTGACATTGTTTCCCTCACACCCAGGTGATATCACCGAAGGAACTTTCATAGAATCATAGAATTCACAGTGCAGAAGGAGGCCATTCGGCCCATCGAGTCTGCACCGGCTCTTGGAAAGAGCACCCTACCGAAGGTCAACACCTCCATTCTATCCCCAGAACCCAGTAACCTCACCCAACACTAAGGGGAATTTTGGACACTAAGGGCAATTTATCATGGCCAATCCAGCTAACCTGCACATCTTTGGACTGTGGGAGGAAACCAGAGCACCCGGAGAAAACCCACGCACACACGGGGAGGATGTGCAGACTCCACACAGACAGTGACCCAAGCCGAAATCGAACCTGGGACCCTGGAGCTGTGAAGCAATTGTGCTATCCACAATGCTACCGTGCTGCCCTTTGAGAACTAAGGAAGTGGGCAGGGAACAGCACAGGGATTGGGAATTGAAAGATGGAGAGGAAAATATGAAGGTAAAGTGAATGACGAATCTGGAAGGTGAGGATAACTGAAAGAAAAGAAAAAAATTGGGGAAGAGATTTGGGGCGAGTAATTCGGAGAGGCAGACGAGAGAGAGAGATAGAGAGAGTGAGGGGATTGGGGAAGTTACAGGAAGAAAATTGGGGGTGCGGGGAAGGGAGAGAAAATATGGCAGGCAGAACGTAAGTCTACGAGTATGGTCCTTCCGCACACCAATATAAAAGTCAGAGGCAAGTGTGCTTCAAATGGCCAGCTCACTCTTCAGCCATTTAACTACAATAGGGCCTTTAATTTGCTCATCCAGAACTTCTGCCCCCATCCAAGAAGATATCCTTCCTCCGGGAGCTGCCATGCAATCAGATAGTCAGCAGTGAGTGCTCTTATCCTGCAGCACCACCAGAACCAGTGGCTATTTCTGGGACTACACTGAGTCCCAAAGAAGTGGAGTAGTACAGAGCCGGGCATTAGTTCAATGTCGGCATCTTGCCGGGACCAGACACAGCCTCCGGTGCAGAGCTTAGGGGACCAGGTAGACAGGGAAAGGGGCAAATGAAACCTGGAAGTGAGAAATGAGGAACTGAAGCAATTTAGCTCCTTTGATGTGGTGAGGAACAGACAATCATTGCAAGAGTGTTTGCAAACATTGTGGTTCGCATCAAAGAACTGTACTTGAGATGCATTCAAACGTGAAAGGAAAAATAAATAAATAATCCATCACACAGTTATGCCTGAACCTGGAAACAGTCAATCACAGGCTAGTGAGGCTTGCTCGGTTAAACTAAAAGGGTGCTTACAAAATTAATGGCTCTCAGGGAATGTGACGGTTTTCAAGTGCTGGGACTTTCTTGGAATCCTCTGACACTTATAACAGCTGCTGTTTGAAAGGCTTTTGTCTAAGGGAGGAGCTTTTAGGAAAGAGAAAGTGTTTCATCATTGATTTTTCATTGCTATCCCTGACTTCTCTTCACAGCCCACTCTGAAACCAAGTGGCAGATGACACCCAATCAAACTTCTGTAGATTCCACCTCAATTTCCCCCAGATGTTTCTTACACTGTGAGCCAACTGGCCTCAATGGACTCTGACTTCTACTCAAGTGTTTCACAAATTTAACTCTTGAAAAGACATGCCTTAGATTCTTCGTCCAAACAACGTTTTCCCTCAGCTCTTTCTTCCAGCAAGAAGTAATTTTGAGGATTGTAGAATCTCCTTAGAAGGATTTTCTATTTTGAATTTCCATGTGCTTTCAATCTTCCACACGATCTCTAAGGACACAGCCACAACAATAGATCACTATTGCTTCACAGGCATTAAGATATCACCAACCTTAGGATCACTTCAGATAACTGGCTTGTCGCTAGCCAATTCCATCAGGCCTGTACTTTTCAGCTGTCTTTAACTGGAGACTCTCTCTCTCTCTCTCATTCCCTTGCTTTAACTTCAATGAACAGTACCTTTTTTCAATTGCCAGTTCCTTTGTTCTTTTGAGTTCAGTTTACCTGGAACATCTCTTGTAATTCCTAGGTTTCTCGAACTATCTGTTCATTAGTTTCTGGGACTTGCTTCCTTCCCATGACTTCATTGTTCTGCTTCTCTGCTTCTGGCACAGTTGGGAGAGCTGTTTCTCCTCCAGCTACCTACCTCCAGCAGCCTTGGGTCCAGCCTTAACTAAATGCAAAAAGTCTTTCTAACTTAAAGTGGCCCCTGGTTGTGAACCAAATTCCAGTGCTCCTGTTTGATTTTTAACAATGTAAACTCTCTAATAACAATACAGACAAAGTTTGAAATGAAACCAAACCTCCCAAACATGCAAACACCATTGCTTAGCGCAAATTAAACTGAAGTGTTAAACTTTATTTCAAAAAAACATTTAATTATACTCACTTAAATCTGTACCTTTGGGCCGGATTCTGCTGCCCGCCCGCCGCATGAACGCCAACGGTGTGCCACGTAGAATGGAGATGCGTTCTCCAATGACCTCGTTCCTCATTTTCCTGTCGCCAGGTGAACGCGGCCGGAGAAACACTACCTTTACTTCTAATATCCAACAATACAAACATAGATTGCTTAAAAGTCCCTCTGCTTCCTGGCACAAATGATGAAATTGCAAACAAATCTTTTTTGTTTTATTTTCCTGCAGCGGGCAGTAATCCAGAAGTGGCGGACATCATTTTCCTAATCGATGGATCAAGTAGTATACACTCTCAAAACTTTGAACAAGTAAAAGAAGCTATAATAAGCTTTATCAACAAAAATGAGTTTGGTAAAACCAGAGTCCAAATTGGCATCATACAGTTCAGCACTAAGCCACGTTTGGAATTTCAGCTTGATCAATATGATGACAAAGCAGTATTACTGAAAGCTGTTCATCAGATTCAGCAGTTACATGGGGGTACAAATACCGGCCAAGCACTGAACTTTACAATCGACTACTTTGATAGCTCAAAAGGGGGCCGGCCTGGAATACAACAATACCTCATACTGATTACAGATGGAGAGTCAGGCGATCATGTGTCTGAAGCTGCCAGAGCCATCAGAGATAGAGGGCTTAATGTTTTTGCCATCGGTATTGGCTCTGCTAATCATGCTGAGCTTGTGACGATTTCAGGATCCCATGAAAAAGCATTTCATCTAGACAACTTTGATACCCTAAAGGACCTGGAACAATGGATTTCATTTGAAGCACACAGTCCAAATGGTGAGTTGAGAAATTTTGAATATTACTTTTTAAACTAGCAGATTGATTCCATGGTTGGAGAAAACTTTGAAGCCAGTGCTAGAATTGGAAGCCTTGCCCACTGGCAGTGAGTGGATTTGGGAATATCATGGATGCTTTGCTGTTCAATTTTCCAGTATGCGTTGATTGGTAGCAAATTTACCATCAGGGCAGACGTAGAAGATTAGGAACAACTGTGTAGTCTCCTCAAGATTGTGATAATTGTTGAGTTCCTTTTAATGCCAGAAGCCTGACATACTTCACGCAAGCAGCCACATTGAAAGGAATAATTTTGAAAACCTTAATAACTTAACAGGTTCCTCCAACAGATGACGTCTAACGGTTTTGGTGGTTGATTTGTCAGTTCCAATGAACTTGACAGTTTATCCTCTTTTTTCCCCATGCACATTTTTCCTACTTTTCACAATTCCACCAAGCAGCTGGGCTTGAAGTAGGCAGGGTGAAATAACTGAATGGTTGTGAGCAAACTGATGCTTCACTCCCTTCAGAGGTTTCCCTTTGTGTGAGGTTGTTTCCCTCATACCCAGGTGATATCACCGAAGGAACTTGAGAACTAAGGAAGTGGGCAGGGACCAGCACAGGGATTGGGAGTGGAAAGATGGAGAGGAAAGTATGAAGGAAAAGTGAATGACAATGCTGGAAGGTGAGGAGAACTGAAAGAAAAGAAAAAAATTGGGGAAGAGATTTGGGGAGAGCAATTTGGAGAGGTATACGAGAGAGAGAGATAGAGAGAGTGAGGGGATTGGGGAAGTTGCAGGAAGAAAATTGGGGGTGCGGGGGAGGGAGAGAAAATATGGGTGGCAGAACTTTACTCTACAAGTATGCTCCTTCTGCACACCAATGTAAAAGTCAGAGGCAAGTGTGCTTCAAATGGCCAGCTCACCCGTCAGCCATTTAGATACAATAGGGCCTTTAATTGGCTCAGCCAGAACTTCTGCCCCCATCCAAGTGGATATCCTGCCTCCGGGAGCTGCCATGCAATCAAATAGTCAGCAATGAGTGCTCTTATCCTGCAGCACCACCAGAACCGGTGGCCATTTCTGGGACTACACAGAGTCCCAAAGAAGTGAAGTAATACGGAGCCGAGCATTAGTTCAAGTTCAGGATCTTGCCGGCACCAGACACAGCCTCCGGTGGAGAGTTAAGGGGACCAGTTAGACAGTGAAACGGGCAAATGAAACCTGGAGGTGAGAAATGAGGAAATTAAACTATTTAGCTCCTTTGATGTGGTGAGGAGCAGACAATCATTGCAAGCGTGTTTGTAAACATTGTGGTTCGCATCAAAGAACTGTACTTGAGATGCATTCAAACGTGAAGGGAACAATAAATAAATCATCCATCAGACAGTTATGCCTGAACCTGGAAACAGTCAATCACAGGCTAGTGAGGTCTTGCTCGGTGAAGCTAAATGGGTGCTTACAAAATTAATGGCTCTCAGGGAATGTGACGGTTTTGAAGTGCTGGGGGCTTTCTTGGAATCCTCTGACACTTGTAACAGCTGCTGTTTGAAAGGCTTTTGTCTAAGGGAGCAGCTTTTAGGAAAGGGAAAGTGTTTAATCATTGATTTTTCACTGCAATCCCTGACTTCTCTTCACAGCCCACTCTAAAACCAAGTGGCAGATACACCCAATTTAACTTCTGTAGATTCCTCCTCAATTCCCCCCAGATGTTTCTTACACTGTGAGCCAACTGGCCTCAATGGGCTCTGACTTCCACTCAAGTGTTTCACAAATTTAAGTCTTGAAAAGACATGCCTTAGAATCTTCGTCCAAAGAACGTTTTCCCTCAGCTCTTTCTTCCAGCAAGAAGTAATTTTGAGGATTGTAGAATCTCCTTCGAAGGATTTTCTATTTTGAATTGCCATGTGCTTTCAATCTTCCACACGATCTCTAAGGACACAGCCACCACAATAGATCACTGTTGCTTCACAGGCATTAAGATATCACCAACCTTAGGATTACTTCAGATAACTGGCTTCTTGCTAGCCGACTCCATCAGGTCTGTACTTTTCAGCTGTCTTTAACTGGAGATTCTCTCTCTCTGTCCCTTCCTTTAACTTCAATGAACAGTACCTTTTTACAATTTCCAGGTCCTTTGTTGTTTTGACCCCCATTTTCCTGGAACATCTCTTGTAATTCCAAGGTTTCTCGAACCATTTGTTCATTAGTCTCTGGGACTTGCTTCCTTCCCATGACTTCATTGTTCTGCTTCTCTGCTTCTGGCACAGTTGGGAGTGCTGTTTCTCCTCCAGCTACCTACCTCCAGCTGCCTTGGGTCCAGCCTTAACTAAATGCAAAAAGAATTTCAAACTTAAAGTGGCCCCTGGTTGCTAAGCAAATTCCAGTGCTCCTGTTTGGTTTTTAACATGGTAAACTCTCTAATCACAAAACAGTCAAAGTTTGAAATGAAACCAAACCTCCCAAACATGCAAACACCATTGCTTAGCGCAAATTAAACTTAAGTGTTCAACTTTATTTCAAAAAAAGATTTAATTATACTCACTAAATCTGTACCATTGGGCCGGATTCTGCTGCCCGCCCGCCACATGAATGCCAATGTTGTGCCACGTAGAATGGAGATGGGTTCCCAATGACCTCGTTCCTCATTTTCCTGTCACCAGGTGGACGCAGCCGGAGAACCACGACCTTTACTTCTAATATCCAACAATACAAACCTAGATTGCTTAAAACTCCCTCTCCTTCCTGGCACAAATGATGAAATTGCAAACAAATCTTTTTTGATTTATTTTCCTGCAGCCGGCAGTAATCCAGAAGTGGCGGACATCATTTTCCTAATCGATGGATCAAGTAGTATACACTCTCAAAACTTTGAACAAGTAAAAGAAGCTATAATAAGCTTTATCAACAAAAATGAGTTTGGTAAAACCAGAGTCCAAATTGGTGTCATACAGTTCAGCACTAAGCCACGTTTGGAATTTCAGCTTGATCAATATGATGACAAAGCAGTATTACTGAAAGCTGTTCATCAGATTCAGCAGTTACATGGGGGTACAAATACCGGCCAAGCACTGAACTTTACAATCGGCTACTTTGATAGCTCAAAAGGGGGCCGGCCTGGAATACAACAATACCTCATACTGATTACAGATGGAGAGTCAGGTGATCAGGTGTCTGAAGCTGCCAGAGCCATCAGAGATAGAGGGCTTAATGTTTTTGCCATCGGTATTGGCGCTGCTAATCATGCTGAGCTTGTGACGATTTCAGGATCCCATGAAAAAGCATTTCATCTAGACAACTTTGATACCCTAAAGGACCTGGAAAAATGGATTTCATTTGAAGCACGCAATCCAAATGGTGAGTTGAAAAAGTTTGAATTTTTCTTTTTAAACTAGCAGATTGATTCCATGGTTGGAGAAAACTTTGAAGCCAGTGCTAGAATTGGGAGCCTTGCCACTGGCAATGGATTTGGGAATATCATGGATGCTTTGCTGTTCATCTTTCCAGTATGCGTTGATTGGTCGCAAATTTACCATCAGTGCAGACGTAGAAGATTAGTAACAACTGTGTTGTCTCCTCAAGATTGTGATAATTGTTGCGTTCCTTTTAATGCCAGGAGCCTGGCATACTTCAGCCAAGCAGTCACATTGAAAGTAAGAATTTTGAAAACCTTAACAACTTAACAGGCTTCTCCAACAGATGACGTTTAACCGTTTTGGTGGTTGATTTGTCAGTTCCAATAAACTTGACAGTTGATCCTCTTTTTTCCCCATGCACATTTATTCCTACTTTTAACAATTCCACCAAGCAGCTGGGCTTGAAGTAGGCAGGGTGAACTAACTGAATAGTTGTGAGCAAACTGATGCTTCACTCTCTTCAGAGGTTTCCCTTTGTGTGACATTGTTTCCCTCACACCCAGGTGATATCACCGAAGGAACTTTCATAGAATCATAGAATTCACAGTGCAGAAGGAGGCCATTCGGCCCATCGAGTCTGCACCGGCTCTTGGAAAGAGCACCCTACCGAAGGTCAACACCTCCATTCTATCCCCAGAACCCAGTAACCTCACCCAACACTAAGGGGAATTTTGGACACTAAGGGCAATTTATCATGGCCAATCCAGCTAACCTGCACATCTTTGGACTGTGGGAGGAAACCAGAGCACCCGGAGAAAACCCACGCACACACGGGGAGGATGTGCAGACTCCACACAGACAGTGACCCAAGCCGAAATCGAACCTGGGACCCTGGAGCTGTGAAGCAATTGTGCTATCCACAATGCTACCGTGCTGCCCTTTGAGAACTAAGGAAGTGGGCAGGGAACAGCACAGGGATTGGGAATTGAAAGATGGAGAGGAAAATATGAAGGTAAAGTGAATGACGAATCTGGAAGGTGAGGATAACTGAAAGAAAAGAAAAAAATTGGGCAAGAGATTTGGGGCGAGTAATTCGGAGAGGCAGACGAGAGAGAGAGATAGAGAGAGTGAGGGGATTGGGGAAGTTACAGGAAGAAAATTGGGGGTGCGGGGAAGGGAGAGAAAATATGGCAGGCAGAACGTAAGTCTACGAGTATGGTCCTTCCGCACACCAATATAAAAGTCAGAGGCAAGTGTGCTTCAAATGGCCAGCTCACTCTTCAGCCATTTAACTACAATAGGGCCTTTAATTTGCTCATCCAGAACTTCTGCCCCCATCCAAGAAGATATCCTTCCTCCGGGAGCTGCCATGCAATCAGATAGTCAGCAGTGAGTGCTCTTATCCTGCAGCACCACCAGAACCAGTGGCTATTTCTGGGACTACACTGAGTCCCAAAGAAGTGGAGTAGTACAGAGCCGGGCATTAGTTCAATGTCGGCATCTTGCCGGGACCAGACACAGCCTCCGGTGCAGAGCTTAGGGGACCAGCTAGACAGGGAAAGGGGCAAATGAAACCTGGAAGTGAGAAATGAGGAACTGAAGCAATTTAGCTCCTTTGATGTGGTGAGGAACAGACAATCATTGCAAGAGTGTTTGCAAACATTGTGGTTCGCATCAAAGAACTGTACTTGAGATGCATTCAAACGTGAAAGGAAAAATAAATAAATAATCCATCACACAGTTATGCCTGAACCTGGAAACAGTCAATCACAGGCTAGTGAGGCTTGCTCGGTTAAACTAAAAGGGTGCTTACAAAATTAATGGCTCTCAGGGAATGTGAGGGTTTTCAAGTGCTGGGACTTTCTTGGAATCCTCTGACACTTATAACAGCTGCTGTTTGAAAGGCTTTTGTCTAAGGGAGGAGCTTTTAGGAAAGAGAAAGTGTTTCATCATTGATTTTTCATTGCTATCCCTGACTTCTCTTCACAGCCCACTCTGAAACCAAGTGGCAGATGACACCCAATCAAACTTCTGTAGATTCCACCTCAATTTCCCCCAGATGTTTCTTACACTGTGAGCCAACTGGCCTCAATGGACTCTGACTTCTACTCAAGTGTTTCACAAATTTAACTCTTGAAAAGACATGCCTTAGATTCTTCGTCCAAACAACGTTTTCCCTCAGCTCTTTCTTCCAGCAAGAAGTAATTTTGAGGATTGTAGAATCTCCTTAGAAGGATTTTCTATTTTGAATTGCCATGTGCTTTCAATCTTCCACACGATCTCTAAGGACACAGCCACAACAATAGATCACTATTGCTTCACAGGCATTAAGATATCACCAACCTTAGGATCACTTCAGATAACTGGCTTGTCGCTAGCCAATTCCATCAGGCCTGTACTTTTCAGCTGTCTTTAACTGGAGACTCTCTCTCTCTCTCTCTCATTCCCTTGCTTTAACTTCAATGAACAGTACCTTTTTTCAATTGCCAGTTCCTTTGTTCTTTTGAGTTCAGTTTACCTGGAACATCTCTTGTAATTCCTAGGTTTCTCGAACTATCTGTTCATTAGTTTCTGGGACTTGCTTCCTTCCCATGACTTCATTGTTCTGCTTCTCTGCTTCTGGCACAGTTGGGAGAGCTGTTTCTCCTCCAGCTACCTACCTCCAGCAGCCTTGGGTCCAGCCTTAACTAAATGCAAAAAGTCTTTCTAACTTAAAGTGGCCCCTGGTTGTGAACCAAATTCCAGTGCTCCTGTTTGATTTTTAACAATGTAAACTCTCTAATAACAATACAGACAAAGTTTGAAATGAAACCAAACCTCCCAAACATGCAAACACCATTGCTTAGCGCAAATTAAACTGAAGTGTTAAACTTTATTTCAAAAAAACATTTAATTATACTCACTTAAATCTGTACCTTTGGGCCGGATTCTGCTGCCCGCCCGCCGCATGAACGCCAACGGTGTGCCACGTAGAATGGAGATGCGTTCTCCAATGACCTCGTTCCTCATTTTCCTGTCGCCAGGTGAACGCGGCCGGAGAAACACTACCTTTACTTCTAATATCCAACAATACAAACATAGATTGCTTAAAAGTCCCTCTGCTTCCTGGCACAAATGATGAAATTGCAAACAAATCTTTTTTGTTTTATTTTCCTGCAGCGGGCAGTAATCCAGAAGTGGCGGACATCATTTTCCTAATCGATGGATCAAGTAGTATACACTCTCAAAACTTTGAACAAGTAAAAGAAGCTATAATAAGCTTTATCAACAAAAATGAGTTTGGTAAAACCAGAGTCCAAATTGGCATCATACAGTTCAGCACTAAGCCACGTTTGGAATTTCAGCTTGATCAATATGATGACAAAGCAGTATTACTGAAAGCTGTTCATCAGATTCAGCAGTTACATGGGGGTACAAATACCGGCCAAGCACTGAACTTTACAATCGACTACTTTGATAGCTCAAAAGGGGGCCGGCCTGGAATACAACAATACCTCATACTGATTACAGATGGAGAGTCAGGCGATCATGTGTTTGAAGCTGCCAGAGCCATCAGAGATAGAGGGCTTAATGTTTTTGCCATCGGTATTGGCTCTGCTAATCATGGTGAGCTTGTGACGATTTCAGGATCCCATGAAAAAGCATTTCATCTAGACAACTTTGATACCCTAAAGGACCTGGAACAATGGATTTCATTTGAAGCACACAGTCCAAATGGTGAGTTGAGAAATTTTGAATATTACTTTTTAAACTAGCAGATTGATTCCATGGTTGGAGAAAACTTTGAAGCCAGTGCTAGAATTGGGAGCCTTGCCCACTGGCAGTGAGTGGATTTGGGAATATCATGGATGCTTTGCTGTTCAATTTTCCAGTATGCGTTGATTGGTAGCAAATTTACCATCAGGGCAGACGTAGAAGATTAGGAACAACTGTGTAGTCTCCTCAAGATTGTGATAATTGTTGAGTTCCTTTTAATGCCAGAAGCCTGGCATACTTCAGCCAAGCAGCCACATTGAAAGGAATAATTTTGAAAACCTTAATAACTTAACAGGTTCCTCCAACAGATGACGTCTAACGGTTTTGGTGGTTGATTTGTCAGTTCCAATGAACTTGACAGTTTATCCTCTTTTTTCCCCATGCACATTTATTCCTACTTTTCACAATTCCACCAAGCAGCTGGGCTTGAAGTAGGCAGGGTGAAATAACTGAATGGTTGTGAGCAAACTGATGCTTCACTCCCTTCAGAGGTTTCCCTTTGTGTGAGGTTGTTTCCCTCATACCCAGGTGATATCACCGAAGGAACTTGAGAACTAAGGAAGTGGACAGGGACCAGCACAGGGATTAGGAGTGGAAAGATGGAGAGGAAAGTATGAAGGAAAAGTGAATGACAATGCTGGAAGGTGAGGAGAACTGAAAGAAAAGAAAAAAATTGGGGAAGAGATTTGGGGAGAGCAATTTGGAGAGGCATACGAGAGAGAGAGATAGAGAGAGTGAGGGGATTGGGGAAGTTGCCGGAAGAAAATTGGGGGTGCGGGGGAGGGAGAGAAAATATGGGTGGCAGAACTTTACTCTACAAGTATGCTCCTTCTGCACACCAATGTAAAAGTCAGAGGCAAGTGTGCTTCAAATGGCCAGCTCACCCGTCAGCCATTTAGATACAATAGGGCCTTTAATTGGCTCAGCCAGAACTTCTGCCCCCATCCAAGTGGAATCCGGGAGCTGCCATGCAATCAAATAGTCAGCAATGAGTGCTCTTATCCTGCAGCACCACCAGAACCGGTGGCCATTTCTGGGACTACACAGAGTCCCAAAGAAGTGAAGTAATACGGAGCCGAGCATTAGTTCAAGTTCAGGATCTTGCCGGCACCAGACACAGCCTCCGGTGGAGAGTTAAGGGGACCAGTTAGACAGTGAAACGGGCAAATGAAACCTGGAGGTGAGAAATGAGGAAATTAAACTATTTAGCACCTTTGATGTGGTGAGGAGCAGACAATCATTGCAAGCGTGTTTGTAAACATTGTGGTTCGCATCAAAGAACTGTACTTGAGATGCATTCAAACGTGAAGGGAACAATAAATAAATCATCCATCAGACAGTTATGCCTGAACCTGGAAACAGTCAATCACAGGCTAGTGAGGTCTTGCTCGGTGAAGCTAAATGGGTGCTTACAAAATTAATGGCTCTCAGGGAATGTGACGGTTTTGAAGTGCTGGGGGCTTTCTTGGAATCCTCTGACACTTGTAACAGCTGCTGTTTGAAAGGCTTTTGTCTAAGGGAGCAGCTTTTAGGAAAGGGAAAGTGTTTCATCATTGATTTTTCACTGCAATCCCTGACTTCTCTTCACAGCCCACTCTAAAACCAAGTGGCAGATACACCCAATTTAACTTCTGTAGATTCCTCCTCAATTCCCCCCAGATGTTTCTTACACTGTGAGCCAACTGGCCTCAATGGGCTCTGACTTCCACTCAAGTGTTTCACAAATTTAAGTCTTGAAAAGACATGCCTTAGAATCTTCGTCCAAAGAACGTTTTCCCTCAGCTCTTTCTTCCAGCAAGAAGTAATTTTGAGGATTGTAGAATCTCCTTCGAAGGATTTTCTATTTTGAATTGCCATGTGCTTTCAATCTTCCACACGATCTCTAAGGACACAGCCACCACAATAGATCACTGTTGCTTCACAGGCATTAAGATATCACCAACCTTAGGATTACTTCAGATAACTGGCTTCTTGCTAGCCGACTCCATCAGGTCTGTACTTTTCAGCTGTCTTTAACTGGAGATTCTCTCTCTCTGTCCCTTCCTTTAACTTCAATGAACAGTACCTTTTTACAATTTCCAGGTCCTTTGTTGTTTTGACCCCCATTTTCCTGGAACATCTCTTGTAATTCCAAGGTTTCTCGAACCATTTGTTCATTAGTCTCTGGGACTTGCTTCCTTCCCATGACTTCATTGTTCTGCTTCTCTGCTTCTGGCACAGTTGGGAGAGCTGTTTCTCCTCCAGCTACCTACCTCCAGCTGCCTTGGGTCCAGCCTTAACTAAATGCAAAAAGAATTTCAAACTTAAAGTGGCCCCTGGTTGCTAAGCAAATTCCAGTGCTCCTGTTTGGTTTTTAACATGGTAAACTCTCTAATCACAAAACAGTCAAAGTTTGAAATGAAACCAAACCTCCCAAACATGCAAACACCATTGCTTAGCGCAAATTAAACTTAAGTGTTCAACTTTATTTCAAAAAAAGATTTAATTATACTCACTAAATCTGTACCTTTGGGCCGGATTCTGCTGCCCGCCCGCCGCATGAATGCCAATGTTGTGCCACGTAGAATGGAGATGGGTTCCCAATGACCTCGTTCCTCATTTTCCTGTCACCAGGTGGACGCAGCCGGAGAACCACGACCTTTACTTCTAATATCCAACAATACAAACCTAGATTGCTTAAAACTCCCTCTCCTTCCTGGCACAAATGATGAAATTGCAAACAAATCTTTTTTGATTTATTTTCCTGCAGCCGGCAGTAATCCAGAAGTGGCGGACATCATTTTCCTAATCGATGGATCAAGTAGTATACACTCTCAAAACTTTGAACAAGTAAAAGAAGCTATAATAAGCTTTATCAACAAAAATGAGTTTGGTAAAACCAGAGTCCAAATTGGTGTCATACAGTTCAGCACTAAGCCACGTTTGGAATTTCAGCTTGATCAATATGATGACAAAGCAGTATTACTGAAAGCTGTTCATCAGATTCAGCAGTTACATGGGGGTACAAATACCGGCCAAGCACTGAACTTTACAATCGGCTACTTTGATAGCTCAAAAGGGGGCCGGCCTGGAATACAACAATACCTCATACTGATTACAGATGGAGAGTCAGGTGATCAGGTGTCTGAAGCTGCCAGAGCCATCAGAGATAGAGGGCTTAATGTTTTTGCCATCGGTATTGGCGCTGCTAATCATGCTGAGCTTGTGACGATTTCAGGATCCCATGAAAAAGCATTTCATCTAGACAACTTTGATACCCTAAAGGACCTGGAAAAATGGATTTCATTTGAAGCACGCAATCCAAATGGTGAGTTGAAAAAGTTTGAATTTTTCTTTTTAAACTAGCAGATTGATTCCATGGTTGGAGAAAACTTTGAAGCCAGTGCTAGAATTGGGAGCCTTGCCACTGGCAATGGATTTGGGAATATCATGGATGCTTTGCTGTTCATCTTTCCAGTATGCGTTGATTGGTAGCAAATTTACCATCAGTGCAGACGTAGAAGATTAGTAACAACTGTGTTGTCTCCTCAAGATTGTGATAATTGTTGCGTTCCTTTTAATGCCAGGAGCCTGGCATACTTCAGCCAAGCAGTCACATTGAAAGTAAGAATTTTGAAAACCTTAACAACTTAACAGGCTTCTCCAACAGATGACGTTTAACCGTTTTGGTGGTTGATTTGTCAGTTCCAATAAACTTGACAGTTGATCCTCTTTTTTCCCCATGCACATTTATTCCTACTTTTAACAATTCCACCAAGCAGCTGGGCTTGAAGTAGGCAGGGTGAACTAACTGAATAGTTGTGAGCAAACTGATGCTTCACTCTCTTCAGAGGTTTCCCTTTGTGTGACATTGTTTCCCTCACACCCAGGTGATATCACCGAAGGAACTTTCATAGAATCATAGAATTCACAGTGCAGAAGGAGGCCATTCGGCCCATCGAGTCTGCACCGGCTCTTGGAAAGAGCACCCTACCGAAGGTCAACACCTCCATTCTATCCCCAGAACCCAGTAACCTCACCCAACACTAAGGGGAATTTTGGACACTAAGGGCAATTTATCATGGCCAATCCAGCTAACCTGCACATCTTTGGACTGTGGGAGGAAACCAGAGCACCCGGAGAAAACCCACGCACACACGGGGAGGATGTGCAGACTCCACACAGACAGTGACCCAAGCCGAAATCGAACCTGGGACCCTGGAGCTGTGAAGCAATTGTGCTATCCACAATGCTACCGTGCTGCCCTTTGAGAACTAAGGAAGTGGGCAGGGAACAGCACAGGGATTGGGAATTGAAAGATGGAGAGGAAAATATGAAGGTAAAGTGAATGACGAATCTGGAAGGTGAGGATAACTGAAAGAAAAGAAAAAAATTGGGGAAGAGATTTGGGGCGAGTAATTCGGAGAGGCAGACGAGAGAGAGAGATAGAGAGAGTGAGGGGATTGGGGAAGTTACAGGAAGAAAATTGGGGGTGCGGGGAAGGGAGAGAAAATATGGCAGGCAGAACGTAAGTCTACGAGTATGGTCCTTCCGCACACCGATATAAAAGTCAGAGGCAAGTGTGCTTCAAATGGCCAGCTCACTCTTCAGCCATTTAACTACAATAGGGCCTTTAATTTGCTCATCCAGAACTTCTGCCCCCATCCAAGAAGATATCCTTCCTCCGGGAGCTGCCATGCAATCAGATAGTCAGCAGTGAGTGCTCTTATCCTGCAGCACCACCAGAACCAGTGGCTATTTCTGGGACTACACTGAGTCCCAAAGAAGTGGAGTAGTACAGAGCCGGGCATTAGTTCAATGTCGGCATCTTGCCGGGACCAGACACAGCCTCCGGTGCAGAGCTTAGGGGACCAGGTAGACAGGGAAAGGGGCAAATGAAACCTGGAAGTGAGAAATGAGGAACTGAAGCAATTTAGCTCCTTTGATGTGGTGAGGAACAGACAATCATTGCAAGAGTGTTTGCAAACATTGTGGTTCGCATCAAAGAACTGTACTTGAGATGCATTCAAACGTGAAAGGAAAAATAAATAAATAATCCATCACACAGTTATGCCTGAACCTGGAAACAGTCAATCACAGGCTAGTGAGGCTTGCTCGGTTAAACTAAAAGGGTGCTTACAAAATTAATGGCTCTCAGGGAATGTGAGGGTTTTCAAGTGCTGGGACTTTCTTGGAATCCTCTGACACTTATAACAGCTGCTGTTTGAAAGGCTTTTGTCTAAGGGAGGAGCTTTTAGGAAAGAGAAAGTGTTTCATCATTGATTTTTCATTGCTATCCCTGACTTCTCTTCACAGCCCACTCTGAAACCAAGTGGCAGATGACACCCAATCAAACTTCTGTAGATTCCACCTCAATTTCCCCCAGATGTTTCTTACACTGTGAGCCAACTGGCCTCAATGGACTCTGACTTCTACTCAAGTGTTTCACAAATTTAACTCTTGAAAAGACATGCCTTAGATTCTTCGTCCAAACAACGTTTTCCCTCAGCTCTTTCTTCCAGCAAGAAGTAATTTTGAGGATTGTAGAATCTCCTTAGAAGGATTTTCTATTTTGAATTTCCATGTGCTTTCAATCTTCCACACGATCTCTAAGGACACAGCCACAACAATAGATCACTATTGCTTCACAGGCATTAAGATATCACCAACCTTAGGATCACTTCAGATAACTGGCTTGTCGCTAGCCAATTCCATCAGGCCTGTACTTTTCAGCTGTCTTTAACTGGAGACTCTCTCTCTCTCTCTCATTCCCTTGCTTTAACTTCAATGAACAGTACCTTTTTTCAATTGCCAGTTCCTTTGTTCTTTTGAGTTCAGTTTACCTGGAACATCTCTTGTAATTCCTAGGTTTCTCGAACTATCTGTTCATTAGTTTCTGGGACTTGCTTCCTTCCCATGACTTCATTGTTCTGCTTCTCTGCTTCTGGCACAGTTGGGAGAGCTGTTTCTCCTCCAGCTACCTACCTCCAGCAGCCTTGGGTCCAGCCTTAACTAAATGCAAAAAGTCTTTCTAACTTAAAGTGGCCCCTGGTTGTGAACCAAATTCCAGTGCTCCTGTTTGATTTTTAACAATGTAAACTCTCTAATAACAATACAGACAAAGTTTGAAATGAAACCAAACCTCCCAAACATGCAAGCACCATTGCTTAGCGCAAATTAAACTTAAGTGTTAAACTTTATTTCAAAAAAAGATTTAATTATACTCACTAAATCTGTACCTTTGGGCCGGATTCTGCTGCCCGCCCGCCGCATGAATGCCAATGTTGTGCCACGTAGAATGGAGATGGGTTCCCAATGACCTCGTTCCTCATTTTCCTGTCACCAGGTGGACGCAGCCGGAGAACCACGACCTTTACTTCTAATATCC
The DNA here is from genome assembly GCF_047496885.1 of Scyliorhinus torazame. Lineage (NCBI taxonomy): Eukaryota > Metazoa > Chordata > Chondrichthyes > Carcharhiniformes > Scyliorhinidae > Scyliorhinus > Scyliorhinus torazame. The sequence goes on from NC_092712.1 coordinate 287,921,059, forward strand.
AACAATACAAACCTAGATTGCTTAAAACTCCCTCTCCTTCCTGGCACAAATGATGAAATTGCAAACAAATCTTTTTTGATTTATTTTCCTGCAGCCGGCAGTAATCCAGAAGTGGCGGACATCATTTTCCTAATCGATGGATCAAGTAGTATACACTCTCAAAACTTTGAACAAGTAAAAGAAGCTATAATAAGCTTTATCAACAAAAATGAGTTTGGTAAAACCAGAGTCCAAATTGGTGTCATACAGTTCAGCACTAAGCCACGTTTGGAATTTCAGCTTGATCAATATGATGACAAAGCAGTATTACTGAAAGCTGTTCATCAGATTCAGCAGTTACATGGGGGTACAAATACCGGCCAAGCACTGAACTTTACAATCGGCTACTTTGATAGCTCAAAAGGGGGCCGGCCTGGAATACAACAATACCTCATACTGATTACAGATGGAGAGTCAGGTGATCAGGTGTCTGAAGCTGCCAGAGCCATCAGAGATAGAGGGCTTAATGTTTTTGCCATCGGTATTGGCGCTGCTAATCATGCTGAGCTTGTGACGATTTCAGGATCCCATGAAAAAGCATTTCATCTAGACAACTTTGATACCCTAAAGGACCTGGAAAAATGGATTTCATTTGAAGCACGCAATCCAAATGGTGAGTTGAAAAAGTTTGAATTTTTCTTTTTAAACTAGCAGATTGATTCCATGGTTGGAGAAAACTTTGAAGCCAGTGCTAGAATTGGGAGCCTTGCCACTGGCAATGGATTTGGGAATATCATGGATGCTTTGCTGTTCATCTTTCCAGTATGCGTTGATTGGTCGCAAATTTACCATCAGTGCAGACGTAGAAGATTAGTAACAACTGTGTTGTCTCCTCAAGATTGTGATAATTGTTGCGTTCCTTTTAATGCCAGGAGCCTGGCATACTTCAGCCAAGCAGTCACATTGAAAGTAAGAATTTTGAAAACCTTAACAACTTAACAGGCTTCTCCAACAGATGACGTTTAACCGTTTTGGTGGTTGATTTGTCAGTTCCAATAAACTTGACAGTTGATCCTCTTTTTTCCCCATGCACATTTATTCCTACTTTTAACAATTCCACCAAGCAGCTGGGCTTGAAGTAGGCAGGGTGAACTAACTGAATAGTTGTGAGCAAACTGATGCTTCACTCTCTTCAGAGGTTTCCCTTTGTGTGACATTGTTTCCCTCACACCCAGGTGATATCACCGAAGGAACTTTCATAGAATCATAGAATTCACAGTGCAGAAGGAGGCCATTCGGCCCATCGAGTCTGCACCGGCTCTTGGAAAGAGCACCCTACCGAAGGTCAACACCTCCATTCTATCCCCAGAACCCAGTAACCTCACCCAACACTAAGGGGAATTTTGGACACTAAGGGCAATTTATCATGGCCAATCCAGCTAACCTGCACATCTTTGGACTGTGGGAGGAAACCAGAGCACCCGGAGAAAACCCACGCACACACGGGGAGGATGTGCAGACTCCACACAGACAGTGACCCAAGCCGAAATCGAACCTGGGACCCTGGAGCTGTGAAGCAATTGTGCTATCCACAATGCTACCGTGCTGCCCTTTGAGAACTAAGGAAGTGGGCAGGGAACAGCACAGGGATTGGGAATTGAAAGATGGAGAGGAAAATATGAAGGTAAAGTGAATGACGAATCTGGAAGGTGAGGATAACTGAAAGAAAAGAAAAAAATTGGGGAAGAGATTTGGGGCGAGTAATTCGGAGAGGCAGATGAGAGAGAGAGATAGAGAGAGTGAGGGGATTGGGGAAGTTACAGGAAGAAAATTGGGGGTGCGGGGAAGGGAGAGAAAATATGGCAGGCAGAACGTAAGTCTACGAGTATGGTCCTTCCGCACACCAATATAAAAGTCAGAGGCAAGTGTGCTTCAAATGGCCAGCTCACTCTTCAGCCATTTAACTACAATAGGGCCTTTAATTTGCTCATCCAGAACTTCTGCCCCCATCCAAGAAGATATCCTTCCTCCGGGAGCTGCCATGCAATCAGATAGTCAGCAGTGAGTGCTCTTATCCTGCAGCACCACCAGAACCAGTGGCTATTTCTGGGACTACACTGAGTCCCAAAGAAGTGGAGTAGTACAGAGCCGGGCATTAGTTCAATGTCGGCATCTTGCCGGGACCAGACACAGCCTCCGGTGCAGAGCTTAGGGGACCAGGTAGACAGGGAAAGGGGCAAATGAAACCTGGAAGTGAGAAATGAGGAACTGAAGCAATTTAGCTCCTTTGATGTGGTGAGGAACAGACAATCATTGCAAGAGTGTTTGCAAACATTGTGGTTCGCATCAAAGAACTGTACTTGAGATGCATTCAAACGTGAAAGGAAAAATAAATAAATAATCCATCACACAGTTATGCCTGAACCTGGAAACAGTCAATCACAGGCTAGTGAGGCTTGCTCGGTTAAACTAAAAGGGTGCTTACAAAATTAATGGCTCTCAGGGAATGTGAGGGTTTTCAAGTGCTGGGACTTTCTTGGAATCCTCTGACACTTATAACAGCTGCTGTTTGAAAGGCTTTTGTCTAAGGGAGGAGCTTTTAGGAAAGAGAAAGTGTTTCATCATTGATTTTTCATTGCTATCCCTGACTTCTCTTCACAGCCCACTCTGAAACCAAGTGGCAGATGACACCCAATCAAACTTCTGTAGATTCCACCTCAATTTCCCCCAGATGTTTCTTACACTGTGAGCCAACTGGCCTCAATGGACTCTGACTTCTACTCAAGTGTTTCACAAATTTAACTCTTGAAAAGACATGCCTTAGATTCTTCGTCCAAACAACGTTTTCCCTCAGCTCTTTCTTCCAGCAAGAAGTAATTTTGAGGATTGTAGAATCTCCTTAGAAGGATTTTCTATTTTGAATTTCCATGTGCTTTCAATCTTCCACACGATCTCTAAGGACACAGCCACAACAATAGATCACTATTGCTTCACAGGCATTAAGATATCACCAACCTTAGGATCACTTCAGATAACTGGCTTGTCGCTAGCCAATTCCATCAGGCCTGTACTTTTCAGCTGTCTTTAACTGGAGACTCTCTCTCTCTCTCTCATTCCCTTGCTTTAACTTCAATGAACAGTACCTTTTTTCAATTGCCAGTTCCTTTGTTCTTTTGAGTTCAGTTTACCTGGAACATCTCTTGTAATTCCTAGGTTTCTCGAACTATCTGTTCATTAGTTTCTGGGACTTGCTTCCTTCCCATGACTTCATTGTTCTGCTTCTCTGCTTCTGGCACAGTTGGGAGAGCTGTTTCTCCTCCAGCTACCTACCTCCAGCAGCCTTGGGTCCAGCCTTAACTAAATGCAAAAAGTCTTTCTAACTTAAAGTGGCCCCTGGTTGTGAACCAAATTCCAGTGCTCCTGTTTGATTTTTAACAATGTAAACTCTCTAATAACAATACAGACAAAGTTTGAAATGAAACCAAACCTCCCAAACATGCAAGCACCATTGCTTAGCGCAAATTAAACTGAAGTGTTAAACTTTATTTCAAAAAAACATTTAATTATACTCACTTAAATCTGTACCTTTGGGCCGGATTCTGCTGCCCGCCCGCCGCATGAACGGCAACGGTGTGCCACGTAGAATGGAGATGCGTTCTCCAATGACCTCGTTCCTCATTTTCCTGTCGCCAGGTGAACGCGGCCGGAGAAACACTACCTTTACTTCTAATATCCAACAATACAAACATAGATTGCTTAAAAGTCCCTCTGCTTCCTGGCACAAATGATGAAATTGCAAACAAATCTTTTTTGTTTTATTTTCCTGCAGCGGGCAGTAATCCAGAAGTGGCGGACATCATTTTCCTAATCGATGGATCAAGTAGTATACACTCTCAAAACTTTGAACAAGTAAAAGAAGCTATAATAAGCTTTATCAACAAAAATGAGTTTGGTAAAACCAGAGTCCAAATTGGCATCATACAGTTCAGCACTAAGCCACGTTTGGAATTTCAGCTTGATCAATATGATGACAAAGCAGTATTACTGAAAGCTGTTCATCAGATTCAGCAGTTACATGGGGGTACAAATACCGGCCAAGCACTGAACTTTACAATCGACTACTTTGATAGCTCAAAAGGGGGCCGGCCTGGAATACAACAATACCTCATACTGATTACAGATGGAGAGTCAGGCGATCATGTGTCTGAAGCTGCCAGAGCCATCAGAGATAGAGGGCTTAATGTTTTTGCCATCGGTATTGGCTCTGCTAATCATGCTGAGCTTGTGACGATTTCAGGATCCCATGAAAAAGCATTTCATCTAGACAACTTTGATACCCTAAAGGACCTGGAACAATGGATTTCATTTGAAGCACACAGTCCAAATGGTGAGTTGAGAAATTTTGAATATTACTTTTTAAACTAGCAGATTGATTCCATGGTTGGAGAAAACTTTGAAGCCAGTGCTAGAATTGGGAGCCTTGCCCACTGGCAGTGAGTGGATTTGGGAATATCATGGATGCTTTGCTGTTCAATTTTCCAGTATGCGTTGATTGGTAGCAAATTTACCATCAGGGCAGACGTAGAAGATTAGGAACAACTGTGTAGTCTCCTCAAGATTGTGATAATTGTTGAGTTCCTTTTAATGCCAGAAGCCTGACATACTTCACGCAAGCAGCCACATTGAAAGGAATAATTTTGAAAACCTTAATAACTTAACAGGTTCCTCCAACAGATGACGTCTAACGGTTTTGGTGGTTGATTTGTCAGTTCCAATGAACTTGACAGTTTATCCTCATTTTTCCCCATGCACATTTATTCCTACTTTTCACAATTCCACCAAGCAGCTGGGCTTGAAGTAGGCAGGGTGAAATAACTGAATGGTTGTGAGCAAACTGATGCTTCACTCCCTTCAGAGGTTTCCCTTTGTGTGAGGTTGTTTCCCTCATACCCAGGTGATATCACCGAAGGAACTTGAGAACTAAGGAAGTGGGCAGGGACCAGCACAGGGATTGGGAGTGGAAAGATGGAGAGGAAAGTATGAAGGAAAAGTGAATGACAATGCTGGAAGGTGAGGAGAACTGAAAGAAAAGAAAAAAATTGGGGAAGAGATTTGGGGAGAGCAATTTGGAGAGGTATACGAGAGAGAGAGATAGAGAGAGTGAGGGGATTGGGGAAGTTGCAGGAAGAAAATTGGGGGTGCGGGGGAGGGAGAGAAAATATGGGTGGCAGAACTTTACTCTACAAGTATGCACACCAATGTAAAAGTCAGAGGCAAGTGTGCTTCAAATGGCCAGCTCACCCGTCAGCCATTTAGATACAATAGGGCCTTTAATTGGCTCAGCCAGAACTTCTGCCCCCATCCAAGTGGAATCCGGGAGCTGCCATGCAATCAAATAGTCAGCAATGAGTGCTCTTATCCTGCAGCACCACCAGAACCGGTGGCCACTTCTGGGACTACAGAGTCCCAATGAAGTGAAGTTATACGGAGCCGAGCATTAGTTCAAGTTCAGGATCTTGCCGGCACCAGACACAGCCTCCGGTGGAGAGTTAAGGGGACCAGTTAGACAGTGAAACGGGCAAATGAAACCTGGAGGTGAGAAATGAGGAAATTAAACTATTTAGCTCCTTTGATGTGGTGAGGAGCAGACAATCATTGCAAGCATGTTTGTAAACATTGTGGTTCGCATCAAAGAACTGTACTTGAGATGCATTCAAACGTGAAGGGAACAATGAATAAATAATCCATCACACAGTTATGCCTGAACCTGGAAACAGTCAATCACAGGCTAGTGAGGTCTTGCTCGGTGAAGCTAAATGGGTGCTTACAAAATTAATGGCTCTCAGGGAATGTGACGGTTTTGAAGTGCTGGGGGCTTTCTTGGAATCCTCTGACACTTGTAACAGCTGCTGTTTGAAAGGCTTTTGTCTAAGGGAGGAGCTTTTAGGAAAGGGAAAGTGTTTCATCATTGATTTTTCATTGCTATCCCTGACTTCTCTTCACAGCCCACTCTGAAACCAAGTGGCAGATGACACCCAATCAAACTTCTGTAGATTCCACCTCAATTTCCCCCCAGATGTTTCTTACACTGTGAGCCAACTGGCCTCAATGGACTCTGACTTCTACTCAAGTGTTTCACAAATTTAACTCTTGAAAAGACATGCCTTAGATTCTTCGTCCAAACAACGTTTTCCCTCAGCTCTTTCTTCCAGCAAGAAGTAATTTTGAGGATTGTCGAATCTCCTTAGAAGGATTTTCTATTTTGAATTTCCATGTGCTTTCAATCTTCCACACGATCTCTAAGGACACAGCCACAACAATAGATCACTATTGCTTCATTAAGATATCACCAACCTTAGGATCACTTCAGATAACTGGCTTGTCGCTAGCCAATTCCATCAGGCCTGTACTTTTCAGCTGTCTTTAACTGGAGACTCTCTCTCTCTCTCTCATTCCCTTGCTTTAACTTCAATGAACAGTACCTTTTTTCAATTGCCAGTTCCTTTGTTCTTTTGAGTTCAGTTTACCTGGAACATCTCTTGTAATTCCTAGGTTTCTCGAACTATCTGTTCATTAGTTTCTGGGACTTGCTTCCTTCCCATGACTTCATTGTTCTGCTTCTCTGCTTCTGGCACAGTTGGGAGAGCTGTTTCTCCTCCAGCTACCTACCTCCAGCAGCCTTGGGTCCAGCCTTAACTAAATGCAAAAAGTCTTTCTAACTTAAAGTGGCCCCTGGTTGTGAACCAAATTCCAGTGCTCCTGTTTGATTTTTAACAATGTAAACTCTCTAATAACAATACAGACAAAGTTTGAAATGAAACCAAACCTCCCAAACATGCAAGCACCATTGCTTAGTGCAAATTAAACTGAAGTGTTAAACTTTATTTCAAAAAAACATTTAATTATACTCACTTAAATCTGTACCTTTGGGCCGGATTCTGCTGCCCGCCCGCCGCATGAACGCCAACGGTGTGCCACGTAGAATGGAGATGCGTTCTCCAATGACCTCGTTCCTCATTTTCCTGTCGCCAGGTGAACGCGGCCGGAGAAACACTACCTTTACTTCTAATATCCAACAATACAAACATAGATTGCTTAAAAGTCCCTCTGCTTCCTGGCACAAATGATGAAATTGCAAACAAATCTTTTTTGTTTTATTTTCCTGCAGCGGGCAGTAATCCAGAAGTGGCGGACATCATTTTCCTAATCGATGGATCAAGTAGTATACACTCTCAAAACTTTGAACAAGTAAAAGAAGCTATAATAAGCTTTATCAACAAAAATGAGTTTGGTAAAACCAGAGTCCAAATTGGCATCATACAGTTCAGCACTAAGCCACGTTTGGAATTTCAGCTTGATCAATATGATGACAAAGCAGTATTACTGAAAGCTGTTCATCAGATTCAGCAGTTACATGGGGGTACAAATACCGGCCAAGCACTGAACTTTACAATCGACTACTTTGATAGCTCAAAAGGGGGCCGGCCTGGAAAACGACAATACCTCATACTGATTACAGATGGAGAGTCAGGCGATCATGTGTCTGAAGCTGCCAGAGCCATCAGAGATAGAGGGCTTAATGTTTTTGCCATCGGTATTGGCTCTGCTAATCATGCTGAGCTTGTGACGATTTCAGGATCCCATGAAAACACATTTCATCTAGACAACTTTGATACCCTAAAGGACCTGGAAAAATGGATTTCATTTGAAGCACACAGTCCAAATGGTGAGTTGAAAAATTTTGAATATTACTTTTTAAACTAGCAGATTGATTCCATGGTTGGAGAAAACTTTGAAGCCAGTGCTAGAATTGGGAGCCTTGCCCACTGGCAGTGAGTGGATTTGGGAATATCATGGATGGTTTGCTGTTCCAATTTTCCAGTATGCGTTGATTGGTAGCAAATTAACCATCAGGGCAGACGTAGAAGATTAGGAGCAACTGTGTAGTCTCCTCAAGATTGTGATAATTGTTGAGTTCCTTTTAATGCCAGAAGCCTGACATACTTCACGCAAGCAGCCACATTGAAAGGAATAATTTTGAAAACCTTAATAACTTAACAGGTTCCTCCAACAGATGACGTCTAACGGTTTTGGTGGTTGATTTGTCAGTTCCAATGAACTTGACAGTTTATCCTCTTTTTTCCCCATGCGCATTTATTCCTACTTTTCACAATTCCACCAAGCAGCTGGGCTTGAAGTAGGCAGGGTGAAATAACTGAATGGTTGTGAGCAAACTGATGCTTCACTCCCTTCAGAGGTTTCCCTTTGTGTGAGGTTGTTTCCCTCATACCCAGGTGATATCACCGAAGGAACTTGAGAACTAAGGAAGTGGGCAGGGACCAGCACAGGGATTGGGAGTGGAAAGATGGAGAGGAAAGTATGAAGGAAAAGTGAATGACAATGCTGGAAGGTGAGGAGAACTGAAAGAAAAGAAAAAAATTGGGGAAGAGATTTGGGGAGAGCAATTTGGAGAGGCATACGAGAGAGAGAGATAGAGAGAGTGAGGGGATTGGGGAAGTTGCAGGTAGAAAATTGGGGGTGCGGGGGAGGGAGAGAAAATATGGGTGGCAGAACTTTACTCTACAAGTATGCTCCTTCTGCACACCAATGTAAAAGTCAGAGGCAAGTGTGCTTCAAATGGCCAGCTCACCCGTCAGCCATTTAGATACAATAGGGCCTTTAATTGGCTCAGCCAGAACTTCTGCCCCCATCCAAGTGGATATCCTGCCTCCGGGAGCTGCCATGCAATCAAATAGTCAGCAATGAGTGCTCTTATCCTGCAGCACCACCAGAACCGGTGGCCACTTCTGGGACTACACAGAGTCCCAAAGAAGTGAAGTAATACGGAGCCGAGCATTAGTTCAAGTTCAGGATCTTGCCGGCACCAGACACAGCCTCCGGTGGAGAGTTAAGGGGACCAGTTAGACAGTGAAACGGGCAAATGAAACCTGGAGGTGAGAAATGAGGAAATTAAACTATTTAGCTCCTTTGATGTGGTGAGGAGCAGACAATCATTGCAAGCGTGTTTGTAAACATTGTGGTTCGCATCAAAGAACTGTACTTGAGATGCATTCAAACGTGAAGGGAACAATAAATAAATCATCCATCAGACAGTTATGCCTGAACCTGGAAACAGTCAATCACAGGCTAGTGAGGTCTTGCTCGGTGAAGCTAAATGGGTGCTTACAAAATTAATGGCTCTCAGGGAATGTGACGGTTTTGAAGTGCTGGGGGCTTTCTTGGAATCCTCTGACACTTGTAACAGCTGCTGTTTGAAAAGCTTTTGTCTAAGGGAGCAGCTTTTAGGAAAGGGAAAGTGTTTCATCATTGATTTTTCACTGCAATCCCTGACTTCTCTTCACAGCCCACTCTAAAACCAAGTGGCAGATACACCCAATTTAACTTCTGTAGATTCCTCCTAAATTCCCCCCAGATGTTTCTTACACTGTGAGCCAACTGGCCTCAATGGGCTCTGACTTCCACTCAAGTGTTTCACAAATTTAAGTCTTGAAAAGACATGCCTTAGAATCTTCGTCCAAAGAACGTTTTCCCTCAGCTCTTTCTTCCAGCAAGAAGTAATTTTGAGGATTGTAGAATCTCCTTCGAAGGATTTTCTATTTTGAATTGCCATGTGCTTTCAATCTTCCACACGATCTCTCAGGACACAGCCACCACAATAGATCACTGTTGCTTCACAGGCATTAACATATCACCAACCTTAGGATTACTTCAGATAACTGGCTTCTTGCTAGCCGACTCCATCAGGTCTGTACTTTTCAGCTGTCTTTAACTGGAGATTCTCTCTCTCTGTCCCTTCCTTTAACTTCAATGAACAGTACCTTTTTACAATTTCCAGGTCCTTTGTTGTTTTGACCCCCATTTTCCTGGAACATCTCTTGTAATTCCAAGGTTTCTCGAACCATTTGTTCATTAGTCTCTGGGACTTGCTTCCTTCCCATGACTTCATTGTTCTGCTTCTCTGCTTCTGGCACAGTTGGGAGAGCTGTTTCTCCTCCAGCTACCTACCTCCAGCTGCCTTGGGTCCAGCCTTAACTAAATGCAAAAAGAATTTCAAACTTAAAGTGGCCCCTGGTTGCTAAGCAAATTCCAGTGCTCCTGTTTGGTTTTTAACATGGTAAACTCTCTAATCACAAAACAGTCAAAGTTTGAAATGAAACCAAACCTCCCAAACATGCAAACACCATTGCTTAGCGCAAATTAAACTTAAGTGTTCAACTTTATTTCAAAAAAAGATTTAATTATACTCACTAAATCTGTACCTTTGGGCCGGACTCTGCTGTCCGCCCGCCGTATGAATGCCAATGGTGTGCCACGTAGAATGGAGATGGGTTCCCAATGACCTCGTTCCTCATTTTCCTGTCACCAGGTGGACGCAGCCGGAGAACCACTACCTTTACTTCTAATATCCAACAATACAAACATAGATTGCTTAAAACTCCCTCTCCTTCCTGGCACAAATGATGAAATTGCAAACAAATCTTTTTTGATTTATTTTCCTGCAGCCGGCAGTAATCCAGAAGAGGCGGACATCATTTTCCTAATCGATGGATCAAGTAGTATACACTCTCAAAACTTTGAACAAGTAAAAGAAGCTATAATAAGCTTTATCAACAAAAATGAGTTTGGTAAAACCAGAGTCCAAATTGGTGTCATACAGTTCAGCACTAAGCCACGTTTGGAATTTCAGCTTGATCAATATGATGACAAAGCAGTATTACTGAAAGCTGTTCATCAGATTCAACAGTTACATGGGGGTACAAATACCGGCCAAGCACTGAACTTTACAATCGACTACTTTGATAGCTCAAAAGGGGGCCGGCCTGGAATACAACAATATCTCATACTGATTACAGATGGAGAGTCAGGCGATCATGTGTCTGAAGCTGCCAGAGCCATCAGAGATAGAGGTCTTAATGTTTTTGCCATCGGTATTGGCTCTGCTAATCATGCTGAGCTTGTGACGATTTCAGGATCCCATGAAAAAGCATTTCATCTAGACAACTTTGATACCCTAAAGGACCTGGAAAAATGGATTTCATTTGAAGCACGCAGTCCAAATGGTGAGTTTAAAAAGTTTGAATTTTTCTTTTTAAACTAGCAGATTGATTCCATGGTTGGAGAAAACTTTGAAGCCAGTGCTAGAATTGGAAGCCTTGCCCACTGGCAGTGAGTGGATTTGGGAATATCATGGCTGCTTTGCTGTTCATCTTTCCAGTATGCGTTGATTGGTAGCAAATTTACCATCAGTGCAGACGTAGAAGATTAGGAACAACTGTGTTGTCTCCTCAAGATTGTGATAATTGTTGCGTTCCTTTTAATGCCAGGAGCCTGGCATACTTCAGCCAAGCAGCCACATTGAAAGGAAGAATTTTGAAAACCTTAACAACTTAACAGGCTTCTCCAACAGATGACGTTTAACCGTTTTGGTGGTTGATTTGTCAGTTCCAATAAACTTGACAGTTGATCCTCTTTTTTCCCCATGCACATTTATATCTACTTTTAACAATTCCACCAAGCAGCTGGGCTTGAAGTAGGCAGGGTGAAATAACTGAATAGTTGTGAGCAAACTGATGCTTCACTCTCTTCAGAGGTTTCCCTTTGTGTGACGTTGTTTCCCTCACACCCAGGTGATATCACCGAAGGAACTTTCATAGAATCATAGAATTCACAGTGCAGAAGGAGGCCAATCGGCCCATCGAGTCTGCACCGGCTCTTGGAAAGAGCACCCTACCCAAGGTCAACACCTCCATTCTATCCCCAGAACCCAGTAACCTCACCCAACACTAAGGGGAATTTTGGACACTAATGTCAATTTATCATGGCCAATCCAGCTAACCTGCACATCTTTGGATGTGGGAGGAAACCAGAGCACCCGGAGAAAACCCACGCACACACGGGGAGGATGTGCAGACTCCACACAGACAGTGACCCAAGCCGAAATCGAACCTGGGACCCTGGAGCTGTGAAGCAATTGTGCTATCCACAATGCTACCGTGCTGCCCTTTGAGAACTAAGGAAGTGGGCAGGGAACAGCACAGGGATTGGGAATTGAAAGATGGAGAGGAAAATATGAAGGTAAAGTGAATGACGAATCTGGAAGGTGAGGATAACTGAAAGAAAAGAAAAAAATTGGGGAAGAGATTTGGGGCGAGTAATTCGGAGAGGCAGACGAGAGAGAGAGATAGAGAGAGTGAGGGGATTGGGGAAGTTGCAGGAAGAAAATATGGGGTGCGGGGGAGGGAGAGAAAATATGGGTGGCAGAACTTTACTCAACAAGTATGCTCCTTCTGCACACCAATGTAAAAGTCAGAGGCAAGTGTGCTTCAAATGGCCAGCTCACCCATCAGCCATTTAAATACAATAGGGCCTTTAATTGGCTCAGCCAGAACTTCTGCCCCCATCCAAGAGGATATCCTGCCTCCGGGAGCTGCCATGCAATCAAATAGTCAGCAATGAGTGCTCTTATCCTGCAGCACCACCAGAACCGGTGGCCATTTCTGGGACTACACTGAGTCCCAAAGAAGTGGAGTAATACGGAGCCGGGCATTAGTTCAAGTTCGGGATCTTGCCGGCACCAGACACAGCCTCCGGTGGAGAGCTTAGGGGACCAGGTAGACAGTGAAAGGGGCAAATGAAACCTGGAGGTGAGAAATGAGGAAATGAAACTATTTAGCTCCTTTGATGTGGTGAGGAGCAGACAATCATTGCAAGTGTTTTTGTAAACATTGTGGTTCGCATCAAAGAACTGTACTTGAGATGCATTCAAACGTGAAGGGAACAATAAATAAATCATCCATCACACAGTTATGCCTGAACTTGGAAACAGTCAATCACAGGCTAGTGTGGGTTGCTCGGTGAAGCTAAATAGGTGCTTACAAAATTAATGGATCTCAGAGAATGGGAGGGTTTTCAAGTGCTGGGGGCTTCCTTGGAATCCTCTGACACTTATAACAGCTGCTGTTTGAAAGGCTTTTGTCTAAGGGAGGAGATTTTAGGAAAGAGAAAGTGTTTCATCATTGATTTTTCATTGCGATCCCTGACTTCTCTTCACAGCCCACTCTGAAACCAAGTGGCAGATGACACTCAATCAAACTTCTGTAGATTCCTCCTCAAATCCCCCCAGATGTTTCTTACACTGTGAGCCAACTGGCCTCAATGGACCCTGACTTCCACTCAAGTGTTTCACAAATTAAAGTCTTGAAAAGACATGCCTTAGAATCTTCGTCGAAAGAACGTTTTCCCTCAGCTCTTTCTTCCAGCAAGAAGTAATTTTGAGGATTGTAGAATCGCCTTAGGTGGATTTTCTGTTTTCAATTGCCATGTGCTTTCAATCTTCCACACGATCTCTAAGGACACAGCCACCACAATAGATCACTATTGCTTCACAGGCATTAAGATATCACAAACCTTAGGATTACTTCAGTTAACTGGCTTCTTGCTAGCCGACTCCTTTAGGTCTGTACTTTTCAGCTGTCTTTAACTGGAGATTCTCTCTCTCTGTCCCTTCCTTTAACTTCAATGAACAGTACCTTTTTTCAATTTCCAGGTCCTTTGTGGTTTTGACTTCCATTTTCCTGGAACATCTCTTGTAATTCTAAGGTTTCTCGAACCATTTGTTCATTAGTTTCTGGGACTTGCTTCCTTCCCATGCCTTCATTGTTCTGCTTCTCTGCTTCTGGCACAGTTGGGAGAGCTGTTTCTCCTCCAGCTACCTACCTCCAGCTGCCTTGGGTCCAGCCTTAACTAAATGCAAAAAGTATTTCAAACTTAAAGTGGCCCCTGGTTGCTAAGCAAATTCCAGTGCTCCTGTTTTGTTTTTAACATGGTAAACTCTCTAATCACAAAACAGACAAAGTTTGAAATGAAACCAAACCTCCCAAATATGCAAACACCATTGCTTCGCGCAAATTAAACTTAAGTGTTAAACTTTATTTCAAAAAAAGATTTAATTATACTCACTGAAATCTGTACCTTTGTGCCGGATTCTGCTGCCCGCCCGCCGCATGAACGGCAATGGTGTGCCATGTAGAATGGAGATGGGTTCTCCAATGACCTCGTTCCTCATTTTCCTGTCGCCAGTTGGACGCAGCCGGAGAAACACTACCTTTACTTCTAATATCCAACAATACAAACATAGATTGCTTAAAACTCCCTCTCCTTCCTGGCACAAATGATGTAATTGCAAACAAATCTTTTTTGCTTTATTTTCCTGCAGCCGGCAGTAATCCAGAAGTGGCGGACATCATTTTCCTAATCGATGGATCAAGTAGTATACACTCTCAAAACTTTGAACAAGTAAAAGACGCTATAGTAACCTTCATCAACAAAAATGAGTTTGGTAAAACCAGAGTCCAAATTGGCATCATACAGTTCAGCACTAAGCCACGTTTGGAATTCCAACTTGATCAATATGATGACAAAGCAGTATTACTGAAAGCTGTTCATCAGATTCAGCAGTTACATGGGGGTACAAATACCGGCCAAGCACTGAACTTTACAATCGACTACTTTGATAGCTCAAAAGGAGGCCGGCCTGGAATACAACAATACCTCATACTGATTACAGATGGAGAGTCAGGCGATCATGTGTCTGAAGCTGCCAGAGCCATCAGAGATAGAGGGCTTAATGTTTTTGCCATCGGCATTGGCTCTGCTAATCATGCTGAGCTTGTGACGATTTCAGGATCCCATGAAAAAGCATTTCATCTCGACAACTTTGATACCCTAAAGGACCTGGAACAATGGATTTCATTTGAAGCACACAGTCCAAATGGTGAGTTGAATAAGTTTGAATATTACTTTTTAAACTAGCAGATTGATTCCATGGTTGGAGAAAACTTTGAAGACAGTGCTAGAATTGGAGCCTTGCCCACTGGCAATGGATTTGGGATTATCATGGATGCTTTGCTGTTCATTGTTCCAGTATGCGTTGATTGGTAGCAAATTTACCATCAGGGCAGACGTAGAAGATTAGGAACAACTGTGTTGTCTCCTCAAGATGGTGATAATTGTTGAGTTCCTTTTAATGCCAGAAGCCTGGCATACTTCAGCCAAGCAGCCACATTGAAAGGAATAATTTTGAAAGCCTTAATACCTTAACAGGCTCCTCCAACAGATGACGTCTAACGGTTTTGGTGGTTGATTTGTCAGTTCCAATGAACTTGACAGTTTATCCTCTTTTTTCCCCATGCACATTTATTCCTACTTTTAACAATTCCACCAAGCAGCTGGGCTTGAAGTAGGCAGGGTGAAATAACTGAATGGTTGAGAGCAAACTGATGCTTCACTCTCTTCAGAGGTTTCTCTTTGCGTGAGGTTGTTTCCCTCACCCCAGATGATATTACCGAAAGAACTTGAGAACTAAGGAAGTGGGCAGGGAACAGCACAGGAATTGGGAATTGAAAGATGGAGAGGAAAATATGAAGGAAAAGAGAATGACAATCCTGGAAGGTGAGGAGAACTGAAAGAAAAAAAAAAAATTGGGCAAGAGATTTGAGGAGAGTAATTCGGAGAGCCAGATGAGAGAGAGAGATAGAGAGAGTGAGGGGATTGGGGAAGTTACAGGAAGAAAATTGCGGGTGCGGGGAAGGGAGAGAAAATATGGCTGGCAGAACGTTACTCTACGAGTATGGTCCTTCCGCACACCAATATAAAAGTCAGAGGCAAGTCTGCTTCAAATGGCCAGCTCACTCTTCAGCCATTTAACTACAATAGGGCCTTTAATTTGCTCATCCAGAACTTCTGCCCCCATCCAAGAGGATATCCTGCCTCCGGGAGCTGCCATGCAATCAAATAGTCAGCAGTGAGTGCTCTTATCCTGCAGCACCACCAGAACCGGTGGCTATTTCTGGGACTATACTGAGTCCCTAAGAAGTGGAGTAGTACGGAGCCGGGCATTAGTTCAAGTTCGGCATCTTGCCGGGACCAGACACAGCCTCCGGTGCAGAGCTTAGGGGACCAGGTAGACAGGGAAAGGGGCAAACGAAACCTGGAAGTGAGAAATGAGGAAATGAGGCAATTTAGCTCCTTTAATGTGGTGAGGAACAGACAATCATTGCAAGAGTGTTTGCAAACATTGTGGTTCGCATCAAAGAACTGTACTTGAGATGCATTCAAACGTGAAGGGAAAAATAAATAAATAATCCATGACACAGTTATGCCTGAACCTGGAAACAGTCAATCACAGGCTAGTGTTTCACAAATTTAACTCTTGAAAAGACATGCCTTAGAATCTTCGTCCAAACAACGTTTTCCCTCAGCTCTTTCTTCCAGCAAGAAGTAATTTTGAGAATTGTAGAATCTCCTTAGAAGGATTTTCTATTTTGAATTGCCATGTGCTTTCAATCTTCCACACGATCTCTAAGGACACAGCCACAACGACAGATCACTATTGCTTCACAGGCATTAAGATATCACCAACCTTACGATTACTTCAGATAACTGGCTTGTCGCTAGCCAACTCCATCAGGTCTGTACTTTTCAGCTGTCTTTAACTGGAGACTCTCTCTCTTTCTCTTTCCCTTGCTTTAACTTCAATGAACAGTACCTTTTTTCAATTGCCCGTTCCTTTGTTCTTTTGAGTTCAGTTTACCTGGAACATCTCTTGTAATTCCTAGGTTTCTCGAACTATCTGTTCATTAGTTTCTGGGACTTGCTTCCTTCCCATGACTTCATTGATCTGCTTCTCTGCTTCTGGCACAGTTGGCAGAGCTGTTTCTCCTCCAGCTACCTACCTCCAGCAGCCTTGGGTCCAGCCTTAACTAAATGCAAAAAGTCTTTCTAACTTAAAGTGGCCCCTGGTTGTGAACCAAATTCCAGTGCTCCTGTTTGATTTTTAACAATGTAAACTCTCTAATAACAATACAGACAAAGTTTGAAATGAAACCAAACCTCCCAAACATGCAAGCACCATTGCTTAGTGCAAATTAAACTGAAGTGTTAAACTTTATTTCAAAAAAACATTTAATTATACTCACTTAAATCTGTACCTTTGGGCCGGATTCTGCTGCCCGCCCGCCGCATGAACGCCAACGGTGTGCCACGTAGAATGGAGATGCGTTCTCCAATGACCTCATTCCTCATTTTCCTGTCGCCAGGTGAACGCAGCCGGAGAAACACTACCTTTACTTCTAATATCCAACAATACAAACATAGATTGCTTAAAACTCCCTCTCCTTCCTGGCACAAATGATGAAATTGCAAACAAATCTTTTTTGTTTTATTTCCCTGCAGCGGGCAGTAATCCAGAAGTGGCGGACATCATTTTCCTAATCGATGGATCAAGTAGTATACACTCTCAAAACTTTGAACAAGTAAAAGAAGCTATAATAAGCTTTATCAACAAAAATGAGTTTGGTAAAACCAGAGTCCAAATTGGCGTCATACAGTTCAGCACTAAGCCACGTTTGGAATTTCAGCTTGATCAATATGATGACAAAGCAGTATTACTGAAAGCTGTTCATCAGATTCAGCAGTTACATGGGGGTACAAATACCGGCCAAGCACTGAACTTTACAATCGGCTACTTTGATAGCTCAAAAGGGGGCCGGCCTGGAATACAACAATACCTCATACTGATTACAGATGGAGAGTCAGGTGATCAGGTGTCTGAAGCTGCCAGAGCCATCAGAGATAGAGGGCTTAATGTTTTTGCCATCGGTATTGGCGCTGCTAATCATGCTGAGCTTGTGACGATTTCAGGATCCCATGAAAAAGCATTTCATCTAGACAACTTTGATACCCTAAAGGACCTGGAAAAATGGATTTCATTTGAAGCACGCAATCCAAATGGTGAGTTGAAAAAGTTTGAATTTTTCTTTTTAAACTAGCAGATTGATTCCATGGTTGGAGAAAACTTTGAAGCCAGTGCTAGAATTGGGAGCCTTGCCACTGGCAATGGATTTGGGAATATCATGGATGCTTTGCTGTTCATCTTTCCAGTATGCGTTGATTGGTAGCAAATTTACCATCAGTGCAGACGTAGAAGATTAGTAACAACTGTGTTGTCTCCTCAAGATTGTGATAATTGTTGCGTTCCTTTTAATGCCAGGAGCCTGGCATACTTCAGCCAAGCAGTCACATTGAAAGTAAGAATTTTGAAAACCTTAACAACTTAACAGGCTTCTCCAACAGATGACGTTTAACCGTTTTGGTGGTTGATTTGTCAGTTCCAATAAACTTGACAGTTGATCCTCTTTTTTCCCCATGCACATTTATTCCTACTTTTAACAATTCCACCAAGCAGCTGGGCTTGAAGTAGGCAGGGTGAACTAACTGAATAGTTGTGAGCAAACTGATGCTTCACTCTCTTCAGAGGTTTCCCTTTGTGTGACATTGTTTCCCTCACACCCAGGTGATATCACCGAAGGAACTTTCATAGAATCATAGAATTCACAGTGCAGAAGGAGGCCATTCGGCCCATCGAGTCTGCACCGGCTCTTGGAAAGAGCACCCTACCGAAGGTCAACACCTCCATTCTATCCCCAGAACCCAGTAACCTCACCCAACACTAAGGGGAATTTTGGACACTAAGGGCAATTTATCATGGCCAATCCAGCTAACCTGCACATCTTTGGACTGTGGGAGGAAACCAGAGCACCCGGAGAAAACCTACGCACACACGGGGAGGATGTGCAGACTCCACACAGACAGTGACCCAAGCCGAAATCGAACCTGGGACCCTGGAGCTGTGAAGCAATTGTGCTATCCACAATGCTACCGTGCTGCCCTTTGAGAACTAAGGAAGTGGGCAGGGAACAGCACAGGGATTGGGAATTGAAAGATGGAGAGGAAAATATGAAGGTAAAGTGAATGACGAATCTGGAAGGTGAGGATAACTGAAAGAAAAGAAAAAAATTGGGGAAGAGATTTGGGGCGAGTAATTCGGAGAGGCAGACGAGAGAGAGAGATAGAGAGAGTGAGGGGATTGGGGAAGTTACAGGAAGAAAATTGGGGGTGCGGGGAAGGGAGAGAAAATATGGCAGGCAGAACGTAAGTCTACGAGTATGGTCCTTCCGCACACCAATATAAAAGTCAGAGGCAAGTGTGCTTCAAATGGCCAGCTCACTCTTCAGCCATTTAACTACAATAGGGCCTTTAATTTGCTCATCCAGAACTTCTGCCCCCATCCAAGAAGATATCCTTCCTCCGGGAGCTGCCATGCAATCAGATAGTCAGCAGTGAGTGCTCTTATCCTGCAGCACCACCAGAACCAGTGGCTATTTCTGGGACTACACTGAGTCCCAAAGAAGTGGAGTAGTACAGAGCCGGGCATTAGTTCAATGTCGGCATCTTGCCGGGACCAGACACAGCCTCCGGTGCAGAGCTTAGGGGACCAGGTAGACAGGGAAAGGGGCAAATGAAACCTGGAAGTGAGAAATGAGGAACTGAAGCAATTTAGCTCCTTTGATGTGGTGAGGAACAGACAATCATTGCAAGAGTGTTTGCAAACATTGTGGTTCGCATCAAAGAACTGTACTTGAGAT
This sequence comes from Scyliorhinus torazame, assembly GCF_047496885.1. Lineage (NCBI taxonomy): Eukaryota > Metazoa > Chordata > Chondrichthyes > Carcharhiniformes > Scyliorhinidae > Scyliorhinus > Scyliorhinus torazame. The sequence goes on from NC_092712.1 coordinate 287,940,543, forward strand.
GCATTCAAACGTGAAAGGAAAAATAAATAAATAATCTATCACACAGTTATGCCTGAACCTGGAAACAGTCAATCACAGGCTAGTGAGGCTTGCTCGGTTAAACTAAAAGGGTGCTTACAAAATTAATGGCTCTCAGGGAATGTGAGGGTTTTCAAGTGCTGGGACTTTCTTGGAATCCTCTGACACTTATAACAGCTGCTGTTTGAAAGGCTTTTGTCTAAGGGAGGAGCTTTTAGGAAAGAGAAAGTGTTTCATCATTGATTTTTCATTGCTATCCCTGACCTCTCTTCACAGCCCACTCTGAAACCAAGTGGCAGATGACACCCAATCAAACTTCTGTAGATTCCACCTCAATTTCCCCCAGATGTTTCTTACACTGTGAGCCAACTGGCCTCAATGGACTCTGACTTCTACTCAAGTGTTTCACAAATTTAACTCTTGAAAAGACATGCCTTAGATTCTTCGTCCAAACAACGTTTTCCCTCAGCTCTTTCTTCCAGCAAGAAGTAATTTTGAGGATTGTAGAATCTCCTTAGAAGGATTTTCTATTTTGAATTTCCATGTGCTTTCAATCTTCCACACGATCTCTAAGGACACAGCCACCACAATAGATCACTATTGCTTCACAGGCATTAAGATATCACCAACCTTAGGATCACTTCAGATAACTGGCTTGTCGCTAGCCAATTCCATCAGGCCTGTACTTTTCAGCTGTCTTTAACTGGAGACTCTCTCTCTCTCTCTCTCATTCCCTTGCTTTAACTTCAATGAACAGTACCTTTTTTCAATTGCCAGTTCCTTTGTTCTTTTGAGTTCAGTTTACCTGGAACATCTCTTGTAATTCCTAGGTTTCTCGAACTATCTGTTCATTAGTTTCTGGGACTTGCTTCCTTCCCATGACTTCATTGTTCTGCTTCTCTGCTTCTGGCACAGTTGGGAGAGCTGTTTCTCCTCCAGCTACCTACCTCCAGCAGCCTTGGGTCCAGCCTTAACTAAATGCAAAAAGTCTTTCTAACTTAAAGTGGCCCCTGGTTGTGAACCAAATTCCAGTGCTCCTGTTTGATTTTTAACAATGTAAACTCTCTAATAACAATACAGATAAAGTTTGAAATGAAACCAAACCTCCCAAACATGCAAGCACCATTGCTTAGCGCAAATTAAACTGAAGTGTTAAACTTTATTTCAAAAAAACATTTAATTATACTCACTTAAATCTGTACCTTTGGGCCGGATTCTGCTGCCCGCCCGCCGCATGAACGCCAACGGTGTGCCACGTAGAATGGAGATGCGTTCTCCAATGACCTCGTTCCTCATTTTCCTGTCGCCAGGTGAACGCGGCCGGAGAAACACTACCTTTACTTCTAATATCCAACAATACAAACATAGATTGCTTAAAAGTCCCTCTGCTTCCTGGCACAAATGATGAAATTGCAAACAAATCTTTTTTGTTTTATTTTCCTGCAGCGGGCAGTAATCCAGAAGTGGCGGACATCATTTTCCTAATCGATGGATCAAGTAGTATACACTCTCAAAACTTTGAACAAGTAAAAGAAGCTATAATAAGCTTTATCAACAAAAATGAGTTTGGTAAAACCAGAGTCCAAATTGGCATCATACAGTTCAGCACTAAGCCACGTTTGGAATTTCAGCTTGATCAATATGATGACAAAGCAGTATTACTGAAAGCTGTTCATCAGATTCAGCAGTTACATGGGGGTACAAATACCGGCCAAGCACTGAACTTTACAATCGACTACTTTGATAGCTCAAAAGGGGGCCGGCCTGGAATACAACAATACCTCATACTGATTACAGATGGAGAGTCAGGCGATCATGTGTCTGAAGCTGCCAGAGCCATCAGAGATAGAGGGCTTAATGTTTTTGCCATCGGTATTGGCTCTGCTAATCATGCTGAGCTTGTGACGATTTCAGGATCCCATGAAAAAGCATTTCATCTAGACAACTTTGATACCCTAAAGGACCTGGAACAATGGATTTCATTTGAAGCACACAGTCCAAATGGTGAGTTGAGAAATTTTGAATATTACTTTTTAAACTAGCAGATTGATTCCATGGTTGGAGAAAACTTTGAAGCCAGTGCTAGAATTGGGAGCCTTGCCCACTGGCAGTGAGTGGATTTGGGAATATCATGGATGCTTTGCTGTTCAATTTTCCAGTATGCGTTGATTGGTAGCAAATTTACCATCAGGGCAGACGTAGAAGATTAGGAACAACTGTGTAGTCTCCTCAAGATTGTGATAATTGTTGAGTTCCTTTTAATGCCAGAAGCCTGACATACTTCACGCAAGCAGCCACATTGAAAGGAATAATTTTGAAAACCTTAATAACTTAACAGGTTCCTCCAACAGATGACGTCTAACGCTTTTGGTGGTTGATTTGTCAGTTCCAATGAACTTGACAGTTTATCCTCTTTTTTTCCCCATGCGCATTTATTCCTACTTTTCACAATTCCACCAAGCAGCTGGGCTTGAAGTAGGCAGGGTGAAATAACTGAATGGTTGTGAGCAAACTGATGCTTCACTCCCTTCAGAGGTTTCCCTTTGTGTGAGGTTGTTTCCCTCATACCCAGGTGATATCACCAAAGGAACTTGAGAACTAAGGAAGTGGGCAGGGACCAGCACAGGGATTGGGAGTGGAAAGATGGAGATGAAAGTATGAAGGAAAAGTGAATGACAATGCTGGAAGGTGAGGAGAACTGAAAGAAAAGAAAGAAATTGGGGAAGAGATTTGGGGAGAGCAATTTGGAGAGGCATACGAGAGAGAGAGATAGAGAGAGTGAGGGGATTGGGGAAGTTGCAGGTAGAAAATTGGGGGTGCAGGGGAGGGAGAGAAAATATGGGTGGCAGAACTTTACTCTACAAGTATGCTCCTTCTGCACACCAATGTAAAAGTCAGAGGCAAGTGTGCTTCAAATGGCCAGCTCACCCGTCAGCCATTTAGATACAATAGGGCCTTTAATTGGCTCAGCCAGAACTTCTGCCCCCATCCAAGTGGATATCCTGCCTCCGGGAGCTGCCATGCAATCAAATAGTCAGCAATGAGTGCTCTTATCCTGCAGCACCACCAGAACCGGTGGCCATTTCTGGGACTACACAGAGTCCCAAAGAAGTGAAGTAATACGGAGCCGAGCATTAGTTCAAGTTCAGGATCTTGCCGGCACCAGACACAGCCTCCGGTGGAGAGTTAAGGGGACCAGTTAGACAGTGAAACGGGCAAATGAAACCTGGAGGTGAGAAATGAAGAAATTAAACTATTTAGCTCCTTTGATGTGGTGAGGAGCAGACAATCATTGCAAGCGTGTTTGTAAACATTGTGGTTCGCATCAAAGAACTGTACTTGAGATGCATTCAAACGTGAAGGGAACAATAAATAAATCATCCATCAGACAGTTATGCCTGAACCTGGAAACAGTCAATCACAGGCTAGTGAGGTCTTGCTCGGTGAAGCTAAATGGGTGCTTACAAAATTAATGGCTCTCAGGGAATGTGACGGTTTTGAAGTGCTGGGGGCTTTCTTGGAATCCTCTGACACTTGTAACAGCTGCTGTTTGAAAGGCTTTTGTCTAAGGGAGCAGCTTTTAGGAAAGGGAAAGTGTTTCATCATTGATTTTTCACTGCAATCCCTGACTTCTCTTCACAGCCCACTCTAAAACCAAGTGGCAGATACACCCAATTTAACTTCTGTAGATTCCTCCTCAATTCCCCCCAGATGTTTCTTACACTGTGAGCCAACTGGCCTCAATGGGCTCTGACTTCCACTCAAGTGTTTCACAAATTTAAGTCTTGAAAAGACATGCCTTAGAATCTTCGTCCAAAGAACGTTTTCCCTCAGCTCTTTCTTCCAGCAAGAAGTAATTTTGAGGATTGTAGAATCTCCTTCGAAGGATTTTCTATTTTGAATTGCCATGTGCTTTCAATCTTCCACACGATCTCTAAGGACACAGCCACCACAATAGATCACTGTTGCTTCACAGGCATTAAGATATCACCAACCTTAGGATTACTTCAGATAACTGGCTTCTTGCTAGCCGACTCCATCAGGTCTGTACTTTTCAGCTGTCTTTAACTGGAGATTCTCTCTCTCTGTCCCTTCCTTTAACTTCAATGAACAGTACCTTTTTACAATTTCCAGGTCCTTTGTTGTTTTGACCCCCATTTTCCTGGAACATCTCTTGTAATTCCAAGGTTTCTCGAACCATTTGTTCATTAGTCTCTGGGACTTGCTTCCTTCCCATGACTTCATTGTTCTGCTTCTCTGCTTCTGGCACAGTTGGGAGAGCTGTTTCTCCTCCAGCTACCTACCTCCAGCTGCCTTGGGTACAGCCTTAACTAAATGCAAAAAGAATTTCAAACTTAAAGTGGCCCCTGGTTGCTAAGCAAATTCCAGTGCTCCTGTTTGGTTTTTAACATGGTAAACTCTCTAATCACAAAACAGTCAAAGTTTGAAATGAAATCAAACCTCCCAAACATGCAAACACCATTGCTTAGCGCAAATTAAACTTAAGTGTTCAACTTTATTTCAAAAAAAGATTTAATTATACTCACTAAATCTGTACCTTTGGGCCGGATTCTGCTGCCCGCCCGCCGCATGAATGCCAATGTTGTGCCACGTAGAATGGAGATGGGTTCCCAATGACCTCGTTCCTCATTTTCCTGTCACCAGGTGGACGCAGCCGGAGAACCACGACCTTTACTTCTAATATCCAACAATACAAACCTAGATTGCTTAAAACTCCCTCTCCTTCCTGGCACAAATGATGAAATTGCAAACAAATCTTTTTTGATTTATTTTCCTGCAGCGGGCAGTAATCCAGAAGTGGCGGACATCATTTTCCTAATCGATGGATCAAGTAGTATACACTCTCAAAACTTTGAACAAGTAAAAGAAGCTATAATAAGCTTTATCAACAAAAATGAGTTTGGTAAAACCAGAGTCCAAATTGGTGTCATACAGTTCAGCACTAAGCCACGTTTGGAATTTCAGCTTGATCAATATGATGACAAAGCAGTATTACTGAAAGCTGTTCATCAGATTCAGCAGTTACATGGGGGTACAAATACCGGCCAAGCACTGAACTTTACAATCGGCTACTTTGATAGCTCAAAAGGGGGCCGGCCTGGAATACAACAATACCTCATACTGATTACAGATGGAGAGTCAGGTGATCAGGTGTCTGAAGCTGCCAGAGCCATCAGAGATAGAGGGCTTAATGTTTTTGCCATCGGTATTGGCGCTGCTAATCATGCTGAGCTTGTGACGATTTCAGGATCCCATGAAAAAGCATTTCATCTAGACAACTTTGATACCCTAAAGGACCTGGAAAAATGGATTTCATTTGAAGCACGCAATCCAAATGGTGAGTTGAAAAAGTTTGAATTTTTCTTTTTAAACTAGCAGATTGATTCCATGGTTGGAGAAAACTTTGAAGCCAGTGCTAGAATTGGGAGCCTTGCCACTGGCAATGGATTTGGGAATATCATGGATGCTTTGCTGTTCATCTTTCCAGTATGCGTTGATTGGTCGCAAATTTACCATCAGTGCAGACGTAGAAGATTAGTAACAACTGTGTTGTCTCCTCAAGATTGTGATAATTGTTGCGTTCCTTTTAATGCCAGGAGCCTGGCATACTTCAGCCAAGCAGTCACATTGAAAGTAAGAATTTTGAAAACCTTAACAACTTAACAGGCTTCTCCAACAGATGACGTTTAACCGTTTTGGTGGTTGATTTGTCAGTTCCAATAAACTTGACAGTTGATCCTCTTTTTTCCCCATGCACATTTATTCCTACTTTTAACAATTCCACCAAGCAGCTGGGCTTGAAGTAGGCAGGGTGAACTAACTGAATAGTTGTGAGCAAACTGATGCTTCACTCTCTTCAGAGGTTTCCCTTTGTGTGACATTGTTTCCCTCACACCCAGGTGATATCACCGAAGGAACTTTCATAGAATCATAGAATTCACAGTGCAGAAGGAGGCCATTCGGCCCATCGAGTCTGCACCGGCTCTTGGAAAGAGCACCCTACCGAAGGTCAACACCTCCATTCTATCCCCAGAACCCAGTAACCTCACCCAACACTAAGGGGAATTTTGGACACTAAGGGCAATTTATCATGGCCAATCCAGCTAACCTGCACATCTTTGGACTGTGGGAGGAAACCAGAGCACCCGGAGAAAACCCACGCACACACGGGGAGGATGTGCAGACTCCACACAGACAGTGACCCAAGCCGAAATCGAACCTGGGACCCTGGAGCTGTGAAGCAATTGTGCTATCCACAATGCTACCGTGCTGCCCTTTGAGAACTAAGGAAGTGGGCAGGGAACAGCACAGGGATTGGGAATTGAAAGATGGAGAGGAAAATATGAAGGTAAAGTGAATGTCGAATCTGGAAGGTGAGGATAACTGAAAGAAAAGAAAAAAATTGGGGAAGAGATTTGGGGCGAGTAATTCGGAGAGGCAGATGAGAGAGAGAGATAGAGAGAGTGAGGGGATTGGGGAAGTTACAGGAAGAAAATTGGGGGTGCGGGGAAGGGAGAGAAAATATGGCAGGCAGAACGTAAGTCTACGAGTATGGTCCTTCCGCACACCAATATAAAAGTCAGAGGCAAGTGTGCTTCAAATGGCCAGCTCACTCTTCAGCCATTTAACTACAATAGGGCCTTTAATTTGCTCATCCAGAACTTCTGCCCCCATCCAAGAAGATATCCTTCCTCCGGGAGCTGCCATGCAATCAGATAGTCAGCAGTGAGTGCTCTTATCCTGCAGCACCACCAGAACCAGTGGCTATTTCTGGGACTACACTGAGTCCCAAAGAAGTGGAGTAGTACAGAGCCGGGCATTAGTTCAATGTCGGCATCTTGCCGGGACCAGACACAGCCTCCGGTGCAGAGCTTAGGGGACCAGGTAGACAGGGAAAGGGGCAAATGAAACCTGGAAGTGAGAAATGAGGAACTGAAGCAATTTAGCTCCTTTGATGTGGTGAGGAACAGACAATCATTGCAAGAGTGTTTGCAAACATTGTGGTTCGCATCAAAGAACTGTACTTGAGATGCATTCAAACGTGAAAGGAAAAATAAATAAATAATCCATCACACAGTTATGCCTGAACCTGGAAACAGTCAATCACAGGCTAGTGAGGCTTGCTCGGTTAAACTAAAAGGGTGCTTACAAAATTAATGGCTCTCAGGGAATGTGACGGTTTTCAAGTGCTGGGACTTTCTTGGAATCCTCTGACACTTATAACAGCTGCTGTTTGAAAGGCTTTTGTCTAAGGGAGGAGCTTTTAGGAAAGAGAAAGTGTTTCATCATTGATTTTTCATTGCTATCCCTGACTTCTCTTCACAGCCCACTCTGAAACCAAGTGGCAGATGACACCCAATCAAACTTCTGTAGATTCCACCTCAATTTCCCCCAGATGTTTCTTACACTGTGAGCCAACTGGCCTCAATGGACTCTGACTTCTACTCAAGTGTTTCACAAATTTAACTCTTGAAAAGACATGCCTTAGATTCTTCGTCCAAACAACGTTTTCCCTCAGCTCTTTCTTCCAGCAAGAAGTAATTTTGAGGATTGTAGAATCTCCTTAGAAGGATTTTCTATTTTGAATTGCCATGTGCTTTCAATCTTCCACACGATCTCTAAGGACACAGCCACAACAATAGATCACTATTGCTTCACAGGCATTAAGATATCACCAACCTTAGGATCACTTCAGATAACTGGCTTGTCGCTAGCCAATTCCATCAGGCCTGTACTTTTCAGCTGTCTTTAACTGGAGACTCTCTCTCTCTCTCTCATTCCCTTGCTTTAACTTCAATGAACAGTACCTTTTTTCAATTGCCAGTTCCTTTGTTCTTTTGAGTTCAGTTTACCTGGAACATCTCTTGTAATTCCTAGGTTTCTCGAACTATCTGTTCATTAGTTTCTGGGACTTGCTTCCTTCCCATGACTTCATTGTTCTGCTTCTCTGCTTCTGGCACAGTTGGGAGAGCTGTTTCTCCTCCAGCTACCTACCTACATCCAGCAGCCTTGGGTCCAGCCTTAACTAAATGCAAAAAGTCTTTCTAACTTAAAGTGGCCCCTGGTTGTGAACCAAATTCCAGTGCTCCTGTTTGATTTTTAACAATGTAAACTCTCTAATAACAATACAGACAAAGTTTGAAATGAAACCAAACCTCCCAAACATGCAAACACCATTGCTTAGCGCAAATTAAACTGAAGTGTTAAACTTTATTTCAAAAAAACATTTAATTATACTCACTTAAATCTGTACCTTTGGGCCGGATTCTGCTGCCCGCCCGCCGCATGAACGGCAACGGTGTGCCACGTAGAATGGAGATGCGTTCTCCAATGACCTCGTTCCTCATTTTCCTGTCGCCAGGTGAACGCGGCCGGAGAAACACTACCTTTACTTCTAATATCCAACAATACAAACATAGATTGCTTAAAAGTCCCTCTGCTTCCTGGCACAAATGATGAAATTGCAAACAAATCTTTTTTGTTTTATTTTCCTGCAGCGGGCAGTAATCCAGAAGTGGCGGACATCATTTTCCTAATCGATGGATCAAGTAGTATACACTCTCAAAACTTTGAACAAGTAAAAGAAGCTATAATAAGCTTTATCAACAAAAATGAGTTTGGTAAAACCAGAGTCCAAATTGGCATCATACAGTTCAGCACTAAGCCACGTTTGGAATTTCAGCTTGATCAATATGATGACAAAGCAGTATTACTGAAAGCTGTTCATCAGATTCAGCAGTTACATGGGGGTACAAATACCGGCCAAGCACTGAACTTTACAATCGACTACTTTGATAGCTCAAAAGGGGGCCGGCCTGGAATACAACAATACCTCATACTGATTACAGATGGAGAGTCAGGCGATCATGTGTCTGAAGCTGCCAGAGCCATCAGAGATAGAGGGCTTAATGTTTTTGCCATCGGTATTGGCTCTGCTAATCATGCTGAGCTTGTGACGATTTCAGGATCCCATGAAAAAGCATTTCATCTAGACAACTTTGATACCCTAAAGGACCTGGAACAATGGATTTCATTTGAAGCACACAGTCCAAATGGTGAGTTGAGAAATTTTGAATATTACTTTTTAAACTAGCAGATTGATTCCATGGTTGGAGAAAACTTTGAAGCCAGTGCTAGAATTGGGAGCCTTGCCCACTGGCAGTGAGTGGATTTGGGAATATCATGGATGCTTTGCTGTTCAATTTTCCAGTATGCGTTGATTGGTAGCAAATTTACCATCAGGGCAGACGTAGAAGATTAGGAACAACTGTGTAGTCTCCTCAAGATTGTGATAATTGTTGAGTTCCTTTTAATGCCAGAAGCCTGACATACTTCACGCAAGCAGCCACATTGAAAGGAATAATTTTGAAAACCTTAATAACGTAACAGGTTCCTCCAACAGATGACGTCTAACGGTTTTGGTGGTTGATTTGTCAGTTCCAATGAACTTGACAGTTTATCCTCTTTTTTCCCCATGCACATTTATTCCTACTTTTCACAATTCCACCAAGCAGCTGGGCTTGAAGTAGGCAGGGTGAAATAACTGAATGGTTGTGAGCAAACTGATGCTTCACTCCCTTCAGAGGTTTCCCTTTGTGTGAGGTTGTTTCCCTCATACCCAGGTGATATCACCGAAGGAACTTGAGAACTAAGGAAGTGGGCAGGGACCAGCACAGGGATTGGGAGTGGAAAGATGGAGAGGAAAGTATGAAGGAAAAGTGAATGACAATGCTGGAAGGTGAGGAGAACTGAAAGAAAAGAAAAAAATTGGGGAAGAGATTTGGGGAGAGCAATTTGGAGAGGTATACGAGAGAGAGAGATAGAGAGAGTGAGGGGATTGGGGAAGTTGCAGGAAGAAAATTGGGGGTGCGGGGGAGGGAGAGAAAATATGGGTGGCAGAACTTTACTCTACAAGTATGCTCCTTCTGCACACCAATGTAAAAGTCAGAGGCAAGTGTGCTTCAAATGGCCAGCTCACCCGTCAGCCATTTAGATACAATAGGGCCTTTAATTGGCTCAGCCAGAACTTCTGCCCCCATCCAAGTGGATATCCTGCCTCCGGGAGCTGCCATGCAATCAAATAGTCAGCAATGAGTGCTCTTATCCTGCAGCACCACCAGAACCGGTGGCCATTTCTGGGACTACACAGAGTCCCAAAGAAGTGAAGTAATATGGAGCCGAGCATTAGTTCAAGTTCAGGATCTTGCCGGCACCAGACACAGCCTCCGGTGGAGAGTTAAGGGGACCAGTTAGACAGTGAAACGGGCAAATTAAACCTGGAGGTGAGAAATGAAGAAATTAAACTATTTAGCTCCTTTGATGTGGTGAGGAGCAGACAATCATTGCAAGCGTGTTTGTAAACATTGTGGTTCGCATCAAAGAACTGTACTTGAGATGCATTCAAACGTGAAGGGAACAATAAATAAATCATCCATCAGACAGTTATGCCTGAACCTGGAAACAGTCAATCACAGGCTAGTGAGGTCTTGCTCGGTGAAGCTAAATGGGTGCTTACAAAATTAATGGCTCTCAGGGAATGTGACGGTTTTGAAGTGCTGGGGGCTTTCTTGGAATCCTCTGACACTTGTAACAGCTGCTGTTTGAAAGGCTTTTGTCTCAGGGAGCAGCTTTTAGGAAAGGAAAAGTGTTTCATCATTGATTTTTCACTGCAATCCCTGACTTCTCTTCACAGCCCACTCTAAAACCAAGTGGCAGATACACCCAATTTAACTTCTGTAGATTCCTCCTCAATTCCCCCCAGATGTTTCTTACACTGTGAGCCAACTGGCCTCAATGGGCTCTGACTTCCACTCAAGTGTTTCACAAATTTAAGTCTTGAAAAGACATGCCTTAGAATCTTCGTCCAAAGAACGTTTTCCCTCAGCTCTTTCTTCCAGCAAGAAGTAATTTTGAGGATTGTAGAATCTCCTTCGAAGGATTTTCTATTTTGAATTGCCATGTGCTTTCAATCTTCCACACGATCTCTAAGGACACAGCCACCACAATAGATCACTGTTGCTTCACAGGCATTAAGATATCACCAACCTTAGGATTACTTCAGATAACTGGCTTCTTGCTAGCCGACTCCATCAGGTCTGTACTTTTCAGCTGTCTTTAACTGGAGATTCTCTCTCTCTGTCCCTTCCTTTAACTTCAATGAACAGTACCTTTTTACAATTTCCAGGTCCTTTGTTGTTTTGACCCCCATTTTCCTGGAACATCTCTTGTAATTCCAAGGTTTCTCGAACCATTTGTTCATTAGTCTCTGGGACTTGCTTCCTTCCCATGACTTCATTGTTCTGCTTCTCTGCTTCTGGCACAGTTGGGAGAGCTGTTTCTCCTCCAGCTACCTACCTCCAGCTGCCTTGGGTCCAGCCTTAACTAAATGCAAAAAGAATTTCAAACTTAAAGTGGCCCCTGGTTGCTAAGCAAATTCCAGTGCTCCTGTTTGGTTTTTAACATGGTAAACTCTCTAATCACAAAACAGTCAAAGTTTGAAATGAAACCAAACCTCCCAAACATGCAAACACCATTGCTTAGCGCAAATTAAACTTAAGTGTTCAACTTTATTTCAAAAAAAGATTTAATTATACTCACTAAATCTGTACCTTTGGGCCGGATTCTGCTGCCCGCCCGCCGCATGAATGCCAATGTTGTGCCACGTAGAATGGAGATGGGTTCCCAATGACCTCGTTCCTCATTTTCCTGTCACCAGGTGGACGCAGCCGGAGAACCACGACCTTTACTTCTAATATCCAACAATACAAACCTAGATTGCTTAAAACTCCCTCTCCTTCCTGGCACAAATGATGAAATTGCAAACAAATCTTTTTTGATTTATTTTCCTGCAGCCGGCAGTAATCCAGAAGTGGCGGACATCATTTTCCTAATCGATGGATCAAGTAGTATACACTCTCAAAACTTTGAACAAGTAAAAGAAGCTATAATAAGCTTTATCAACAAAAATGAGTTTGGTAAAACCAGAGTCCAAATTGGTGTCATACAGTTCAGCACTAAGCCACGTTTGGAATTTCAGCTTGATCAATATGATGACAAAGCAGTATTACTGAAAGCTGTTCATCAGATTCAGCAGTTACATGGGGGTACAAATACCGGCCAAGCACTGAACTTTACAATCGGCTACTTTGATAGCTCAAAAGGGGGCCGGCCTGGAATACAACAATACCTCATACTGATTACAGATGGAGAGTCAGGTGATCAGGTGTCTGAAGCTGCCAGAGCCATCAGAGATAGAGGGCTTAATGTTTTTGCCATCGGTATTGGCGCTGCTAATCATGCTGAGCTTGTGACGATTTCAGGATCCCATGAAAAAGCATTTCATCTAGACAACTTTGATACCCTAAAGGACCTGGAAAAATGGATTTCATTTGAAGCACGCAATCCAAATGGTGAGTTGAAAAAGTTTGAATTTTTCTTTTTAAACTAGCAGATTGATTCCATGGTTGGAGAAAACTTTGAAGCCAGTGCTAGAATTGGGAGCCTTGCCACTGGCAATGGATTTGGGAATATCATGGATGCTTTGCTGTTCATCTTTCCAGTATGCGTTGATTGGTCGCAAATTTACCATCAGTGCAGACGTAGAAGATTAGTAACAACTGTGTTGTCTCCTCAAGATTGTGATAATTGTTGCGTTCCTTTTAATGCCAGGAGCCTGGCATACTTCAGCCAAGCAGTCACATTGAAAGTAAGAATTTTGAAAACCTTAACAACTTAACAGGCTTCTCCAACAGATGACGTTTAACCGTTTTGGTGGTTGATTTGTCAGTTCCAATAAACTTGACAGTTGATCCTCTTTTTTCCCCATGCACATTTATTCCTACTTTTAACAATTCCACCAAGCAGCTGGGCTTGAAGTAGGCAGGGTGAACTAACTGAATAGTTGTGAGCAAACTGATGCTTCACTCTCTTCAGAGGTTTCCCTTTGTGTGACATTGTTTCCCTCACACCCAGGTGATATCACCGAAGGAACTTTCATAGAATCATAGAATTCACAGTGCAGAAGGAGGCCATTCGGCCCATCGAATCTGCACCGGCTCTTGGAAAGAGCACCCTACCGAAGGTCAACACCTCCATTCTATCCCCAGAACCCAGTAACCTCACCCAACACTAAGGGGAATTTTGGACACTAAGGGCAATTTATCATGGCCAATCCAGCTAACCTGCACATCTTTGGACTGTGGGAGGAAACCAGAGCACCCGGAGAAAACCCACGCACACACGGGGAGGATGTGCAGACTCCACACAGACAGTGACCCAAGCCGAAATCGAACCTGGGACCCTGGAGCTGTGAAGCAATTGTGCTATCCACAATGCTACCGTGCTGCCCTTTGAGAACTAAGGAAGTGGGCAGGGAACAGCACAGGGATTGGGAATTGAAAGATGGAGAGGAAAATATGAAGGTAAAGTGAATGACGAATCTGGAAGGTGAGGATAACTGAAAGAAAAGAAAAAAATTGGGGAAGAGATTTGGGGCGAGTAATTCGGAGAGGCAGATGAGAGAGAGAGATAGAGAGAGTGAGGGGATTGGGGAAGTTACAGGAAGAAAATTGGGGGTGCGGGGAAGGGAGAGAAAATATGGCAGGCAGAACGTAAGTCTACGAGTATGGTCCTTCCGCACACCAATATAAAAGTCAGAGGCAAGTGTGCTTCAAATGGCCAGCTCACTCTTCAGCCATTTAACTACAATAGGGCCTTTAATTTGCTCATCCAGAACTTCTGCCCCCATCCAAGAAGATATCCTTCCTCCGGGAGCTGCCATGCAATCAGATAGTCAGCAGTGAGTGCTCTTATCCTGCAGCACCACCAGAACCAGTGGCTATTTCTGGGACTACACTGAGTCCCAAAGAAGTGGAGTAGTACAGAGCCGGGCATTAGTTCAATGTCGGCATCTTGCCGGGACCAGACACAGCCTCCGGTGCAGAGCTTAGGGGACCAGGTAGACAGGGAAAGGGGCAAATGAAACCTGGAAGTGAGAAATGAGGAACTGAAGCAATTTAGCTCCTTTGATGTGGTGAGGAACAGACAATCATTGCAAGAGTGTTTGCAAACATTGTGGTTCGCATCAAAGAACTGTACTTGAGATGCATTCAAACGTGAAAGGAAAAATAAATAAATAATCCATCACACAGTTATGCCTGAACCTGGAAACAGTCAATCACAGGCTAGTGAGGCTTGCTCGGTTAAACTAAAAGGGTGCTTACAAAATTAATGGCTCTCAGGGAATGTGACGGTTTTCAAGTGCTGGGACTTTCTTGGAATCCTCTGACACTTATAACAGCTGCTGTTTGAAAGGCTTTTGTCTAAGGGAGGAGCTTTTAGGAAAGAGAAAGTGTTTCATCATTGATTTTTCATTGCTATCCCTGACTTCTCTTCACAGCCCACTCTGAAACCAAGTGGCAGATGACACCCAATCAAACTTCTGTAGATTCCACCTCAATTTCCCCCAGATGTTTCTTACACTGTGAGCCAACTGGCCTCAATGGACTCTGACTTCTACTCAAGTGTTTCACAAATTTAACTCTTGAAAAGACATGCCTTAGATTCTTCGTCCAAACAACGTTTTCCCTCAGCTCTTTCTTCCAGCAAGAAGTAATTTTGAGGATTGTAGAATCTCCTTAGAAGGATTTTCTATTTTGAATTGCCATGTGCTTTCAATCTTCCACACGATCTCTAAGGACACAGCCACAACAATAGATCACTATTGCTTCACAGGCATTAAGATATCACCAACCTTAGGATCACTTCAGATAACTGGCTTGTCGCTAGCCAATTCCATCAGGCCTGTACTTTTCAGCTGTCTTTAACTGGAGACTCTCTCTCTCTCTCTCTCATTCCCTTGCTTTAACTTCAATGAACAGTACCTTTTTTCAATTGCCAGTTCCTTTGTTCTTTTGAGTTCAGTTTACCTGGAACATCTCTTGTAATTCCTAGGTTTCTCGAACTATCTGTTCATTAGTTTCTGGGACTTGCTTCCTTCCCATGACTTCATTGTTCTGCTTCTCTGCTTCTGGCACAGTTGGGAGAGCTGTTTCTCCTCCAGCTACCTACCTCCAGCAGCCTTGGGTCCAGCCTTAACTAAATGCAAAAAGTCTTTCTAACTTAAAGTGGCCCCTGGTTGTGAACCAAATTCCAGTGCTCCTGTTTGATTTTTAACAATGTAAACTCTCTAATAACAATACAGACAAAGTTTGAAATGAAACCAAACCTCCCAAACATGCAAGCACCATTGCTTAGCGCAAATTAAACTGAAGTGTTAAACTTTATTTCAAAAAAACATTTAATTATACTCACTTAAATCTGTACCTTTGGGCCGGATTCTGCTATCCGCCCGCCGCATGAACGCCAACGGTGTGCCACGTAGAATGGAGATGCGTTCTCCAATGACCTCGTTCCTCATTTTCCTGTCGCCAGGTGAACGCGGCCGGAGAAACACTACCTTTACTTCTAATATCCAACAATACAAACATAGATTGCTTAAAAGTCCCTCTGCTTCCTGGCACAAATGATGAAATTGCAAACAAATCTTTTTTGTTTTATTTTCCTGCAGCGGGCAGTAATCCAGAAGTGGCGGACATCATTTTCCTAATCGATGGATCAAGTAGTATACACTCTCAAAACTTTGAACGAGTAAAAGAAGCTATAATAAGCTTTATCAACAAAAATGAGTTTGGTAAAACCAGAGTCCAAATTGGCATCATACAGTTCAGCACTAAGCCACGTTTGGAATTTCAGCTTGATCAATATGATGACAAAGCAGTATTACTGAAAGCTGTTCATCAGATTCAGCAGTTACATGGGGGTACAAATACCGGCCAAGCACTGAACTTTACAATCGACTACTTTGATAGCTCAAAAGGGGGCCGGCCTGGAATACAACAATACCTCATACTGATTACAGATGGAGAGTCAGGCGATCATGTGTCTGAAGCTGCCAGAGCCATCAGAGATAGAGGGCTTAATGTTTTTGCCATCGGTATTGGCTCTGCTAATCATGCTGAGCTTGTGACGATTTCAGGATCCCATGAAAAAGCATTTCATCTAGACAACTTTGATACCCTAAAGGACCTGGAACAATGGATTTCATTTGAAGCACACAGTCCAAATGGTGAGTTGAGAAATTTTGAATATTACTTTTTAAACTAGCAGATTGATTCCATGGTTGGAGAAAACTTTGAAGCCAGTGCTAGAATTGGGAGCCTTGCCCACTGGCAGTGAGTGGATTTGGGAATATCATGGATGCTTTGCTGTTCAATTTTCCAGTATGCGTTGATTGGTAGCAAATTTACCATCAGGGCAGACGTAGAAGATTAGGAACATCTGTGTAGTCTCCTCAAGATTGTGATAATTGTTGAGTTCCTTTTAATGCCAGAAGCCTGGCATACTTCAGCCAAGCAGCCACATTGAAAGGAATAATTTTGAAAACCTTAATAACTTAACAGGTTCCTCCAACAGATGACGTCTAACGGTTTTGGTGGTTGATTTGTCAGTTCCAATGAACTTGACAGTTTATCCTCTTTTTTCCCCATGCACATTTATTCCTACTTTTCACAATTCCACCAAGCAGCTGGGCTTGAAGTAGGCAGGGTGAAATAACTGAATGGTTGTGAGCAAACTGATGCTTCACTCCCTTCAGAGGTTTCCCTTTGTGTGAGGTTGTTTCCCTCATACCCAGGTGATATCACCGAAGGAACTTGAGAACTAAGGAAGTGGGCAGGGACCAGCACAGGGATTGGGAGTGGAAAGATGGAGAGGAAAGTATGAAGGAAAAGTGAATGACAATGCTGGAAGGTGAGGAGAACTGAAAGAAAAGAAAAAAATTGGGGAAGAGATTTGGGGAGAGCAATTTGGAGAGGCATACGAGAGAGAGAGATAGAGAGAGTGAGGGGATTGGGGAAGTTGCCGGAAGAAAATTGGGGGTGCGGGGGAGGGAGAGAAAATATGGGTGGCAGAACTTTACTCTACAAGTATGCTCCTTCTGCACACCAATGTAAAAGTCAGAGGCAAGTGTGCTTCAAATGGCCAGCTCACCCGTCAGCCATTTAGATACAATAGGGCCTTTAATTGGCTCAGCCAGAACTTCTGCCCCCATCCAAGTGGAATCCGGGAGCTGCCATGCAATCAAATAGTCAGCAATGAGTGCTCTTATCCTGCAGCACCACCAGAACCGGTGGCCACTTCTGGGACTACACAGAGTCCCAAAGAAGTGAAGTAATACGGAGCCGAGCATTAGTTCAAGTTCAGGATCTTGCCGGCACCAGACACAGCCTCCGGTGGAGAGTTAAGGGGACCAGTTAGACAGTGAAACGGGCAAATGAAACCTGGAGGTGAGAAATGAGGAAATTAAACTATTTAGCTCCTTTGATGTGGTGAGGAGCAGACAATCATTGCAAGCATGTTTGTAATCATTGTGGTTCGCATCAAAGAACTGTACTTGAGATGCATTCAAACGTGAAGGGAACAATAAATAAATAATCCATCACACAGTTATGCCTGAACCTGGAAACAGTCAACCACAGGCTAGTGAGGTCTTGCTCGGTGAAGCTAAATGGGTGCTTACAAAATTAATGGCTCTCAGGGAATGTGACGGTTTTGAAGTGCTGGGGGCTTTCTTGGAATCCTCTGACACTTGTAACAGCTGCTGTTTGAAAGGCTTTTGTCTAAGGGAGGAGCTTTTAGGAAAGAGAAAGTGTTTCATCATTGATTTTTCATTGCTATCCCTGACTTCTCTTCACAGCCCACTCTGAAACCAAGTGGCAGATGACACCCAATCAAACTTCTGTAGATTCCACCTCAATTTCCCCCAGATGTTTCTTACACTGTGAGCCAACTGGCCTCAATGGACTCTGACTTCTACTCAAGTGTTTCACAAATTTAACTCTTGAAAAGACACGCCTTAGATTCTTCGTCCAAACAACGTTTTCCCTCAGCTCTTTCTTCCAGCAAGAAGTAATTTTGAGGATTGTAGAATCTCCTTAGAAGGATTTTCTATTTTGAATTGCCATGTGCTTTCAATCTTCCACACGATCTCTAAGGACACAGCCTCCACAATAGATCACTGTTGCTTCACAGGCATTAAGATCTCACCAACCTTAGGATTACTTCAGATAACTGGCTTCTTGCTAGCCGACTCCATCAGGTCTGTACTTTTCAGCTGTCTTTAACTGGAGATTCTCTCTCTCTGTCCCTTCCTTTAACGTCAATGAACAGTACCTTTTTTCAATTTCCAGGTCCTTTGTTGTTTTGACTCCCATTTTCTTGGAACATCTCTTGTAATTCCAAGGTTTCTCGAACCATTTGTTCGTTAGTCTCTGGGACTTGCTTCCTTCCCATGACTTCATTGTTCTGCTTCTCTGCTTCTGGCACAGTTGGGAGAGCTGTTTCTCCTCCAGCTACCTACCTCCAGCTGCCTTGGGTCCAGCCTTAACTAAATGCAAAAAGAATTTCAAACTTAAAGTGGCCCCTGGTTGCTAAGCAAATTCCAGTGCTCCTGTTTGGTTTTTAACATGGTAAACTCTCTAATCACAAAACAGTCAAAGTTTGAAATGAAACCAAACCTCCCAAACATGCAAACACCATTGCTGAGCGCAAATTAAACTTAAGTGTTCAACTTTATTTCAAAAAAAGATTTAATTATACTCACTAAATCTGTACCTTTGGGCCGGATTCTGCTGCCCGCCCGCCGCATGAATGCCAATGGTGTGCCACGTAGAATGGAGATGGGTTCCCAATGACCTCGTTCCTCATTTTCCTGTCACCAGGTGGACGCAGCCGGAGAACCACTACCTTTACTTCTAATATCCAACTATACAAACATAGATTGCTTAAAACTCCCTCTCCTTCCTGGCACAAATGATGAAATTGCAAACAAATCTTTTTTGATTTATTTTCCTGCAGCCGGCAGTAATCCAGAAGTGGCGGACATCATTTTCCTAATCGATGGATCAAGTAGTATACGCTCTCAAGACTTTGAAAAAGTAAAATCAGCTATAGAAACCTTTATCAACAAAAATGAGTTTGGTAAAACCAGAGTCCAAATTGGTGTCATACAGTTCAGCACTAAGCCACGTTTGGAATTTCAGCTTGATCAATATGATGACAAAGCAGTATTACTGAAAGCTGTTCATCAGATTCAACAGTTACATGGGGGTACAAATACCGGCCAAGCACTGAACTTTACAATCGACTACTTTGATAGCTCAAAAGGGGGCCGGCCTGGAATACAACAATACCTCATACTGATTACAGATGGAGAGTCAGGTGATCAGGTGTCTGAAGCTGCCAGAGCCATCAGAGATAGAGGGCTTAATGTTTTTGCCATCGGTATTGGCGCTGCTAATCATGCTGAGCTTGTGACGATTTCAGGATCCCATGAAAAAGCATTTCATCTAGACAACTTTGATACCCTAAAGGACCTGGAAAAATGGATTTCATTTGAAGCACGCAATCCAAATGGTGAGTTGAAAAAGTTTGAATTTTTCTTTTTAAACTAGCAGATTGATTCCATGGTTGGAGAAAACTTTGAAGCCAGTGCTAGAATTGGGAGCCTTGCCACTGGCAATGGATTTGGGAATATCATGGATGCTTTGCTGTTCATCTTTCCAGTATGCGTTGATTGGTAGCAAATTTACCATCAGTGCAGACGTAGAAGATTAGTAACAACTGTGTTGTCTCCTCAAGATTGTGATAATTGTTGCGTTCCTTTTAATGCCAGGAGCCTGGCATACTTCAGCCAAGCAGTCACATTGAAAGTAAGAATTTTGAAAACCTTAACAACTTAACAGGCTTCTCCAACAGATGACGTTTAACCGTTTTGGTGGTTGATTTGTCAGTTCCAATAAACTTGACAGTTGATCCTCTTTTTTCCCCATGCACATTTATTCCTACTTTTAACAATTCCACCAAGCAGCTGGGCTTGAAGTAGGCAGGGTGAACTAACTGAATAGTTGTGAGCAAACTGATGCTTCACTCTCTTCAGAGGTTTCCCTTTGTGTGACATTGTTTCCCTCACACCCAGGTGATATCACCGAAGGAACTTTCATAGAATCATAGAATTCACAGTGCAGAAGGAGGCCATTCGGCCCATCGAGTCTGCACCGGCTCTTGGAAAGAGCACCCTACCGAAGGTCAACACCTCCATTCTATCCCCAGAACCCAGTAACCTCACCCAACACTAAGGGGAATTTTGGACACTAAGGGCAATTTATCATGGCCAATCCAGCTAACCTGCACATCTTTGGACTGTGGGAGGAAACCAGAGCACCCGGAGAAAACCCACGCACACACGGGGAGGATGTGCAGACTCCACACAGACAGTGACCCAAGCCGAAATCGAACCTGGGACCCTGGAGCTGTGAAGCAATTGTGCTATCCACAATGCTACCGTGCTGCCCTTTGAGAACTAAGGAAGTGGGCAGGGAACAGCACAGGGATTGGGAATTGAAAGATGGAGAGGAAAATATGAAGGTAAAGTGAATGACGAATCTGGAAGGTGAGGATAACTGAAAGAAAAGAAAAAAATTGGGGAAGAGATTTGGGGCGAGTAATTCGGAGAGGCAGACGAGAGAGAGAGATAGAGAGAGTGAGGGGATTGGGGAAGTTACAGGAAGAAAATTGGGGGTGCGGGGAAGGGAGAGAAAATATGGCAGGCAGAACGTAAGTCTACGAGTATGGTCCTTCCGCACACCAATATAAAAGTCAGAGGCAAGTGTGCTTCAAATGGCCAGCTCACTCTTCAGCCATTTAACTACAATAGGGCCTTTAATTTGCTCATCCAGAACTTCTGCCCCCATCCAAGAAGATATCCTTCCTCCGGGAGCTGCCATGCAATCAGATAGTCAGCAGTGAGTGCTCTTATCCTGCAGCACCACCAGAACCAGTGGCTATTTCTGGGACTACACTGAGTCCCAAAGAAGTGGAGTAGTACAGAGCCGGGCATTAGTTCAATGTTGGCATCTTGCCGGGACCAGACACAGCCTCCGGTGCAGAGCTTAGGGGACCAGGTAGACAGGGAAAGGGGCAAATGAAACCTGGAAGTGAGAAATGAGGAACTGAAGCAATTTAGCTCCTTTGATGTGGTGAGGAACAGACAATCATTGCAAGAGTGTTTGCAAACATTGTGGTTCGCATCAAAGAACTGTTCTTGAGATGCATTCAAACGTGAAAGGAAAAATAAATAAATAATCTATCACACAGTTATGCCTGAACCTGGAAACAGTCAATCACAGGCTAGTGAGGCTTGCTCGGTTAAACTAAAAGGGTGCTTACAAAATTAATGGCTCTCAGGGAATGTGAGGGTTTTCAAGTGCTGGGACTTTCTTGGAATCCTCTGACACTTATAACAGCTGCTGTTTGAAAGGCTTTTGTCTAAGGGAGGAGCTTTTAGGAAAGAGAAAGTGTTTCATCATTGATTTTTCATTGCTATCCCTGACTTCTCTTCACAGCCCACTCTGAAACCAAGTGGCAGATGACACCCAATCAAACTTCTGTAGATTCCACCTCAATTTCCCCCAGATGTTTCTTACACTGTGAGCCAACTGGCCTCAATGGACTCTGACTTCTACTCAAGTGTTTCACAAATTTAACTCTTGAAAAGACATGCCTTAGATTCTTCGTCCAAACAACGTTTTCCCTCAGCTCTTTCTTCCAGCAAGAAGTAATTTTGAGGATTGTAGAATCTCCTTCGAAGGATTTTCTATTTTGAATTGCCATGTGCTTTCAATCTTCCACACGATCTCTAAGGACACAGCCACAACAATAGATCACTATTGCTTCACAGGCATTAAGATATCACCAACCTTAGGATCACTTCAGATAACTGGCTTGTCGCTAGCCAATTCCATCAGGCCTGTACTTTTCAGCTGTCTTTAACTGGAGACTCTCTCTCTCTCTCTCATTCCCTTGCTTTAACTTCAATGAACAGTACCTTTTTTCAATTGCCAGTTCCTTTGTTCTTTTGAGTTCAGTTTACCTGGAACATCTCTTGTAATTCCTAGGTTTCTCGAACTATCTGTTCATTAGTTTCTGGGACTTGCTTCCTTCCCATGACTTCATTGTTCTGCTTCTCTGCTTCTGGCACAGTTGGGAGAGCTGTTTCTCCTCCAGCTACCTACCTCCAGCAGCCTTGGGTCCAGCCTTAACTAAATGCAAAAAGTCTTTCTAACTTAAAGTGGCCCCTGGTTGTGAACCAAATTCCAGTGCTCCTGTTTGATTTTTAACAATGTAAACTCTCTAATAACAATACAGACAAAGTTTGAAATGAAACCAAACCTCCCAAACATGCAAGCACCATTGCTTAGCGCAAATTAAACTGAAGTGTTAAACTTTATTTCAAAAAAACATTTAATTATACTCACTTAAATCTGTACCTTTGGGCCGGATTCTGCTGTCCGCCCGCCGCATGAACGCCAACGGTGTGCCACGTAGAATGGAGATGCGTTCTCCAATGACCTCGTTCCTCATTTTCCTGTCGCCAGGTGAACGCGGCCGGAGAAACACTACTTTTACTTCTAATATCCAACAATACAAACATAGATTGCTTAAAAGTCCCTCTGCTTCCTGGCACAAATGATGAAATTGCAAACAAATCTTTTTTGTTTTATTTTCCTGCAGCGGGCAGTAATCCAGAAGTGGCGGACATCATTTTCCTAATTGATGGATCAAGTAGTATACACTCTCAAAACTTTGAACAAGTAAAAGAAGCTATAATAAGCTTTATCAACAAAAATGAGTTTGGTAAAACCAGAGTCCAAATTGGCATCATACAGTTCAGCACTAAGCCACGTTTGGAATTTCAGCTTGATCAATATGATGACAAAGCAGTATTACTGAAAGCTGTTCATCAGATTCAGCAGTTACATGGGGGTACAAATACCGGCCAAGCACTGAACTTTACAATCGACTACTTTGATAGCTCAAAAGGGGGCCGGCCTGGAATACAACAATACCTCATACTGATTACAGATGGAGAGTCAGGCGATCATGTGTCTGAAGCTGCCAGAGCCATCAGAGATAGAGGGCTTAATGTTTTTGCCATCGGTATTGGCTCTGCTAATCATGCTGAGCTTGTGACGATTTCAGGATCCCATGAAAAAGCATTTCATCTAGACAACTTTGATACCCTAAAGGACCTGGAACAATGGATTTCATTTGAAGCACACAGTCCAAATGGTGAGTTGAGAAATTTTGAATATTACTTTTTAAACTAGCAGATTGATTCCATGGTTGGAGAAAACTTTGAAGCCAGTGCTAGAATTGGGAGCCTTGCCCACTGGCAGTGAGTGGATTTGGGAATATCATGGATGCTTTGCTGTTCAATTTTCCAGTATGCGTTGATTGGTAGCAAATTTACCATCAGGGCAGACGTAGAAGATTAGGAACAACTGTGTAGTCTCCTCAAGATTGTGATAATTGTTGAGTTCCTTTTAATGCCAGAAGCCTGGCATACTTCAGCCAAGCAGCCACATTGAAAGGAATAATTTTGAAAACCTTAATAACTTAACAGGTTCCTCCAACAGATGACGTCTAACGGTTTTGGTGGTTGATTTGTCAGTTCCAATGAACTTGACAGTTTATCCTCTTTTTTCCCCATGCACATTTATTCCTACTTTTCACAATTCCACCAAGCAGCTGGGCTTGAAGTAGGCAGGGTGAAATAACTGAATGGTTGTGAGCAAACTGATGCTTCACTCCCTTCAGAGGTTTCCCTTTGTGTGAGGTTGTTTCCCTCATACCCAGGTGATATCACCGAAGGAACTTGAGAACTAAGGAAGTGGGCAGGGACCAGCACAGGGATTGGGAGTGGAAAGATGGAGAGGAAAGTATGAAGGAAAAGTGAATGACAATGCTGCAAGGTGAGGAGAACTGAAAGAAAAGAAAAAAATTGGGGAAGAGATTTGGGGAGAGCAATTTGGAGAGGCATACGAGAGAGAGAGATAGAGAGAGTGAGGGGATTGGGGAAGTTGCAGGAAGAAAATTGGGGGTGCGGGGGAGGGAGAGAAAATATGGGTGGCAGAACTTTACTCTACAAGTATGCTCCTTCTGCACACCAATGTAAAAGTCAGAGGCAAGTGTGCTTCAAATGGCCAGCTCACCAGTCAGCCATTTAGATACAATAGGGCCTTTAATTGGCTCAGCCAGAACTTCTGCCCCCATCCAAGTGGAATCCGGGAGCTGCCATGCAATCAAATAGTCAGCAATGAGTGCTCTTATCCTGCAGCACCACCAGAACCGGTGGCCACTTCTGGGACTACACAGAGTCCCAAAGAAGTGAAGTAATACGGAGCCGAGCATTAGTTCAAGTTCAGGATCTTGCCGGCACCAGACATAGCCTCCGGTGGAGAGTTAAGGGGACCAGTTAGACAGTGAAACGGGCAAATGAAACCTGGAGGTGAGAAATGAGGAAATTAAACTATTTAGCTCCTTTGATGTGGTGAGGAGCAGACAATCATTGCAAGCATGTTTGTAAACATTGTGGTTCGCATCAAAGAACTGTACTTGAGATGCATTCAAACGTGAAGGGAACAATAAATAAATAATCCATCACACAGTTATGCCTGAACCTGGAAACAGTCAATCACAGGCTAGTGAGGTCTTGCTCGGTGAAGCTAAATGGGTGCTTACAAAATTAATGGCTCTCAGGGAATGTGACGGTTTTGAAGTGCTGGGGGCTTTCTTGGAATCCTCTGACACTTGTAACAGCTGCTGTTTGAAAGGCTTTTGTCTAAGGGAGGAGCTTTTAGGAAAGAGAAAGTGTTTCATCATTGATTTTTCATTGCTATCCCTGACTTCTCTTCACAGCCCACTCTGAAACCAAGTGGCAGATGACACCCAATCAAACTTCTGTAGATTCCACCTCAATTTCCCCCAGATGTTTCTTACACTGTGAGCCAACTGGCCTCAATGGACTCTGACTTCTACTCAAGTGTTTCACAAATTTAACTCTTGAAAAGACATGCCTTAGATTCTTCGTCCAAACAACGTTTACCCTCAGCTCTTTCTTCCAGCAAGAACTAATTTTGAGGATTGTAGAATCTCCTTAGAAGGATTTTCTATTTTGAATTGCCATGTGCTTTCAATCTTCCACACGATCTCTAAGGACACAGCCTCCACAATAGATCACTGTTGCTTCACAGGCATTAAGATCTCACCAACCTTAGGATTACTTCAGATAACTGGCTTCTTGCTAGCCGACTCCATCATGTCTGTACTTTTCAGCTGTCTTTAACTGGAGATTCTCTCTCTCTGTCCCTTCCTTTAACGTCAATGAACAGTACCTTTTTTCCTTTTCCAGGTCCTTTGTTGTTTTGACTCCCATTTTCCTGGAACATCTCTTGTAATTCCAAGGTTTCTCGAACCATTTGTTCGTTAGTCTCTGGGACTTGCTTCCTTCCCATGACTTCATTGTTCTGCTTCTCTGCTTCTGGCACAGTTGGGAGAGCTGTTTCTCCTCCAGCTACCTACCTCCAGCTGCCTTGGGTCCAGCCTTAACTAAATGCAAAAAGAATTTCAAACTTAAAGTGGCCCCTGGTTGCTAAGCAAATTCCAGTGCTCCTGTTTGGTTTTTAACATGGTAAACTCTCTAATCACAAAACAGTCAAAGTTTGAAATGAAACCAAACCTCCCAAACATGCAAACACCATTGCTGAGCGCAAATTAAACTTAAGTGTTCAACTTTATTTCAAAAAAAGATTAAATTATACTCACTAAATCTGTACCTTTGGGCCGGATTCTGCTGCCCGCCCGCCGCATGAATGCCAATGGTGTGCCACGTAGAATGGAGATGGGTTCCCAATGACCTCGTTCCTCATTTTCCTGTCACCAGGTGGACGCAGCCGGAGAACCACTACCTTTACTTCTAATATCCAACTATACAAACATAGATTGCTTAAAACTCCCTCTCCTTCCTGGCACAAATGATGAAATTGCAAACAAATCTTTTTTGATTTATTTTCCTGCAGCCGGCAGTAATCCAGAAGTGGCGGACATCATTTTCCTAATCGATGGATCAAGTAGTATACGCTCTCAAGACTTTGAAAAAGTAAAATCAGCTATAGAAACCTTTATCAACAAAAATGAGTTTGGTAAAACCAGAGTCCAAATTGGTGTCATACAGTTCAGCACTAAGCCACGTTTGGAATTTCAGCTTGATCAATATGATGACAAAGCAGTATTACTGAAAGCTGTTCATCAGATTCAACAGTTACATGGGGGTACAAATACCGGCCAAGCACTGAACTTTACAATCGACTACTTTGATAGCTCAAAAGGGGGCCGGCCTGGAATACAACAATACCTCATACTGATTACAGATGGAGAGTCAGGTGATCAGGTGTCTGAAGCTGCCAGAGCCATCAGAGATAGAGGGCTTAATGTTTTTGCCATCGGTATTGGCGCTGCTAATCATGCTGAGCTTGTGACGATTTCAGGATCCCATGAAAAAGCATTTCATCTGGACAACTTTGATACCCTAAAGGACCTGGAAAAATGGATTTCATTTGAAGCACGCAATCCAAATGGTGAGTTGAAAAAGTTTGAATTTTTCTTTTTAAACTAGCAGATTGATTCCATGGTTGGAGAAAACTTTGAAGCCAGTGCTAGAATTGGGAGCCTTGCCACTGGCAATGGATTTGGGAATATCATGGATGCTTTGCTGTTCATCTTTCCAGTATGCGTTGATTGGTAGCAAATTTACCATCAGTGCAGACGTAGAAGATTAGTAACAACTGTGTTGTCTCCTCAAGATTGTGATAATTGTTGCGTTCCTTTTAATGCCAGGAGCCTGGCATACTTCAGCCAAGCAGTCACATTGAAAGTAAGAATTTTGAAAACCTTAACAACTTAACAGGCTTCTCCAACAGATGACGTTTAACCGTTTTGGTGGTTGATTTGTCAGTTCCAATAAACTTGACAGTTGATCCTCTTTTTTCCCCATGCACATTTATTCCTACTTTTAACAATTCCACCAAGCAGCTGGGCTTGAAGTAGGCAGGGTGAACTAACTGAATAGTTGTGAGCAAACTGATGCTTCACTCTCTTCAGAGGTTTCCCTTTGTGTGACATTGTTTCCCTCACACCCAGGTGATATCACCGAAGGAACTTTCATAGAATCATAGAATTCACAGTGCAGAAGGAGGCCATTCGGCCCATCGAGTCTGCACCGGCTCTTGGAAAGAGCACCCTACCGAAGGTCAACACCTCCATTCTATCCCCAGAACCCAGTAACCTCACCCAACACTAAGGGGAATTTTGGACACTAAGGGCAATTTATCATGGCCAATCCAGCTAACCTGCACATCTTTGGACTGTGGGAGGAAACCAGAGCACCCGGAGAAAACCTACGCACACACGGGGAGGATGTGCAGACTCCACACAGACAGTGACCCAAGCCGAAATCGAACCTGGGACCCTGGAGCTGTGAAGCAATTGTGCTATCCACAATGCTACCGTGCTGCCCTTTGAGAACTAAGGAAGTGGGCAGGGAACAGCACAGGGATTGGGAATTGAAAGATGGAGAGGAAAATATGAAGGTAAAGTGAATGACGAATCTGGAAGGTGAGGATAACTGAAAGAAAAGAAAAAAATTGGGGAAGAGATTTGGGGCGAGTAATTCGGAGAGGCAGACGAGAGAGAGAGATAGAGAGAGTGAGGGGATTGGGGAAGTTACAGGAAGAAAATTGGGGGTGCGGGGAAGGGAGAGAAAATATGGCAGGCAGAACGTAAGTCTACGAGTATGGTCCTTCCGCACACCAATATAAAAGTCAGAGGCAAGTGTGCTTCAAATGGCCAGCTCACTCTTCAGCCATTTAACTACAATAGGGCCTTTAATTTGCTCATCCAGAACTTCTGCCCCCATCCAAGAAGATATCCTTCCTCCGGGAGCTGCCATGCAATCAGATAGTCAGCAGTGAGTGCTCTTATCCTGCAGCACCACCAGAACCAGTGGCTATTTCTGGGACTACACTGAGTCCCAAAGAAGTGGAGTAGTACAGAGCCGGGCATTAGTTCAATGTCGGCATCTTGCCGGGACCAGACACAGCCTCCGGTGCAGAGCTTAGGGGACCAGGTAGACAGGGAAAGGGGCAAATGAAACCTGGAAGTGAGAAATGAGGAACTGAAGCAATTTAGCTCCTTTGATGTGGTGAGGAACAGACAATCATTGCAAGAGTGTTTGCAAACATTGTGGTTCGCATCAAAGAACTGTTCTTGAGATGCATTCAAACGTGAAAGGAAAAATAAATAAATAATCTATCACACAGTTATGCCTGAACCTGGAAACAGTCAATCACAGGCTAGTGAGGCTTGCTCGGTTAAACTAAAAGGGTGCTTACAAAATTAATGGCTCTCAGGGAATGTGAGGGTTTTCAAGTGCTGGGACTTTCTTGGAATCCTCTGACACTTATAACAGCTGCTGTTTGAAAGGCTTTTGTCTAAGGGAGGAGCTTTTAGGAAAGAGAAAGTGTTTCATCATTGATTTTTCATTGCTATCCCTGACTTCTCTTCACAGCCCACTCTGAAACCAAGTGGCAGATGACACCCAATCAAACTTCTGTAGATTCCACCTCAATTTCCCCCAGATGTTTCTTACACTGTGAGCCAACTGGCCTCAATGGACTCTGACTTCTACTCAAGTGTTTCACAAATTTAACTCTTGAAAAGACATGCCTTAGATTCTTCGTCCAAACAACGTTTTCCCTCAGCTCTTTCTTCCAGCAAGAAGTAATTTTGAGGATTGTAGAATCTCCTTAGAAGGATTTTCTATTTTGAATTGCCATGTGCTTTCAATCTTCCACACGATCTCTAAGGACACAGCCACAACAATAGATCACTATTGCTTCACAGGCATTAAGATATCACCAACCTTAGGATCACTTCAGATAACTGGCTTGTCGCTAGCCAATTCCATCAGGCCTGTACTTTTCAGCTGTCTTTAACTGGAGACTCTCTCTCTCTCTCTCATTCCCTTGCTTTAACTTCAATGAACAGTACCTTTTTTCAATTGCCAGTTCCTTTGTTCTTTTGAGTTCAGTTTACCTGGAACATCTCTTGTAATTCCTAGGTTTCTCGAACTATCTGTTCATTAGTTTCTGGGACTTGCTTCCTTCCCATGACTTCATTGTTCTGCTTCTCTGCTTCTGGCACAGTTGGGAGAGCTGTTTCTCCTCCAGCTACCTACCTCCAGCAGCCTTGGGTCCAGCCTTAACTAAATGCAAAAAGTCTTTCTAACTTAAAGTGGCCCCTGGTTGTGAACCAAATTCCAGTGCTCCTGTTTGATTTTTAACAATGTAAACTCTCTAATAACAATACAGACAAAGTTTGAAATGAAACCAAACCCCCCAAACATGCAAGCACCATTGCTTAGCGCAAATTAAACTGAAGTGTTAAACTTTATTTCAAAAAAACATTTAATTATACTCACTTAAATCTGTACCTTTGGGCCGGATTCTGCTGTCCGCCCGCCGCATGAACGCCAACGGTGTGCCACGTAGAATGGAGATGCGTTCTCCAATGACCTCGTTCCTCATTTTCCTGTCGCCAGGTGAACGCGGCCGGAGAAACACTACTTTTACTTCTAATATCCAACAATACAAACATAGATTGCTTAAAAGTCCCTCTGCTTCCTGGCACAAATGATGAAATTGCAAACAAATCTTTTTTGTTTTATTTTCCTGCAGCGGGCAGTAATCCAGAAGTGGCGGACATCATTTTCCTAATTGATGGATCAAGTAGTATACACTCTCAAAACTTTGAACAAGTAAAAGAAGCTATAATAAGCTTTATCAACAAAAATGAGTTTGGTAAAACCAGAGTCCAAATTGGCATCATACAGTTCAGCACTAAGCCACGTTTGGAATTTCAGCTTGATCAATATGATGACAAAGCAGTATTACTGAAAGCTGTTCATCAGATTCAGCAGTTACATGGGGGTACAAATACCGGCCAAGCACTGAACTTTACAATCGACTACTTTGATAGCTCAAAAGGGGGCCGGCCTGGAATACAACAATACCTCATACTGATTACAGATGGAGAGTCAGGCGATCATGTGTCTGAAGCTGCCAGAGCCATCAGAGATAGAGGGCTTAATGTTTTTGCCATCGGTATTGGCTCTGCTAATCATGCTGAGCTTGTGACGATTTCAGGATCCCATGAAAAAGCATTTCATCTAGACAACTTTGATACCCTAAAGGACCTGGAACAATGGATTTCATTTGAAGCACACAGTCCAAATGGTGAGTTGAGAAATTTTGAATATTACTTTTTAAACTAGCAGATTGATTCCATGGTTGGAGAAAACTTTGAAGCCAGTGCTAGAATTGGGAGCCTTGCCCACTGGCAGTGAGTGGATTTGGGAATATCATGGATGCTTTGCTGTTCAATTTTCCAGTATGCGTTGATTGGTAGCAAATTTACCATCAGGGCAGACGTAGAAGATTAGGAACAACTGTGTAGTCTCCTCAAGATTGTGATAATTGTTGAGTTCCTTTTAATGCCAGAAGCCTGGCATACTTCAGCCAAGCAGCCACATTGAAAGGAATAATTTTGAAAACCTTAATAACTTAACAGGTTCCTCCAACAGATGACGTCTAACGGTTTTGGTGGTTGATTTGTCAGTTCCAATGAACTTGACAGTTTATCCTCTTTTTTCCCCATGCACATTTATTCCTACTTTTCACAATTCCACCAAGCAGCTGGGCTTGAAGTAGGCAGGGTGAAATAACTGAATGGTTGTGAGCAAACTGATGCTTCACTCCCTTCAGAGGTTTCCCTTTGTGTGAGGTTGTTTCCCTCATACCCAGGTGATATCACCGAAGGAACTTGAGAACTAAGGAAGTGGGCAGGGACCAGCACAGGGATTGGGAGTGGAAAGATGGAGAGGAAAGTATGAAGGAAAAGTGAATGACAATGCTGCAAGGTGAGGAGAACTGAAAGAAAAGAAAAAAATTGGGGAAGAGATTTGGGGAGAGCAATTTGGAGAGGCATACGAGAGAGAGAGATAGAGAGAGTGAGGGGATTGGGGAAGTTGCAGGAAGAAAATTGGGGGTGCGGGGGAGGGAGAGAAAATATGGGTGGCAGAACTTTACTCTACAAGTATGCTCCTTCTGCACACCAATGTAAAAGTCAGAGGCAAGTGTGCTTCAAATGGCCAGCTCACCAGTCAGCCATTTAGATACAATAGGGCCTTTAATTGGCTCAGCCAGAACTTCTGCCCCCATCCAAGTGGAATCCGGGAGCTGCCATGCAATCAAATAGTCAGCAATGAGTGCTCTTATCCTGCAGCACCACCAGAACCGGTGGCCACTTCTGGGACTACACAGAGTCCCAAAGAAGTGAAGTAATACGGAGCCGAGCATTAGTTCAAGTTCAGGATCTTGCCGGCACCAGACATAGCCTCCGGTGGAGAGTTAAGGGGACCAGTTAGACAGTGAAACGGGCAAATGAAACCTGGAGGTGAGAAATGAGGAAATTAAACTATTTAGCTCCTTTGATGTGGTGAGGAGCAGACAATCATTGCAAGCATGTTTGTAAACATTGTGGTTCGCATCAAAGAACTGTACTTGAGATGCATTCAAACGTGAAGGGAACAATAAATAAATAATCCATCACACAGTTATGCCTGAACCTGGAAACAGTCAATCACAGGCTAGTGAGGTCTTGCTCGGTGAAGCTAAATGGGTGCTTACAAAATTAATGGCTCTCAGGGAATGTGACGGTTTTGAAGTGCTGGGGGCTTTCTTGGAATCCTCTGACACTTGTAACAGCTGCTGTTTGAAAGGCTTTTGTCTAAGGGAGGAGCTTTTAGGAAAGAGAAAGTGTTTCATCATTGATTTTTCATTGCTATCCCTGACTTCTCTTCACAGCCCACTCTGAAACCAAGTGGCAGATGACACCCAATCAAACTTCTGTAGATTCCACCTCAATTTCCCCCAGATGTTTCTTACACTGTGAGCCAACTGGCCTCAATGGACTCTGACTTCTACTCAAGTGTTTCACAAATTTAACTCTTGAAAAGACATGCCTTAGATTCTTCGTCCAAACAACGTTTTCCCTCAGCTCTTTCTTCCAGCAAGAAGTAATTTTGAGGATTGTAGAATCTCCTTAGAAGGATTTTCTATTTTGAATTGCCATGTGCTTTCAATCTTCCACACGATCTCTAAGGACACAGCCTCCACAATAGATCACTGTTGCTTCACAGGCATTAAGATCTCACCAACCTTAGGATTACTTCAGATAACTGGCTTCTTGCTAGCCGACTCCATCAGGTCTGTACTTTTCAGCTGTCTTTAACTGGAGATTCTCTCTCTCTGTCCCTTCCTTTAACTTCAATGAACAGTACCTTTTTTCAATTTTCAGGTCCTTTGTTGTTTTGACTCCCATTTTCCTGGAACATCTCTTGTAATTCCAAGGTTTCTCGAACCATTTGTTCGTTAGTCTCTGGGACTTGCTTCCTTCCCATGACTTCATTGTTCTGCTTCTCTGCTTCTGGCACAGTTGGGAGAGCTGTTTCTCCTCCAGCTACCTACCTCCAGCTGCCTTGGGTCCAGCCTTAACTAAATGCAAAAAGAATTTCAAACTTAAAGTGGCCCCTGGTTGCTAAGCAAATTCCAGTGCTCCTGTTTGGTTTTTAACATGGTAAACTCTCTAATCACAAAACAGTCAAAGTTTGAAATGAAACCAAACCTCCCAAACATGCAAACACCATTGCTGAGCGCAAATTAAACTTAAGTGTTCAACTTTATTTCAAAAAAAGATTTAATTATACTCACTAAATCTGTACCTTTGGGCCGGATTCTGCTGCCCGCCCGCCGCATGAATGCCAATGGTGTGCCACATAGAATGGAGATGGGTTCCCAATGACCTCGTTCCTCATTTTCCTGTCACCAGGTGGACGGAGCCGGTGAACCACTACCTTTACTTCTAATATCCAACTATACAAACATAGATTGCTTAAAACTCCCTCTCCTTCCTGGCACAAATGATGAAATTGCAAACAAATCTTTTTTGATTTATTTTCCTGCAGCCGGCAGTAATCCAGAAGTGGCGGACATCATTTTCCTAATCGATGGATCAAGTAGTATACGCTCTCAAGACTTTGAAAAAGTAAAATCAGCTATAGAAACCTTTATCAACAAAAATGAGTTTGGTAAAACCAGAGTCCAAATTGGTGTCATACAGTTCAGCACTAAGCCACGTTTGGAATTTCAGCTTGATCAATATGATGACAAAGCAGTATTACTGAAAGCTGTTCATCAGATTCAACAGTTACATGGGGGTACAAATACCGGCCAAGCACTGAACTTTACAATCGACTACTTTGATAGCTCAAAAGGGGGCCGGCCTGGAATACAACAATATCTCATACTGATTACAGATGGAGAGTCAGGCGATCATGTGTCTGAAGCTGCCAGAGCCATCAGAGATAGAGGTCTTAATGTTTTTGCCATCGGTATTGGCTCTGCTAATCATGCTGAGCTTGTGACGATTTCAGGATCCCATGAAAAAGCATTTCATCTAGACAACTTTGATACCCTAAAGGACCTGGAAAAATGGATTTCATTTGAAGCACGCAGTCCAAATGGTGAGTTTAAAAAGTTTGAATTTTTCTTTTTAAACTAGCAGATTGATTCCATGGTTGGAGAAAACTTTGAAGCCAGTGCTAGAATTGGAAGCCTTGCCCACTGGCAGTGAGTGGATATGGGAATATCATGGCTGCTTTGCTGTTCATCTTTCCAGCATGCGTTGATTGGTAGCAAATTTACCATCAGTGCAGACGTAGAAGATTAGGAACAACTGTGTTGTCTCCTCAAGATTGTGATAATTGTTGCGTTCCTTTTAATGCCAGGAGCCTGGCATACTTCAGCCAAGCAGCCACATTGAAAGGAAGAATTTTGAAAACCTTAACAACTTAACAGGCTTCTCCAACAGATGACGTTTAACCGTTTTGGTGGTTGATTTGTCAGTTCCAATAAACTTGACAGTTGATCCTCTTTTTTCCCCATGCACATTTATTCCTACTTTTAACAATTCCACCAAGCAGCTGGGCTTGAAGTAGGCAGGGTGAAATAACTGAATAGTTGTGAGCAAACTGATGCTTCACTCTCTTCAGAGGTTTCCCTTTGTGTGACGTTGTTTCCCTCACACCCAGGTGATATCACCGAAGGAACTTTCATAGAATCATAGAATTCACAGTGCAGAAGGAGGCCAATCGGCCCATCGAGTCTGCACCGGCTCTTGGAAAGAGCACCCTACCCAAGGTCAACACCTCCATTCTATCCCCAGAACCCAGTAACCTCACCCAACACTAAGGGGAATTTTGGACACTAATGTCAATTTATCATGGCCAATCCAGCTAACCTGCACATCTTTGGATGTGAGAGGAAACCAGAGCACCCGGAAAAAACCCACGCACACACGGGGAGGATGTGCAGACTCCACACAGACAGTGACCCAAGCCGAAATCGAACCTGGGACCCTGGAGCTGTGAAGCAATTGTGCTATCCACAATGCTACCGTGCTGCCCTTTGAGAACTAAGGAAGTGGGCAGGGAACAGCACAGGGATTGGGAATTGAAAGATGGAGAGGAAAATATGAAGGTAAAGTGAATGACTAATCTGGAAGGTGAGGATAACTGAAAGAAAAGAAAAAAATTGGGGAAGAGATTTGGGGCGAGTAATTCGGAGAGGCAGACGAGAGAGAGAGATAGAGAGAGTGAGGGGATTGGGGAAGTTGCAGGAAGAAAATTTGGGGTGCGGGGGAGGGAGAGAAAATATGGGTGGCAGAACTTTACTCTACAAGTATGCTCCTTCTGCACACCAATGTAAAAGTCAGAGGCAAGTGTGCTTCAAATGGCCAGCTCACCCATCAGCCATTTAAATACAATAGGGCCTTTAATTGGCTCAGCCAGAACTTCTGCCCCCATCCAAGAGGATATCCTGCCTCCGGGAGCTGCCATGCAATCAAATAGTCAGCAATGAGTGCTCTTATCCTGCAGCACCACCAGAACCGGTGGCCATTTCTGGGACTACACTGAGTCCCAAAGAAGTGGAGTAATACGGAGCCGGGCATTAGTTCAAGTTCGGGATCTTGCCGGCACCAGACACAGCCTCCGGTGGAGAGCTTAGGGGACCAGGTAGACAGTGAAAGGGGCAAATGAAACCTGGAGGTGAGAAATGAGGAAATGAAACTATTTAGCTCCTTTGATGTGGTGAGGAGCAGACAATCATTGCAAGTGTTTTTGTAAACATTGTGGTTCGCATCAAAGAACTGTACTTGAGATGCATTCAAACGTGAAGGGAACAATAAATAAATCATCCATCACACAGTTATGCCTGAACTTGGAAACAGTCAATCACTGGCTAGTGTGGGTTGCTCGGTGAAGCTAAATAGGTGCTTACAAAATTAATGGATCTCAGAGAATGGGAGGGTTTTCAAGTGCTGGGGGCTTCCTTGGAATCCTCTGACACTTGTAACAGCTGCTGTTTGAAAGGCTTTTGTCTAAGGGAGGAGATTTTAGGAAAGAGAAAGTGTTTCATCATTGATTTTTCATTGCGATCCCTGACTTCTCTTCACAGCCCACTCTGAAACCAAGTGGCAGATGACACTCAATCAAACTTCTGTAGATTCCTCCTCAAATCCCCCCAGATGTTTCTTACACTGTGAGCCAACTGGCCTCAATGGACCCTGACTTCCACTCAAGTGTTTAACAAATTAAAGTCTTGAAAAGACATGCCTTAGAATCTTCGTCGAAAGAACGTTTTCCCTCAGCTCTTTCTTCCAGCAAGAAGTAATTTTGAGGATTGTAGAATCTCCTTAGGTGGATTTTCTGTTTTCAATTGCCATGTGCTTTCAATCTTTCACACGATCTCGAAGGACACAGCCACCACAATAGATCACTATTGCTTCACAGGCATTAAGATATCACAAACCTTAGGATTACTTCAGATAACTGGCTTCTTGCTAGCCGACTCCTTTAGGTCTGTACTTTTCAGCTGTCTTTAACTGGAGATTCTCTCTCTCTGTCCCTTCCTTTAACTTCAATGAACAGTACCTTTTTTCAATTTCCAGGTCCTTTGTGGTTTTGACTTCCATTTTCCTGGAACATCTCTT
Organism: Scyliorhinus torazame; assembly: GCF_047496885.1. NCBI lineage: Eukaryota > Metazoa > Chordata > Chondrichthyes > Carcharhiniformes > Scyliorhinidae > Scyliorhinus > Scyliorhinus torazame. Next base: position 287,976,705 of record NC_092712.1, read on the forward strand.
GTAATTCTAAGGTTTCTCGAACCATTTGTTCATTAGTTTCTGGGACTTGCTTCCTTCCCATGCCTTCATGTTCTGCTTCTGGCACAGTTGGGAGAGCTGTTTCTCCTCCAGCTACCTACCTCCAGCTGCCTTAGGTCCAGCCTTAACTAAATGCAAAAAGTATTTCAAACTTAAAGTGGCCCCTGGTTGCTAAGCAAATTCCAGTGCTCCTGTTTTGTTTTTAACATGGTAAACTCTCTAATCACAAAACAGAAAAAGTTTGAAATGAAACCAAACCTCCCAAATATGCAAACACCATTGCTTCGCGCAAATTAAACTTAAGTGTTAAACTTTATTTCAAAAAAAGATTTAATTATACTCACTGAAATCTGTACCTTTGTGCCGGATTCTGCTGCCCGCCCGCCGCATGAACGGCAATGGTGTGCCATGTAGAATGGAGATGGGTTCTCCAATAACCTCGTTCCTCATTTTCCTGTCGGCAGTTGGACGCAGCCGGAGAAACACTACCTTTACTTCTAATATCCAACAATGCAAACATAGATTGCTTAAAACTCCCTCTCCTTCCTGGCACAAATGATGTAATTGCAAACAAATCTTTTTTGCTTTATTTTCCTGCAGCCGGCAGTAATCCAGAAGTGGCGGACATCATTTTCCTAATCGATGGATCAAGTAGTATACACTCTCAAAACTTTGAACAAGTAAAAGACGCTATAGTAACCTTCATCAACAAAAATGAGTTTGGTAAAACCAGAGTCCAAATTGGCATCATACAGTTCAGCACTAAGCCACGTTTGGAATTCCAACTTGATCAATATGATGACAAAGCAGTATTACTGAAAGCTGTTCATCAGATTCAGCAGTTACATGGGGGTACAAATACCGGCCAAGCACTGAACTTTACAATCGACTACTTTGATAGCTCAAAAGGAGGCCGGCCTGGAATACAACAATACCTCATACTGATTACAGATGGAGAGTCAGGCGATCATGTGTCTGAAGCTGCCAGAGCCATCAGAGATAGAGGGCTTAATGTTTTTGCCATCGGTATTGGCTCTGCTAATCATGCTGAGCTTGTGACGATTTCAGGATCCCATGAAAAAGCATTTCATCTAGACAACTTTGATACCCTAAACCTGGAACAATGGATTTCATTTGAAGCACACAGTCCAAATGGTGAGTTGAATAAGTTTGAATATTACTTTTTAAACTAGCAGATTGATTCCATGGTTGGAGAAAACTTTGAAGCCAGTGCTAGAATTGGAGCCTTGCCCACTGGCAATGGATTTGGGATTATCATGGATGCTTTGCTGTTCATTGTTCCAGTATGCGTTGATTGGTCGCAAATTTACCATCAGGGAAGACGTAGAAGATTAGGAACAACTGTGTTGTCTCCTCAAGATGGTGATAATTGTTGAGTTCCTTTTAATGCCAGAAGCCTGGCATACTTCAGCCAAGCAGCCACATTGAAAGGAATAATTTTGAAAGCCTTAATAACTTAACAGGCTCCTCCAACAGATGACGTCTAACGGTTTTGGTGGTTGATTTGTCAGTTCCAATGAACTTGACAGTTTATCCTCTTTTTTCCCCATGCACATTTATTCCTACTTTTAACAATTCCACCAAGCAGCTGGGCTTGAAGTAGGCAGGGTGAAATAACTGAATGGTTGAGAGCAAACTGATGCTTCACTCTCTTCAGAGGTTTCTCTTTGCGTGAGGTTGTTTCCCTCACCCCAGATGATATTACCGAAAGAACTTGAGAACTAAGGAAGTGGGCAGGGAACAGCACAGGAATTGGGAATTGAAAGATGGAGAGGAAAATATGAAGGAAAAGAGAATGACAATCCTGGAAGGTGAGGAGAACTGAAAGAAAAAAAAAAAATTGGGCAAGAGATTTGAGGAGAGTAATTCGGAGAGCCAGATGAGAGAGAGAGATAGAGAGAGTGAGGGGATTGGGGAAGTTACAGGAAGAAAATTGTGGGTGCGGGGAAGGGAGAGAAAATATGGCTGGCAGAACGTTAATCTACGAGTATGGTCCTTCCGCACACCAATATAAAAGTCAGAGGCAAGTCTGCTTCAAATGGCCAGCTCACTCTTCAGCCATTTAACTACAATAGGGCCTTTAATTTGCTCATCCAGAACTTCTGCCCCCATCCAAGAGGATATCCTGCCTCCGGGAGCTGCCATGCAATCAAATAGTCAGCAGTGAGTGCTCTTATCCTGCAGCACCACCAGAACCGGTGGCTATTTCTGGGACTATACTGAGTCCCTAAGAAGTGGAGTAGTACGGAGCCGGGCATTAGTTCAAGTTCGGCATCTTGCCGGGACCAGACACAGCCTCCGGTGCAGAGCTTAGGGGACCAGGTAGACAGGGAAACGGGCAAACGAAACCTGGAAGTGAGAAATGAGGAAATGAAGCAATTTAGCTCCTTTAATGTGGTGAGGAACAGACAATCATTGCAAGCGTGTTTGCAAACATTGTGGTTCGCATCAAAGAACTGTACTTGAGATGCATTCAAACGTGAAGGGAAAAATAAATAAATAATCCATGACACAGTTATGCCTGAACCTGGAAACAGTCAATCACAGGCTAGTGTTTCACAAATTTAACTCTTGAAAAGACATGCCTTAGAATCTTCGTCCAAACAACGTTTTCCCTCAGCTCTTTCTTCCAGCAAGAAGTAATTTTGAGGATTGTAGAATCTCCTTCGAAGGATTTTCTATTTTGAATTGCCATGTGCTTTCAATCTTCCATACGATCTCTAAGGACACAGCCAGAACAACAGATCACTATTGCTTCACAGGCATTAAGATATCACCAACCTTACGATTACTTCAGATAACTGGCTTGTCGCTAGCCAACTCCATCAGGTCAGTACTTTTCAGCTGTCTTTAACTGGAGACTCTCTCTCTTTCTCTTTCCCTTGCTTTAACTTCAATGAACAGTACCTTCTTTCAATTGCCCGTTCCTTTGTTCTTTTGAGTTCAGTTTACCTGGAACATCTCTTGTAATTCCTAGGTTTCTCGAACTATCTGTTCATTAGTTTCTGGGACTTGCTTCCTTCCCTTGACTTCATTGTTCTGCTTCTCTGCTTCTGGCACAGTTGGCAGAGCTGTTTCTCCTCCAGCTACCTACCTCCAGCAGCCGTAGGGTCCAGCCTTAACTAAATGCAAAAAGTCTTTCTAACTTAAAGTGGCCCCTGGTTGTGAACCAAATTCCAGTGCTCCTGTTTGATTTTTAACAATGTAAACTCTCTAATAACAATACAGACAAAGTTTGAAATGAAACCAAACCTCCCAAACATGCAAGCACCATTGCTTAGTGCAAATTAAACTGAAGTGTTAAACTTTATTTCAAAAAAACATTTAATTATACTCACTTAAATCTGTACCTTTGGGCCGGATTCTGCTGCCCGCCCGCCGCATGAACGGCAACGGTGTGCCACGTAGAATGGAGATGCGTTCTCCAATGACCTCGTTCCTCATTTTCCTGTCGCCAGGTGAACGCAGCCGGAGAAACACTACCTTTACTTCTAATATCCAACAATACAAACATAGATTGCTTAAAACTCCCTCTCCTTCCTGGCACAAATGATGAAATTGCAAACAAATCTTTTTTGTTTTATTTCCCTGCAGCGGGCAGTAATCCAGAAGTGGCGGACATCATTTTCCTAATCGATGGATCAAGTAGTATACACTCTCAAAACTTTGAACAAGTAAAAGAAGCTATAATAAGCTTTATCAACAAAAATGAGTTTGGTAAAACCAGAGTCCAAATTGGCATCATACAGTTCAGCACTAAGCCACGTTTGGAATTTCAGCTTGATCAATATGATGACAAAGCAGTATTACTGAAAGCTGTTCATCAGATTCAGCAGTTACATGGGGGTACAAATACCGGCCAAGCACTGAACTTTACAATCGACTACTTTGATAGCTCAAAAGGGGGCCGGCCTGGAATACGACAATACCTCATACTGATTACAGATGGAGAGTCAGGCGATCATGTGTCTGAAGCTGCCAGAGCCATCAGAGATAGAGGGCTTAATGTTTTTGCCATCGGTATTGGCTCTGCTAATCATGCTGAGCTTGTGACGATTTCAGGATCCCATGAAAACACATTTCATCTAGACAACTTTGATACCCTAAAGGACCTGGAAAAATGGATTTCATTTGAAGCACACAGTCCAAATGGTGAGTTGAAAAATTTTGAATATTACTTTTTAAACTAGCAGATTGATTCCATGGTTGGAGAAAACTTTGAAGCCAGTGCTAGAATTGGGAGCCTTGCCCACTGGCAGTGAGTGGATTTGGGAATATCATGGATGCTTTGCTGTTCCAATTTTCCAGTATGCGTTGATTGGTAGCAAATTTACCATCAGGGCAGACGTAGAAGATTAGGAACAACTGTGTAGTCTCCTCAAGATTGTGATAATTGTTGAGTTCCTTTTAATGCCAGAAGCCTGACATACTTCACGCAAGCAGCCACATTGAAAGGAATAATTTTGAAAACCTTAATAACTTAACAGGTTCCTCCAACAGATGACGTCTAACGGTTTTGGTGGTTGATTTGTCAGTTCCAATGAACTTGACAGTTTATCCTCTTTGTTCCCCATGCGCATTTATTCCTACTTTTCACAATTCCACCAAGCAGCTGGGCTTGAAGTAGGCAGGGTGAAATAACTGAATGGTTGTGAGCAAACTGATGCTTCACTCCCTTCAGAGGTTTCCCTTTGTGTGAGGTTGTTTCCCTCATACCCAGGTGATATCACCGAAGGAACTTGAGAACTAAGGAAGTGGGCAGGGACCAGCACAGGGATTGGGAGTGGAAAGATGGAGATGAAAGTATGAAGGAAAAGTGAATGACAATGCTGGAAGGTGAGGAGAACTGAAAGAAAAGAAAAAAATTGGGGAAGAGATTTGGGGAGAGCAATTTGGAGAGGCATACGAGAGAGAGAGATAGAGAGAGTGAGGGGATTGGGGAAGTTGCAGGTAGAAAATTGGGGGTGCGGGGGAGGGAGAGAAAATATGGGTGGCAGAACTTTACTCTACAAGTATGCTCCTTCTGCACACCAATGTAAAAGTCAGAGGCAAGTGTGCTTCAAATGGCCAGCTCACCCGTCAGCCATTTAGATACAATAGGGCCTTTAATTGGCTCAGCCAGAACTTCTGCCCCCATCCAAGTGGATATCCTGCCTCCGGGAGCTGCCATGCAATCAAATAGTCAGCAATGAGTGCTCTTATCCTGCAGCACCACCAGAACCGGTGGCCATTTCTGGGACTACACAGAGTCCCAAAGAAGTGAAGTAATACGGAGCCGAGCATTAGTTCAAGTTCAGGATCTTGCCGGCACCAGACACAGCCTCCGGTGGAGAGTTAAGGGGACCAGTTAGACAGTGAAACGGGCAAATGAAACCTGGAGGTGAGAAATGAGGAAATTAAACTATTTAGCTCCTTTGATGTGGTGAGGAGCAGACAATCATTGCAAGCGTGTTTGTAAACATTGTGGTTCGCATCAAAGAACTGTACTTGAGATGCATTCAAACGTGAAGGGAACAATAAATAAATCATCCATCAGACAGTTATGCCTGAACCTGGAAACAGTCAATCACAGGCTAGTGAGGTCTTGCTCGGTGAAGCTAAATGGGTGCTTACAAAATTAATGGCTCTCAGGGAATGTGACGGTTTTGAAGTGCTGGGGGCTTTCTTGGAATCCTCTGACACTTGTAACAGCTGCTGTTTGAAAGGCTTTTGTCTAAGGGAGCAGCTTTTAGGAAAGGGAAAGTGTTTCATCATTGATTTTTCATTGCAATCCCTGACTTCTCTTCACAGCCCACTCTAAAACCAAGTGGCAGATACACCCAATTTAACTTCTGTAGATTCCTCCTCAATTCCCCCCAGATGTTTCTTACACTGTGAGCCAACTGGCCTCAATGGGCTCTGACTTCCACTCAAGTGTTTCACAAATTTAAGTCTTGAAAAGACATGCCTTAGAATCTTCGTCCAAAGAACGTTTTCCCTCAGCTCTTTCTTCCAGCAAGAAGTAATTTTGAGGATTGTAGAATCTCCTTCGAAGGATTTTCTATTTTGAATTGCCATGTGCTTTCAATCTTCCACACGATCTCTAAGGACACAGCCACCACAATAGATCACTGTTGCTTCACAGGCATTAAGATATCACCAACCTTAGGATTACTTCAGATAACTGGCTTCTTGCTAGCCGACTCCATCAGGTCTGTACTTTTCAGCTGTCTTTAACTGGAGATTCTCTCTCTCTGTCCCTTCCTTTAACTTCAATGAACAGTACCTTTTTACAATTTCCAGGTCCTTTGTTGTTTTGACCCCCATTTTCCTGGAACATCTCTTGTAATTCCAAGGTTTCTCGAACCATTTGTTCATTAGTCTCTGGGACTTGCTTCCTTCCCATGACTTCATTGTTCTGTTTCTCTGCTTCTGGCACAGTTGGGAGAGCTGTTTCTCCTCCAGCTACCTACCTCCAGCTGCCTTGGGTCCAGCCTTAACTAAATGCAAAAAGAATTTCAAACTTAAAGTGGCCCCTGGTTGCTAAGCAAATTCCAGTGCTCCTGTTTGGTTTTTAACATGGTAAACTCTCTAATCACAAAACAGTCAAAGTTTGAAATGAAACCAAACCTCCCAAACATGCAAACACCATTGCTTAGCGCAAATTAAACTTAAGTGTTCAACTTTATTTCAAAAAAAGATTTAATTATACTCACTAAATCTGTACCTTTGGGCCGGATTCTGCTGCCCGCCCGCCGCATGAATGCCAATGGTGTGCCACGTAGAATGGTGATGGGTTCCCAATGACCTCGTTCCTCATTTTCCTGTCACCAGGTGGACGCAGCCGGAGAACCACGACCTTTACTTCTAATATCCAACAATACAAACCTAGATTGCTTAAAACTCCCTCTCCTTCCTGGCACAAATGATGAAATTGCAAACAAATCTTTTTTGATTTATTTTCCTGCAGCCGGCAGTAATCCAGAAGTGGCGGACATCATTTTCCTAATCGATGGATCAAGTAGTATACACTCTCAAAACTTTGAACAAGTAAAAGAAGCTATAATAAGCTTTATCAACAAAAAAGAGTTTGGTAAAACCAGAGTCCAAATTGGTGTCATACAGTTCAGCACTAAGCCACGTTTGGAATTTCAGCTTGATCAATATGATGACAAAGCAGTATTACTGAAAGCTGTTCATCAGATTCAGCAGTTACATGGGGGTACAAATACCGGCCAAGCACTGAACTTTACAATCGGCTACTTTGATAGCTCAAAAGGGGGCCGGCCTGGAATACAACAATACCTCATACTGATTACAGATGGAGAGTCAGGTGATCAGGTGTCTGAAGCTGCCAGAGCCATCAGAGATAGAGGGCTTAATGTTTTTGCCATCGGTATTGGCGCTGCTAATCATGCTGAGCTTGTGACGATTTCAGGATCCCATGAAAAAGCATTTCATCTAGACAACTTTGATACCCTAAAGGACCTGGAAAAATGGATTTCATTTGAAGCACGCAATCCAAATGGTGAGTTGAAAAAGTTTGAATTTTTCTTTTTAAACTAGCAGATTGATTCCATGGTTGGAGAAAACTTTGAAGCCAGTGCTAGAATTGGGAGCCTTGCCACTGGCAATGGATTTGGGAATATCATGGATGCTTTGCTGTTCATCTTTCCAGTATGCGTTGATTGGTAGCAAATTTACCATCAGTGCAGACGTAGAAGATTAGTAACAACTGTGTTGTCTCCTCAAGATTGTGATAATTGTTGCGTTCCTTTTAATGCCAGGAGCCTGGCATACTTCAGCCAAGCAGTCACATTGAAAGTAAGAATTTTGAAAACCTGAACAACTTAACAGGCTTCTCCAACAGATGACGTTTAACCGTTTTGGTGGTTGATTTGTCAGTTCCAATAAACTTGACAGTTGATCCTCTTTTTTCCCCATGCACATTTATTCCTACTTTTAACAATTCCACCAAGCAGCTGGGCTTGAAGTAGGCAGGGTGAACTAACTGAATAGTTGTGAGCAAACTGATGCTTCACTCTCTTCAGAGGTTTCCCTTTGTGTGACATTGTTTCCCTCACACCCAGGTGATATCACCGAAGGAACTTTCATAGAATCATAGAATTCACAGTGCAGAAGGAGGCCATTCGGCCCATCGAGTCTGCACCGGCTCTTGGAAAGAGCACCCTACCGAAGGTCAACACCTCCATTCTATCCCCAGAACCCAGTAACCTCACCCAACACTAAGGGGAGTTTTGGACACTAAGGGCAATTTATCATGGCCAATCCAGCTAACCTGCACATCTTTGGACTGTGGGAGGAAACCAGAGCACCCGGAGAAAACCCACGCACACACGGGGAGGATGTGCAGACTCCACACAGACAGTGACCCAAGCCGAAATCGAACCTGGGACCCTGGAGCTGTGAAGCAATTGTGCTATCCACAATGCTACCGTGCTGCCCTTTGAGAACTAAGGAAGTGGGCAGGGAACAGCACAGGGATTGGGAATTGAAAGATGGAGAGGAAAATATGAAGGTAAAGTGAATGACGAATCTGGAAGGTGAGGATAACTGAAAGAAAAGAAAAAAATTGGGGAAGAGGTTTGGGGCGAGTAATTCGGAGAGGCAGACGAGAGAGAGAGATAGAGAGAGTGAGGGGATTGGGGAAGTTACAGGAAGAAAATTGGGGGTGCGGGGAAGGGAGAGAAAATATGGCAGGCAGAACGTAAGTCTACGAGTATGGTCCTTCCGCACACCAATATAAAAGTCAGAGGCAAGTGTGCTTCAAATGGCCAGCTCACTCTTCAGCCATTTAACTACAATAGGGCCTTTAATTTGCTCATCCAGAACTTCTGCCCCCATCCAAGAAGATATCCTTCCTCCGGGAGCTGCCATGCAATCAGATAGTCAGCAGTGAGTGCTCTTATCCTGCAGCACCACCAGAACCAGTGGCTATTTCTGGGACTACACTGAGTCCCAAAGAAGTGGAGTAGTACAGAGCCGGGCATTAGTTCAATGTCGGCATCTTGCCGGGACCAGACACAGCCTCCGGTGCAGAGCTTAGGGGACCAGGTAGACAGGGAAAGGGGCAAATGAAACCTGGAAGTGAGAAATGAGGAACTGAAGCAATTTAGCTCCTTTGATGTGGTGAGGAACAGACAATCATTGCAAGAGTGTTTGCAAACATTGTGGTTCGCATCAAAGAACTGTACTTGAGATGCATTCAAACGTGAAAGGAAAAATAAATAAATAATCCATCACACAGTAATGCCCGAACCTGGAAACAGTCAATCACAGGCTAGTGAGGCTTGCTCGGTTAAACTAAAAGGGTGCTTACAAAATTAATGGCTCTCAGGGAATGTGAGGGTTTTCAAGTGCTGGGACTTTCTTGGAATCCTCTGACACTTATAACAGCTGCTGTTTGAAAGGCTTTTGTCTAAGGGAGGAGCTTTTAGGAAAGAGAAAGTGTTTCATCATTGATTTTTCATTGCTATCCCTGACTTCTCTTCACAGCCCACTCTGAAACCAAGTGGCAGATGACACCCAATCAAACTTCTGTAGATTCCACCTCAATTTCCCCCAGATGTTTCTTACACTGTGAGCCAACTGGCCTCAATGGACTCTGACTTCTACTCAAGTGTTTCACAAATTTAACTCTTGAAAAGACATGCCTTAGATTCTTCGTCCAAACAACGTTTTCCCTCAGCTCTTTCTTCCAGCAAGAAGTAATTTTGAGGATTGTAGAATCTCCTTAGAAGGATTTTCTATTTTGAATTTCCATGTGCTTTCAATCTTCCACACGATCTCTAAGGACACAGCCACAACAATAGATCACTATTGCTTCACAGGCATTAAGATATCACCAACCTTAGGATCACTTCAGATAACTGGCTTGTCGCTAGCCAATTCCATCAGGCCTGTACTTTTCAGCTGTCTTTAACTGGAGACTCTCTCTCTCTCTCTCATTCCCTTGCTTTAACTTCAATGAACAGTACTTTTTTTCAATTGCCAGTTCCTTTGTTCTTTTGAGTTCAGTTTACCTGGAACATCTCTTGTAATTCCTAGGTTTCTCGAACTATCTGTTCATTAGTTTCTGGGACTTGCTTCCTTCCCATGACTTCATTGTTCTGCTTCTCTGCTTCTGGCACAGTTGGGAGAGCTGTTTCTCCTCCAGCTACCTAGCTCCAGCAGCCTTGGGTCCAGCCTTAACTAAATGCAAAAAGTCTTTCTAACTTAAAATGGCCCCTGGTTGTGAACCAAATTCCAGTGCTCCTGTTTGATTTTTAACAATGTAAACTCTCTAATAACAATACAGACAAAGTTTGAAATGAAACCAAACCTCCCAAACATGCAAGCAACATTGCTTAGCGCAAATTAAACTGAAGTGTTAAACTTTATTTCAAAAAAACATTTAATTATACTCACTTAAATCTGTACCTTTGGGCCGGATTCTGCTGCCCGCCCGCCGCATGAACGGCAACGGTGTGCCACGTAGAATGGAGATGCGTTCTCCAATGACCTCGTTCCTCATTTTCCTGTCGCCAGGTGAACGCGGCCGGAGAAACACTACCTTTACTTCCAATATCCAACAATACAAACATAGATTGCTTAAAAGTCCCTCTGCTTCCTGGCACAAATGATGAAATTGCAAACAAATCTTTTTTGTTTTATTTTCCTGCAGCGGGCAGTAATCCAGAAGTGGCGGACATCATTTTCCTAATCGATGGATCAAGTAGTATACACTCTCAAAACTTTGAACAAGTAAAAGAAGCTATAATAAGCTTTATCAACAAAAATGAGTTTGGTAAAACCAGAGTCCAAATTGGCATCATACAGTTCAGCACTAAGCCACGTTTGGAATTTCAGCTTGATCAATATGATGACAAAGCAGTATTACTGAAAGCTGTTCATCAGATTCAGCAGTTACATGGGGGTACAAATACCGGCCAAGCACTGAACTTTACAATCGACTACTTTGATAGCTCAAAAGGGGGCCGGCCTGGAATACAACAATACCTCATACTGATTACAGATGGAGAGTCAGGCGATCATGTGTCTGAAGCTGCCAGAGCCATCAGAGATAGAGGGCTTAATGTTTTTGCCATCGGTATTGGCTCTGCTAATCATGCTGAGCTTGTGACGATTTCAGGATCCCATGAAAAAGCATTTCATCTAGACAACTTTGATACCCTAAAGGACCTGGAACAATGGATTTCATTTGAAGCACACAGTCCAAATGGTGAGTTGAGAAATTTTGAATATTACTTTTTAAACTAGCAGATTGATTCCATGGTTGGAGAAAACTTTGAAGCCAGTGCTAGAATTGGGAGCCTTGCCCACTGGCAGTGAGTGGATTTGGGAATATCATGGATGCTTTGCTGTTCAATTTTCCAGTATGCGTTGATTGGTAGCAAATTTACCATCAGGGCAGACGTAGAAGATTAGGAACAACTGTGTAGTCTCCTCAAGATTGTGATAATTGTTGAGTTCCTTTTAATGCCAGAAGCCTGACATACTTCACGCAAGCAGCCACATTGAAAGGAATAATTTTGAAAACCTTAATAACTTAACAGGTTCCTCCAACAGATGACATCTAACGCTTTTGGTGGTTGATTTGTCAGTTCCAATGAACTTGACAGTTTATCCTCTTTTTTCCCCATGCGCATTTATTCCTACTTTTCACAATTCCACCAAGCAGCTGGGCTTGAAGTAGGCAGGGTGAAATAACTGAATGGTTGTGAGCAAACTGATGCTTCACTCCCTTCAGAGGTTTCCCTTTGTGTGAGGTTGTTTCCCTCATACCCAGGTGATATCACCGAAGGAACTTGAGAACTAAGGAAGTGGGCAGGGACCAGCACAGGGATTGGGAGTGGAAAGATGGAGATGAAAGTATGAAGGAAAAGTGAATGACAATGCTGGAAGGTGAGGAGAACTGAAAGAAAAGAAAAAAATTGGGGAAGAGATTTGGGGAGAGCAATTTGGAGAGGCATACGAGAGAGAGAGATAGAGAGAGTGAGGGGATTGGGGAAGTTGCAGGTAGAAAATTGGGGGTGCGGGGGAGGGAGAGAAAATATGGGTGGCAGAACTTTACTCTACAAGTATGCTCCTTCTGCACACCAATGTAAAAGTCAGAGGCAAGTGTGCTTCAAATGGCCAGCTCACCCGTCAGCCATTTAGATACAATAGGGCCTTTAATTGGCTCAGCCAGAACTTCTGCCCCCATCCAAGTGGATATCCTGCCTCCGGGAGCTGCCATGCAATCAAATAGTCAGCAATGAGTGCTCTTATCCTGCAGCACCACCAGAACCGGTGGCCATTTCTGGGACTACACAGAGTCCCAAAGAAGTGAAGTAATACGGAGCCGAGCATTAGTTCAAGTTCAGGATCTTGCCGGCACCAGACACAGCCTCCGGTGGAGAGTTAAGGGGACCAGTTAGACAGTGAAACGGGCAAATGAAACCTGGAGGTGAGAAATGAGGAAATTAAACTATTTAGCTCCTTTGATGTGGTGAGGAGCAGACAATCATTGCAAGCGTGTTTGTAAACATTGTGGTTCGCATCAAAGAACTGTACTTGAGATGCATTCAAACGTGAAGGGAACAATAAATAAATCATCCATCAGACAGTTATGCCTGAACCTGGAAACAGTCAATCACAGGCTAGTGAGGTCTTGCTCGGTGAAGCTAAATGGGTGCTTACAAAATTAATGGCTCTCAGGGAATGTGACGGTTTTGAAGTGCTGGGGGCTTTCTTGGAATCCTCTGACACTTGTAACAGCTGCTGTTTGAAAGGCTTTTGTCTAAGGGAGCAGCTTTTAGGAAAGGGAAAGTGTTTCATCATTGATTTTTCACTGCAATCCCTGACGTCTCTTCACAGCCCACTCTAAAACCAAGTGGCAGATACACCCAATTTAACTTCTGTAGATTCCTCCTCAATTCCACCCAGATGTTTCTTACACTGTGAGCCAACTGGCCTCAATGGGCTCTGACTTCCACTCAAGTGTTTCACAAATTTAAGTCTTGAAAAGACATGCCTTAGAATCTTCGTCCAAAGAACGTTTTCCCTCAGCTCTTTCTTCCAGCAAGAAGTAATTTTGAGGATTGTAGAATCTCCTTCGAAGGATTTTCTATTTTGAATTGCCATGTGCTTTCAATCTTCCACACGATCTCTAAGGACACAGCCACCACAATAGATCACTGTTGCTTCACAGGCATTAAGATATCACCAACCTTAGGATTACTTCAGATAACTGGCTTCTTGCTAGCCGACTCCATCAGGTCTGTACTTTTCAGCTGTCTTTAACTGGAGATTCTCTCTCTCTGTCCCTTCCTTTAACTTCAATGAACAGTACCTTTTTACAATTTCCAGGTCCTTTGTTGTTTTGACCCCCATTTTCCTGGAACATCTCTTGTAATTCCAAGGTTTCTCGAACCATTTGTTCATTAGTCTCTGGGACTTGCTTCCTTCCCATGACTTCATTGTTCTGCTTCTCTGCTTCTGGCACAGTTGGGAGAGCTGTTTCTCCTCCAGCTACCTACCTCCAGCTGCCTTGGGTCCAGCCTTAACTAAATGCAAAAAGAATTTCAAACTTAAAGTGGCCCCTGGTTGCTAAGCAAATTCCAGTGCTCCTGTTTGGTTTTTAACATGGTAAACTCTCTAATCACAAAACAGTCAAAGTTTGAAATGAAACCAAACCTCCCAAACATGCAAACACCATTGCTTAGCGCAAATTAAACTTAAGTGTTCAACTTTATTTCAAAAAAAGATTTAATTATACTCACTAAATCTGTACCTTTGGGCCGGATTCTGCTGCCCGCCCGCCGCATGAATGCCAATGGTGTGCCACGTAGAATGGTGATGGGTTCCCAATGACCTCGTTCCTCATTTTCCTGTCACCAGGTGGATGCAGCCGGAGAACCACGACCTTTACTTCTAATATCCAACAATACAAACCTAGATTGCTTAAAACTCCCTCTCCTTCCTGGCACAAATGATGAAATTGCAAACAAATCTTTTTTGATTTATTTTCCTGCAGCCGGCAGTAATCCAGAAGTGGCGGACATCATTTTCCTAATCGATGGATCAAGTAGTATACACTCTCAAAACTTTGAACAAGTAAAAGAAGCTATAATAAGCTTTATCAACAAAAAAGAGTTTGGTAAAACCAGAGTCCAAATTGGTGTCATACAGTTCAGCACTAAGCCACGTTTGGAATTTCAGCTTGATCAATATGATGACAAAGCAGTATTACTGAAAGCTGTTCATCAGATTCAGCAGTTACATGGGGGTACAAATACCGGCCAAGCACTGAACTTTACAATCGGCTACTTTGATAGCTCAAAAGGGGGCCGGCCTGGAATACAACAATACCTCATACTGATTACAGATGGAGAGTCAGGTGATCAGGTGTCTGAAGCTGCCAGAGCCATCAGAGATAGAGGGCTTAATGTTTTTGCCATCGGTATTGGCGCTGCTAATCATGCTGAGCTTGTGACGATTTCAGGATCCCATGAAAAAGCATTTCATCTAGACAACTTTGATACCCTAAAGGACCTGGAAAAATGGATTTCATTTGAAGCACGCAATCCAAATGGTGAGTTGAAAAAGTTTGAATTTTTCTTTTTAAACTAGCAGATTGATTCCATGGTTGGAGAAAACTTTGAAGCCAGTGCTAGAATTGGGAGCCTTGCCACTGGCAATGGATTTGGGAATATCATGGATGCTTTGCTGTTCATCTTTCCAGTATGCGTTGATTGGTAGCAAATTTACCATCAGTGCAGACGTAGAAGATTAGTAACAACTGTGTTGTCTCCTCAAGATTGTGATAATTGTTGCGTTCCTTTTAATGCCAGGAGCCTGGCATACTTCAGCCAAGCAGTCACATTGAAAGTAAGAATTTTGAAAACCTGAACAACTTAACAGGCTTCTCCAACAGATGACGTTTAACCGTTTTGGTGGTTGATTTGTCAGTTCCAATAAACTTGACAGTTGATCCTCTTTTTTCCCCATGCACATTTATTCCTACTTTTAACAATTCCACCAAGCAGCTGGGCTTGAAGTAGGCAGGGTGAACTAACTGAATAGTTGTGAGCAAACTGATGCTTCACTCTCTTCAGAGGTTTCCCTTTGTGTGACATTGTTTCCCTCACACCCAGGTGATATCACCGAAGGAACTTTCATAGAATCATAGAATTCACAGTGCAGAAGGAGGCCATTCGGCCCATCGAGTCTGCACCGGCTCTTGGAAAGAGCACCCTACCGAAGGTCAACACCTCCATTCTATCCCCAGAACCCAGTAACCTCACCCAACACTAAGGGGAGTTTTGGACACTAAGGGCAATTTATCATGGCCAATCCAGCTAACCTGCACATCTTTGGACTGTGGGAGGAAACCAGAGCACCCGGAGAAAACCCACGCACACACGGGGAGGATGTGCAGACTCCACACAGACAGTGACCCAAGCCGAAATCGAACCTGGGACCCTGGAGCTGTGAAGCAATTGTGCTATCCACAATGCTACCGTGCTGCCCTTTGAGAACTAAGGAAGTGGGCAGGGAACAGCACAGGGATTGGGAATTGAAAGATGGAGAGGAAAATATGAAGGTAAAGTGAATGACGAATCTGGAAGGTGAGGATAACTGAAAGAAAAGAAAAAAATTGGGGAAGAGGTTTGGGGCGAGTAATTCGGAGAGGCAGACGAGAGAGAGAGATAGAGAGAGTGAGGGGATTGGGGAAGTTACAGGAAGAAAATTGGGGGTGCGGGGAAGGGAGAGAAAATATGGCAGGCAGAACGTAAGTCTACGAGTATGGTCCTTCCGCACACCAATATAAAAGTCAGAGGCAAGTGTGCTTCAAATGGCCAGCTCACTCTTCAGCCATTTAACTACAATAGGGCCTTTAATTTGCTCATCCAGAACTTCTGCCCCCATCCAAGAAGATATCCTTCCTCCGGGAGCTGCCATGCAATCAGATAGTCAGCAGTGAGTGCTCTTATCCTGCAGCACCACCAGAACCAGTGGCTATTTCTGGGACTACACTGAGTCCCAAAGAAGTGGAGTAGTACAGAGCCGGGCATTAGTTCAATGTCGGCATCTTGCCGGGACCAGACACAGCCTCCGGTGCAGAGCTTAGGGGACCAGGTAGACAGGGAAAGGGGCAAATGAAACCTGGAAGTGAGAAATGAGGAACTGAAGCAATTTAGCTCCTTTGATGTGGTGAGGAACAGACAATCATTGCAAGAGTGTTTGCAAACATTGTGGTTCGCATCAAAGAACTGTACTTGAGATGCATTCAAACGTGAAAGGAAAAATAAATAAATAATCCATCACACAGTAATGCCCGAACCTGGAAACAGTCAATCACAGGCTAGTGAGGCTTGCTCGGTTAAACTAAAAGGGTGCTTACAAAATTAATGGCTCTCAGGGAATGTGAGGGTTTTCAAGTGCTGGGACTTTCTTGGAATCCTCTGACACTTATAACAGCTGCTGTTTGAAAGGCTTTTGTCTAAGGGAGGAGCTTTTAGGAAAGAGAAAGTGTTTCATCATTGATTTTTCATTGCTATCCCTGACTTCTCTTCACAGCCCACTCTGAAACCAAGTGGCAGATGACACCCAATCAAACTTCTGTAGATTCCACCTCAATTTCCCCCAGATGTTTCTTACACTGTGAGCCAACTGGCCTCAATGGACTCTGACTTCTACTCAAGTGTTTCACAAATTTAACTCTTGAAAAGACATGCCTTAGATTCTTCGTCCAAACAACGTTTTCCCTCAGCTCTTTCTTCCAGCAAGAAGTAATTTTGAGGATTGTAGAATCTCCTTAGAAGGATTTTCTATTTTGAATTTCCATGTGCTTTCAATCTTCCACACGATCTCTAAGGACACAGCCACAACAATAGATCACTATTGCTTCACAGGCATTAAGATATCACCAACCTTAGGATCACTTCAGATAACTGGCTTGTCGCTAGCCAATTCCATCAGGCCTGTACTTTTCAGCTGTCTTTAACTGGAGACTCTCTCTCTCTCTCTCATTCCCTTGCTTTAACTTCAATGAACAGTACTTTTTTTCAATTGCCAGTTCCTTTGTTCTTTTGAGTTCAGTTTACCTGGAACATCTCTTGTAATTCCTAGGTTTCTCGAACTATCTGTTCATTAGTTTCTGGGACTTGCTTCCTTCCCATGACTTCATTGTTCTGCTTCTCTGCTTCTGGCACAGTTGGGAGAGCTGTTTCTCCTCCAGCTACCTACCTCCAGCAGCCTTGGGTCCAGCCTTAACTAAATGCAAAAAGTCTTTCTAACTTAAAATGGCCCCTGGTTGTGAACCAAATTCCAGTGCTCCTGTTTGATTTTTAACAATGTAAACTCTCTAATAACAATACAGACAAAGTTTGAAATGAAACCAAACCTCCCAAACATGCAAGCAACATTGCTTAGCGCAAATTAAACTGAAGTGTTAAACTTTATTTCAAAAAAACATTTAATTATACTCACTTAAATCTGTACCTTTGGGCCGGATTCTGCTGCCCGCCCGCCGCATGAACGGCAACGGTGTGCCACGTAGAATGGAGATGCGTTCTCCAATGACCTCGTTCCTCATTTTCCTGTCGCCAGGTGAACGCGGCCGGAGAAACACTACCTTTACTTCCAATATCCAACAATACAAACATAGATTGCTTAAAAGTCCCTCTGCTTCCTGGCACAAATGATGAAATTGCAAACAAATCTTTTTTGTTTTATTTTCCTGCAGCGGGCAGTAATCCAGAAGTGGCGGACATCATTTTCCTAATCGATGGATCAAGTAGTATACACTCTCAAAACTTTGAACAAGTAAAAGAAGCTATAATAAGCTTTATCAACAAAAATGAGTTTGGTAAAACCAGAGTCCAAATTGGCATCATACAGTTCAGCACTAAGCCACGTTTGGAATTTCAGCTTGATCAATATGATGACAAAGCAGTATTACTGAAAGCTGTTCATCAGATTCAGCAGTTACATGGGGGTACAAATACCGGCCAAGCACTGAACTTTACAATCGACTACTTTGATAGCTCAAAAGGGGGCCGGCCTGGAATACAACAATACCTCATACTGATTACAGATGGAGAGTCAGGCGATCATGTGTCTGAAGCTGCCAGAGCCATCAGAGATAGAGGGCTTAATGTTTTTGCCATCGGTATTGGCTCTGCTAATCATGCTGAGCTTGTGACGATTTCAGGATCCCATGAAAAAGCATTTCATCTAGACAACTTTGATACCCTAAAGGACCTGGAACAATGGATTTCATTTGAAGCACACAGTCCAAATGGTGAGTTGAGAAATTTTGAATATTACTTTTTAAACTAGCAGATTGATTCCATGGTTGGAGAAAACTTTGAAGCCAGTGCTAGAATTGGGAGCCTTGCCCACTGGCAGTGAGTGGATTTGGGAATATCATGGATGCTTTGCTGTTCAATTTTCCAGTATGCGTTGATTGGTAGCAAATTTACCATCAGGGCAGACGTAGAAGATTAGGAACAACTGTGTAGTCTCCTCAAGATTGTGATAATTGTTGAGTTCCTTTTAATGCCAGAAGCCTGACATACTTCACGCAAGCAGCCACATTGAAAGGAATAATTTTGAAAACCTTAATAACTTAACAGGTTCCTCCAACAGATGACATCTAACGCTTTTGGTGGTTGATTTGTCAGTTCCAATGAACTTGACAGTTTATCCTCTTTTTTCCCCATGCGCATTTATTCCTACTTTTCACAATTCCACCAAGCAGCTGGGCTTGAAGTAGGCAGGGTGAAATAACTGAATGGTTGTGAGCAAACTGATGCTTCACTCCCTTCAGAGGTTTCCCTTTGTGTGAGGTTGTTTCCCTCATACCCAGGTGATATCACCGAAGGAACTTGAGAACTAAGGAAGTGGGCAGGGACCAGCACAGGGATTGGGAGTGGAAAGATGGAGATGAAAGTATGAAGGAAAAGTGAATGACAATGCTGGAAGGTGAGGAGAACTGAAAGAAAAGAAAAAAATTGGGGAAGAGATTTGGGGAGAGCAATTTGGAGAGGCATACGAGAGAGAGAGATAGAGAGAGTGAGGGGATTGGGGAAGTTGCAGGTAGAAAATTGGGGGTGCGGGGGAGGGAGAGAAAATATGGGTGGCAGAACTTTACTCTACAAGTATGCTCCTTCTGCACACCAATGTAAAAGTCAGAGGCAAGTGTGCTTCAAATGGCCAGCTCACCCGTCAGCCATTTAGATACAATAGGGCCTTTAATTGGCTCAGCCAGAACTTCTGCCCCCATCCAAGTGGATATCCTGCCTCCGGGAGCTGCCATGCAATCAAATAGTCAGCAATGAGTGCTCTTATCCTGCAGCACCACCAGAACCGGTGGCCATTTCTGGGACTACACAGAGTCCCAAAGAAGTGAAGTAATACGGAGCCGAGCATTAGTTCAAGTTCAGGATCTTGCCGGCACCAGACACAGCCTCCGGTGGAGAGTTAAGGGGACCAGTTAGACAGTGAAACGGGCAAATGAAACCTGGAGGTGAGAAATGAGGAAATTAAACTATTTAGCTCCTTTGATGTGGTGAGGAGCAGACAATCATTGCAAGCGTGTTTGTAAACATTGTGGTTCGCATCAAAGAACTGTACTTGAGATGCATTCAAACGTGAAGGGAACAATAAATAAATCATCCATCAGACAGTTATGCCTGAACCTGGAAACAGTCAATCACAGGCTAGTGAGGTCTTGCTCGGTGAAGCTAAATGGGTGCTTACAAAATTAATGGCTCTCAGGGAATGTGACGGTTTTGAAGTGCTGGGGGCTTTCTTGGAATCCTCTGACACTTGTAACAGCTGCTGTTTGAAAGGCTTTTGTCTAAGGGAGCAGCTTTTAGGAAAGGGAAAGTGTTTCATCATTGATTTTTCACTGCAATCCCTGACGTCTCTTCACAGCCCACTCTAAAACCAAGTGGCAGATACACCCAATTTAACTTCTGTAGATTCCTCCTCAATTCCACCCAGATGTTTCTTACACTGTGAGCCAACTGGCCTCAATGGGCTCTGACTTCCACTCAAGTGTTTCACAAATTTAAGTCTTGAAAAGACATGCCTTAGAATCTTCGTCCAAAGAACGTTTTCCCTCAGCTCTTTCTTCCAGCAAGAAGTAATTTTGAGGATTGTAGAATCTCCTTCGAAGGATTTTCTATTTTGAATTGCCATGTGCTTTCAATCTTCCACACGATCTCTAAGGACACAGCCACCACAATAGATCACTGTTGCTTCACAGGCATTAAGATATCACCAACCTTAGGATTACTTCAGATAACTGGCTTCTTGCTAGCCGACTCCATCAGGTCTGTACTTTTCAGCTGTCTTTAACTGGAGATTCTCTCTCTCTGTCCCTTCCTTTAACTTCAATGAACAGTACCTTTTTACAATTTCCAGGTCCTTTGTTGTTTTGACCCCCATTTTCCTGGAACATCTCTTGTAATTCCAAGGTTTCTCGAACCATTTGTTCATTAGTCTCTGGGACTTGCTTCCTTCCCATGACTTCATTGTTCTGCTTCTCTGCTTCTGGCACAGTTGGGAGAGCTGTTTCTCCTCCAGCTACCTACCTCCAGCTGCCTTGGGTCCAGCCTTAACTAAATGCAAAAAGAATTTCAAACTTAAAGTGGCCCCTGGTTGCTAAGCAAATTCCAGTGCTCCTGTTTGGTTTTTAACATGGTAAACTCTCTAATCACAAAACAGTCAAAGTTTGAAATGAAACCAAACCTCCCAAACATGCAAACACCATTGCTTAGCGCAAATTAAACTTAAGTGTTCAACTTTATTTCAAAAAAAGATTTAATTATACTCACTAAATCTGTACCTTTGGGCCGGATTCTGCTGCCCGCCCGCCGCATGAATGCCAATGTTGTGCCACGTAGAATGGAGATGGGTTCCCAATGACCTCGTTCCTCATTTTCCTGTCACCAGGTGGACGCAGCCGGAGAACCACGACCATTACTTCTAATATCCAACAATACAAACCTAGATTGCTTAAAACTCCCTCTCCTTCCTGGCACAAATGATGAAATTGCAAACAAATCTTTTTTGATTTATTTTCCTGCAGCCGGCAGTAATCCAGAAGTGGCGGACATCATTTTCCTAATCGATGGATCAAGTAGTATACACTCTCAAAACTTTGAACAAGTAAAAGAAGCTATAATAAGCTTTATCAACAAAAATGAGTTTGGTAAAACCAGAGTCCAAATTGGTGTCATACAGTTCAGCACTAAGCCACGTTTGGAATTTCAGCTTGATCAATATGATGACAAAGCAGTATTACTGAAAGCTGTTCATCAGATTCAGCAGTTACATGGGGGTACAAATACCGGCCAAGCACTGAACTTTACAATCGGCTACTTTGATAGCTCAAAAGGGGGCCGGCCTGGAATACAACAATACCTCATACTGATTACAGATGGAGAGTCAGGTGATCAGGTGTCTGAAGCTGCCAGAGCCATCAGAGATAGAGGGCTTAATGTTTTTGCCATCGGTATTGGCGCTGCTAATCATGCTGAGCTTGTGACGATTTCAGGATCCCATGAAAAAGCATTTCATCTAGACAACTTTGATACCCTAAAGGACCTGGAAAAATGGATTTCATTTGAAGCACGCAATCCAAATGGTGAGTTGAAAAAGTTTGAATTTTTCTTTTTAAACTAGCAGATTGATTCCATGGTTGGAGAAAACTTTGAAGCCAGTGCTAGAATTGGGAGCCTTGCCACTGGCAATGGATTTGGGAATATCATGGATGCTTTGCTGTTCATCTTTCCAGTATGCGTTGATTGGTAGCAAATTTACCATCAGTGCAGACGTAGAAGATTAGTAACAACTGTGTTGTCTCCTCAAGATTGTGATAATTGTTGCGTTCCTTTTAATGCCAGGAGCCTGGCATACTTCAGCCAAGCAGTCACATTGAAAGTAAGAATTTTGAAAACCTTAACAACTTAACAGGCTTCTCCAACAGATGACGTTTAACCGTTTTGGTGGTTGATTTGTCAGTTCCAATAAACTTGACAGTTGATCCTCTTTTTTCCCCATGCACATTTATTCCTACTTTTAACAATTCCACCAAGCAGCTGGGCTTGAAGTAGGCAGGGTGAACTAACTGAATAGTTGTGAGCAAACTGATGCTTCACTCTCTTCAGAGGTTTCCCTTTGTGTGACATTGTTTCCCTCACACCCAGGTGATATCACCGAAGGAACTTTCATAGAATCATAGAATTCACAGTGCAGAAGGAGGCCATTCGGCCCATCGAGTCTGCACCGGCTCTTGGAAAGAGCACCCTACCGAAGGTCAACACCTCCATTCTATCCCCAGAACCCAGTAACCTCACCCAACACTAAGGGGAATTTTGGACACTAAGGGCAATTTATCATGGCCAATCCAGCTAACCTGCACATCTTTGGACTGTGGGAGGAAACCAGAGCACCCGGAGAAAACCCACGCACACACGGGGAGGATGTGCAGACTCCACACAGACAGTGACCCAAGCCGAAATCGAACCTGGGACCCTGGAGCTGTGAAGCAATTGTGCTATCCACAATGCTACCGTGCTGCCCTTTGAGAACTAAGGAAGTGGGCAGGGAACAGCACAGGGATTGGGAATTGAAAGATGGAGAGGAAAATATGAAGGTAAAGTGAATGACGAATCTGGAAGGTGAGGATAACTGAAAGAAAAGAAAAAAATTGGGGAAGAGATTTGGGGCGAGTAATTCGGAGAGGCAGAAGAGAGAGAGAGATAGAGAGAGTGAGGGGATTGGGGAAGTTACAGGAAGAAAATTGGGGGTGCGGGGAAGGGAGAGAAAATATGGCAGGCAGAACGTAAGTCTACGAGTATGGTCCTTCCGCACACCAATATAAAAGTCAGAGGCAAGTGTGCTTCAAATGGCCAGCTCACTCTTCAGCCATTTAACTACAATAGGGCCTTTAATTTGCTCATCCAGAACTTCTGCCCCCATCCAAGAAGATATCCTTCCTCCGGGAGCTGCCATGCAATCAGATAGTCAGCAGTGAGTGCTCTTATCCTGCAGCACCACCAGAACCAGTGGCTATTTCTGGGACTACACTGAGTCCCAAAGAAGTGGAGTAGTACAGAGCCGGGCATTAGTTCAATGTCGGCATCTTGCCGGGACCAGACACAGCCTCCGGTGCAGAGCTTAGGGGACCAGGTAGACAGGGAAAGGGGCAAATGAAACCTGGAAGTGAGAAATGAGGAACTGAAGCAATTTAGCTCCTTTGATGTGGTGAGGAACAGACAATCATTGCAAGAGTGTTTGCAAACATTGTGGTTCGCATCAAAGAACTGTACTTGAGATGCATTCAAACGTGAAAGGAAAAATAAATAAATAATCCATCACACAGTTATGCCTGAACCTGGAAACAGTCAATCACAGGCTAGTGAGGCTTGCTCGGTTAAACTAAAAGGGTGCTTACAAAATTAATGGCTCTCAGGGAATGTGAGGGTTTTCAAGTGCTGGGACTTTCTTGGAATCCTCTGACACTTATAACAGCTGCTGTTTGAAAGGCTTTTGTCTAAGGGAGGAGCTTTTAGGAAAGAGAAAGTGTTTCATCATTGATTTTTCATTGCTATCCCTGACTTCTCTTCACAGCCCACTCTGAAACCAAGTGGCAGATGACACCCAATCAAACTTCTGTAGATTCCACCTCAATTTCCCCCAGATGTTTCTTACACTGTGAGCCAACTGGCCTCAATGGACTCTGACTTCTACTCAAGTGTTTCACAAATTTAACTCTTGAAAAGACATGCCTTAGATTCTTCGTCCAAACAACGTTTTCCCTCAGCTCTTTCTTCCAGCAAGAAGTAATTTTGAGGATTGTAGAATCTCCTTAGAAGGATTTTCTATTTTGAATTGCCATGTGCTTTCAATCTTCCACACGATCTCTAAGGACACAGCCACAACAATAGATCACTATTGCTTCACAGGCATTAAGATATCACCAACCTTAGGATCACTTCAGATAACTGGCTTGTCGCTAGCCAATTCCATCAGGCCTGTACTTTTCAGCTGTCTTTAACTGGAGACTCTCTCTCTCTCTCTCATTCCCTTGCTTTAACTTCAATGAACAGTACCTTTTTTCAATTGCCAGTTCCTTTGTTCTTTTGAGTTCAGTTTACCTGGAACATCTCTTGTAATTCCTAGGTTTCTCGAACTATCTGTTCATTAGTTTCTGGGACTTGCTTCCTTCCCATGACTTCATTGTTCTGCTTCTCTGCTTCTGGCACAGTTGGGAGAGCTGTTTCTCCTCCAGCTACCTACCTCCAGCAGCCTTGGGTCCAGCCTTAACTAAATGCAAAAAGTCTTTCTAACTTAAAGTGGCCCCTGGTTGTGAACCAAATTCCAGTGCTCCTGTTTGATTTTTAACAATGTAAACTCTCTAATAACAATACAGACAAAGTTTGAAATGAAACCAAACCTCCCAAACATGCAAACACCATTGCTTAGCGCAAATTAAACTGAAGTGTTAAACTTTATTTCAAAAAAACATTTAATTATACTCACTTAAATCTGTACCTTTGGGCCGGATTCTGCTGCCCGCCCGCCGCATGAACGCCAACGGTGTGCCACGCAGAATGGAGATGCGTTCTCCAATGACCTCGTTCCTCATTTTCCTGTCGCCAGGTGAACGCGGCCGGAGAAACACTACCTTTACTTCTAATATCCAACAATACAAACATAGATTGCTTAAAAGTCCCTCTGCTTCCTGGCACAAATGATGAAATTGCAAACAAATCTTTTTTGTTTTATTTTCCTGCAGCGGGCAGTAATCCAGAAGTGGCGGACATCATTTTCCTAATCGATGGATCAAGTAGTATACACTCTCAAAACTTTGAACAAGTAAAAGAAGCTATAATAAGCTTTATCAACAAAAATGAGTTTGGTAAAACCAGAGTCCAAATTGGCATCATACAGTTCAGCACTAAGCCACGTTTGGAATTTCAGCTTGATCAATATGATGACAAAGCAGTATTACTGAAAGCTGTTCATCAGATTCAGCAGTTACATGGGGGTACAAATACCGGCCAAGCACTGAACTTTACAATCGACTACTTTGATAGCTCAAAAGGGGGCCGGCCTGGAATACAACAATACCTCATACTGATTACAGATGGAGAGTCAGGCGATCATGTGTCTGAAGCTGCCAGAGCCATCAGAGATAGAGGGCTTAATGTTTTTGCCATCGGTATTGGCTCTGCTAATCATGCTGAGCTTGTGACGATTTCAGGATCCCATGAAAAAGCATTTCATCTAGACAACTTTGATACCCTAAAGGACCTGGAACAATGGATTTCATTTGAAGCACACAGTCCAAATGGTGAGTTGAGAAATTTTGAATATTACTTTTTAAACTAGCAGATTGATTCCATGGTTGGAGAAAACTTTGAAGCCAGTGCTAGAATTGGGAGCCTTGCCCACTGGCAGTGAGTGGATTTGGGAATATCATGGATGCTTTGCTGTTCAATTTTCCAGTATGCGTTGATTGGTAGCAAATTTACCATCAGGGCAGACGTAGAAGATTAGGAACAACTGTGTAGTCTCCTCAAGATTGTGATAATTGTTGAGTTCCTTTTAATGCCAGAAGCCTGACATACTTCACGCAAGCAGCCACATTGAAAGGAATAATTTTGAAAACCTTAATAACTTAACAGGTTCCTCCAACAGATGACGTCTAACGGTT
This sequence comes from Scyliorhinus torazame, assembly GCF_047496885.1. Classification (NCBI taxonomy): domain Eukaryota; kingdom Metazoa; phylum Chordata; class Chondrichthyes; order Carcharhiniformes; family Scyliorhinidae; genus Scyliorhinus; species Scyliorhinus torazame. Next base: position 288,002,464 of record NC_092712.1, read on the forward strand.
TTGGTGGTTGATTTGTCAGTTCCAATGAACTTGACAGTTTATCCTCTTTTTTCCCCATGCACATTTATTCCTACTTTTCACAATTCCACCAAGCAGCTGGGCTTGAAGTAGGCAGGGTGAAATAACTGAATGGTTGTGAGCAAACTGATGCTTCACTCCCTTCAGAGGTTTCCCTTTGTGTGAGGTTGTTTCCCTCATACCCAGGTGATATCACCGAAGGAACTTGAGAACTAAGGAAGTGGGCAGGGACCAGCACAGGGATTGGGAGTGGAAAGATGGAGAGGAAAGTATGAAGGAAAAGTGAATGACAATGCTGGAAGGTGAGGAGAACTGAAAGAAAAGAAAAAAATTGGGGAAGAGATTTGGGGAGAGCAATTTGGAGAGGTATACGAGAGAGAGAGATAGAGAGAGTGAGGGGATTGGGGAAGTTGCAGGAAGAAAATTGGGGGTGCGGGGGAGGGAGAGAAAATATGGGTGGCAGAACTTTACTCTACAAGTATGCTCCTTCTGCACACCAATGTAAAAGTCAGAGGCAAGTGTGCTTCAAATGGCCAGCTCACCCGTCAGCCATTTAGATACAATAGGGCCTTTAATTGGCTCAGCCAGAACTTCTGCCCCCATCCAAGTGGATATCCTGCCTCCGGGAGCTGCCATGCAATCAAATAGTCAGCAATGAGTGCTCTTATCCTGCAGCACCACCAGAACCGGTGGCCACTTCTGGGACTACACAGAGTCCCAAAGAAGTGAAGTAATACGGAGCCGAGCATTAGTTCAAGTTCAGGATCTTGCCGGCACCAGACACAGCCTCCGGTGGAGAGTTAAGGGGACCAGTTAGACAGTGAAACGGGCAAATGAAACCTGGAGGTGAGAAATGAGGAAATTAAACTATTTAGCACCTTTGATGTGGTGAGGAGCAGACAATCATTGCAAGCGTGTTTGTAAACATTGTGGTTCGCATCAAAGAACTGTACTTGAGATGCATTCAAACGTGAAGGGAACAATAAATAAATCATCCATCAGACAGTTATGCCTGAACCTGGAAACAGTCAATCACAGGCTAGTGAGGTCTTGCTCGGTGAAGCTAAATGGGTGCTTACAAAATTAATGGCTCTCAGGGAATGTGACGGTTTTGAAGTGCTGGGGGCTTTCTTGGAATCCTCTGACACTTGTAACAGCTGCTGTTTGAAAGGCTTTTGTCTAAGGGAGCAGCTTTTAGGAAAGGGAAAGTGTTTCATCATTGATTTTTCACTGCAATCCCTGACTTCTCTTCACAGCCCACTCTAAAACCAAGTGGCAGATACACCCAATTTAACTTCTGTAGATTCCTCCTCAATTCCCCCCAGATGTTTCTTACACTGTGAGCCAACTGGCCTCAATGGGCTCTGACTTCCACTCAAGTGTTTCACAAATTTAAGTCTTGAAAAGACATGCCTTAGAATCTTCGTCCAAAGAACGTTTTCCGTCAGCTCTTTCTTCCAGCAAGAAGTAATTTTGAGGATTGTAGAATCTCCTTCGAAGGATTTTCTATTTTGAATTGCCATGTGCTTTCAATCTTCCACACGATCTCTAAGGACACAGCCACCAAAATAGATCACTGTTGCTTCACAGGCATTAAGATATCACCAACCTTAGGATTACTTCAGATAACTGGCTTCTTGCTAGCCGACTCCATCAGGTCTGTACTTTTCAGCTGTCTTTAACTGGAGATTCTCTCTCTCTGTCCCTTCCTTTAACTTCAATGAACAGTACCTTTTTACAATTTCCAGGTCCTTTGTTGTTTTGACCCCCATTTTCCTGGAACATCTCTTGTAATTCCAAGGTTTCTCGAACCATTTGTTCATTAGTCTCTGGGACTTGCTTCCTTCCCATGACTTCATTGTTCTGCTTCTCTGCTTCTGGCACAGTTGGGAGAGCTGTTTCTCCTCCAGCTACCTACCTCCAGCTGCCTTGGGTCCAGCCTTAACTAAATGCAAAAAGAATTTCAAACTTAAAGTGGCCCCTGGTTGCTAAGCAAATTCCAGTGCTCCTGTTTGGTTTTTAACATGGTAAACTCTCTAATCACAAAACAGTCAAAGTTTGAAATGAAACCAAACCTCCCAAACATGCAAACACCATTGCTTAGCGCAAATTAAACTTAAGTGTTCAACTTTATTTCAAAAAAAGATTTAATTATACTCACTAAATCTGTACCTTTGGGCCGGATTCTGCTGCCCGCCCGCCGCATGAATGCCAATGTTGTGCCACGTAGAATGGAGATGGGTTCCCAATGACCTCGTTCCTCATTTTCCTGTCACCAGGTGGACGCAGCCGGAGAACCACGACCTTTACTTCTAATATCCAACAATACAAACCTAGATTGCTTAAAACTCCCTCTCCTTCCTGGCACAAATGATGAAATTGCAAACAAATCTTTTTTGATTTATTTTCCTGCAGCCGGCAGTAATCCAGAAGTGGCGGACATCATTTTCCTAATCGATGGATCAAGTAGTATACACTCTCAAAACTTTGAACAAGTAAAAGAAGCTATAATAAGCTTTATCAACAAAAATGAGTTTGGTAAAACCAGAGTCCAAATTGGTGTCATACAGTTCAGCACTAAGCCACGTTTGGAATTTCAGCTTGATCAATATGATGACAAAGCAGTATTACTGAAAGCTGTTCATCAGATTCAGCAGTTACATGGGGGTACAAATACCGGCCAAGCACTGAACTTTACAATCGGCTACTTTGATAGCTCAAAAGGGGGCCGGCCTGGAATACAACAATACCTCATACTGATTACAGATGGAGAGTCAGGTGATCAGGTGTCTGAAGCTGCCAGAGCCATCAGAGATAGAGGGCTTAATGTTTTTGCCATCGGTATTGGCGCTGCTAATCATGCTGAGCTTGTGACGATTTCAGGATCCCATGAAAAAGCATTTCATCTAGACAACTTTGATACCCTAAAGGACCTGGAAAAATGGATTTCATTTGAAGCACGCAATCCAAATGGTGAGTTGAAAAAGTTTGAATTTTTCTTTTTAAACTAGCAGATTGATTCCATGGTTGGAGAAAACTTTGAAGCCAGTGCTAGAATTGGGAGCCTTGCCACTGGCAATGGATTTGGGAATATCATGGATGCTTTGCTGTTCATCTTTCCAGTATGCGTTGATTGGTAGCAAATTTACCATCAGTGCAGACGTAGAAGATTAGTAACAACTGTGTTGTCTCCTCAAGATTGTGATAATTGTTGCGTTCCTTTTAATGCCAGGAGCCTGGCATACTTCAGCCAAGCAGTCACATTGAAAGTAAGAATTTTGAAAACCTTAACAACTTAACAGGCTTCTCCAACAGATGACGTTTAACCGTTTTGGTGGTTGATTTGTCAGTTCCAATAAACTTGACAGTTGATCCTCTTTTTTCCCCATGCACATTTATTCCTACTTTTAACAATTCCACCAAGCAGCTGGGCTTGAAGTAGGCAGGGTGAACTAACTGAATAGTTGTGAGCAAACTGATGCTTCACTCTCTTCAGAGGTTTCCCTTTGTGTGACATTGTTTCCCTCACACCCAGGTGATATCACCGAAGGAACTTTCATAGAATCATAGAATTCACAGTGCAGAAGGAGGCCATTCGGCCCATCGAGTCTGCACCGGCTCTTGGAAAGAGCACCCTACCGAAGGTCAACACCTCCATTCTATCCCCAGAACCCAGTAACCTCACCCAACACTAAGGGGAATTTTGGACACTAAGGGCAATTTATCATGGCCAATCCAGCTAACCTGCACATCTTTGGACTGTGGGAGGAAACCAGAGCACCCGGAGAAAACCCACGCACACACGGGGAGGATGTGCAGACTCCACACAGACAGTGACCCAAGCCGAAATCGAACCTGGGACCCTGGAGCTGTGAAGCAATTGTGCTATCCACAATGCTACCGTGCTGCCCTTTGAGAACTAAGGAAGTGGGCAGGGAACAGCACAGGGATTGGGAATTGAAAGATGGAGAGGAAAATATGAAGGTAAAGTGAATGACGAATCTGGAAGGTGAGGATAACTGAAAGAAAAGAAAAAAATTGGGGAAGAGATTTGGGGCGAGTAATTCGGAGAGGCAGAAGAGAGAGAGAGATAGAGAGAGTGAGGGGATTGGGGAAGTTACAGGAAGAAAATTGGGGGTGCGGGGAAGGGAGAGAAAATATGGCAGGCAGAACGTAAGTCTACGAGTATGGTCCTTCCGCACACCAATATAAAAGTCAGAGGCAAGTGTGCTTCAAATGGCCAGCTCACTCTTCAGCCATTTAACTACAATAGGGCCTTTAATTTGCTCATCCAGAACTTCTGCCCCCATCCAAGAAGATATCCTTCCTCCGGGAGCTGCCATGCAATCAGATAGTCAGCAGTGAGTGCTCTTATCCTGCAGCACCACCAGAACCAGTGGCTATTTCTGGGACTACACTGAGTCCCAAAGAAGTGGAGTAGTACAGAGCCGGGCATTAGTTCAATGTCGGCATCTTGCCGGGACCAGACACAGCCTCCGGTGCAGAGCTTAGGGGACCAGGTAGACAGGGAAAGGGGCAAATGAAACCTGGAAGTGAGAAATGAGGAACTGAAGCAATTTAGCTCCTTTGATGTGGTGAGGAACAGACAATCATTGCAAGAGTGTTTGCAAACATTGTGGTTCGCATCAAAGAACTGTACTTGAGATGCATTCAAACGTGAAAGGAAAAATAAATAAATAATCCATCACACAGTTATGCCTGAACCTGGAAACAGTCAATCACAGGCTAGTGAGGCTTGCTCGGTTAAACTAAAAGGGTGCTTACAAAATTAATGGCTCTCAGGGAATGTGAGGGTTTTCAAGTGCTGGGACTTTCTTGGAATCCTCTGACACTTATAACAGCTGCTGTTTGAAAGGCTTTTGTCTAAGGGAGGAGCTTTTAGGAAAGAGAAAGTGTTTCATCATTGATTTTTCATTGCTATCCCTGACTTCTCTTCACAGCCCACTCTGAAACCAAGTGGCAGATGACACCCAATCAAACTTCTGTAGATTCCACCTCAATTTCCCCCAGATGTTTCTTACACTGTGAGCCAACTGGCCTCAATGGACTCTGACTTCTACTCAAGTGTTTCACAAATTTAACTCTTGAAAAGACATGCCTTAGATTCTTCGTCCAAACAACGTTTTCCCTCAGCTCTTTCTTCCAGCAAGAAGTAATTTTGAGGATTGTAGAATCTCCTTAGAAGGATTTTCTATTTTGAATTGCCATGTGCTTTCAATCTTCCACACGATCTCTAAGGACACAGCCACAACAATAGATCACTATTGCTTCACAGGCATTAAGATATCACCAACCTTAGGATCACTTCAGATAACTGGCTTGTCGCTAGCCAATTCCATCAGGCCTGTACTTTTCAGCTGTCTTTAACTGGAGACTCTCTCTCTCTCTCTCATTCCCTTGCTTTAACTTCAATGAACAGTACCTTTTTTCAATTGCCAGTTCCTTTGTTCTTTTGAGTTCAGTTTACCTGGAACATCTCTTGTAATTCCTAGGTTTCTCGAACTATCTGTTCATTAGTTTCTGGGACTTGCTTCCTTCCCATGACTTCATTGTTCTGCTTCTCTGCTTCTGGCACAGTTGGGAGAGCTGTTTCTCCTCCAGCTACCTACCTCCAGCAGCCTTGGGTCCAGCCTTAACTAAATGCAAAAAGTCTTTCTAACTTAAAGTGGCCCCTGGTTGTGAACCAAATTCCAGTGCTCCTGTTTGATTTTTAACAATGTAAACTCTCTAATAACAATACAGACAAAGTTTGAAATGAAACCAAACCTCCCAAACATGCAAACACCATTGCTTAGCGCAAATTAAACTGAAGTGTTAAACTTTATTTCAAAAAAACATTTAATTATACTCACTTAAATCTGTACCTTTGGGCCGGATTCTGCTGCCCGCCCGCCGCATGAACGCCAACGGTGTGCCACGCAGAATGGAGATGCGTTCTCCAATGACCTCGTTCCTCATTTTCCTGTCGCCAGGTGAACGCGGCCGGAGAAACACTACCTTTACTTCTAATATCCAACAATACAAACATAGATTGCTTAAAAGTCCCTCTGCTTCCTGGCACAAATGATGAAATTGCAAACAAATCTTTTTTGTTTTATTTTCCTGCAGCGGGCAGTAATCCAGAAGTGGCGGACATCATTTTCCTAATCGATGGATCAAGTAGTATACACTCTCAAAACTTTGAACAAGTAAAAGAAGCTATAATAAGCTTTATCAACAAAAATGAGTTTGGTAAAACCAGAGTCCAAATTGGCATCATACAGTTCAGCACTAAGCCACGTTTGGAATTTCAGCTTGATCAATATGATGACAAAGCAGTATTACTGAAAGCTGTTCATCAGATTCAGCAGTTACATGGGGGTACAAATACCGGCCAAGCACTGAACTTTACAATCGACTACTTTGATAGCTCAAAAGGGGGCCGGCCTGGAATACAACAATACCTCATACTGATTACAGATGGAGAGTCAGGCGATCATGTGTCTGAAGCTGCCAGAGCCATCAGAGATAGAGGGCTTAATGTTTTTGCCATCGGTATTGGCTCTGCTAATCATGCTGAGCTTGTGACGATTTCAGGATCCCATGAAAAAGCATTTCATCTAGACAACTTTGATACCCTAAAGGACCTGGAACAATGGATTTCATTTGAAGCACACAGTCCAAATGGTGAGTTGAGAAATTTTGAATATTACTTTTTAAACTAGCAGATTGATTCCATGGTTGGAGAAAACTTTGAAGCCAGTGCTAGAATTGGGAGCCTTGCCCACTGGCAGTGAGTGGATTTGGGAATATCATGGATGCTTTGCTGTTCAATTTTCCAGTATGCGTTGATTGGTAGCAAATTTACCATCAGGGCAGACGTAGAAGATTAGGAACAACTGTGTAGTCTCCTCAAGATTGTGATAATTGTTGAGTTCCTTTTAATGCCAGAAGCCTGACATACTTCACGCAAGCAGCCACATTGAAAGGAATAATTTTGAAAACCTTAATAACTTAACAGGTTCCTCCAACAGATGACGTCTAACGGTTTTGGTGGTTGATTTGTCAGTTCCAATGAACTTGACAGTTTATCCTCTTTTTTCCCCATGCACATTTATTCCTACTTTTCACAATTCCACCAAGCAGCTGGGCTTGAAGTAGGCAGGGTGAAATAACTGAATGGTTGTGAGCAAACTGATGCTTCACTCCCTTCAGAGGTTTCCCTTTGTGTGAGGTTGTTTCCCTCATACCCAGGTGATATCACCGAAGGAACTTGAGAACTAAGGAAGTGGGCAGGGACCAGCACAGGGATTGGGAGTGGAAAGATGGAGAGGAAAGTATGAAGGAAAAGTGAATGACAATGCTGGAAGGTGAGGAGAACTGAAAGAAAAGAAAAAAATTGGGGAAGAGATTTGGGGAGAGCAATTTGGAGAGGTATACGAGAGAGAGAGATAGAGAGAGTGAGGGGATTGGGGAAGTTGCAGGAAGAAAATTGGGGGTGCGGGGGAGGGAGAGAAAATATGGGTGGCAGAACTTTACTCTACAAGTATGCTCCTTCTGCACACCAATGTAAAAGTCAGAGGCAAGTGTGCTTCAAATGGCCAGCTCACCCGTCAGCCATTTAGATACAATAGGGCCTTTAATTGGCTCAGCCAGAACTTCTGCCCCCATCCAAGTGGATATCCTGCCTCCGGGAGCTGCCATGCAATCAAATAGTCAGCAATGAGTGCTCTTATCCTGCAGCACCACCAGAACCGGTGGCCACTTCTGGGACTACACAGAGTCCCAAAGAAGTGAAGTAATACGGAGCCGAGCATTAGTTCAAGTTCAGGATCTTGCCGGCACCAGACACAGCCTCCGGTGGAGAGTTAAGGGGACCAGTTAGACAGTGAAACGGGCAAATGAAACCTGGAGGTGAGAAATGAGGAAATTAAACTATTTAGCACCTTTGATGTGGTGAGGAGCAGACAATCATTGCAAGCGTGTTTGTAAACATTGTGGTTCGCATCAAAGAACTGTACTTGAGATGCATTCAAACGTGAAGGGAACAATAAATAAATCATCCATCAGACAGTTATGCCTGAACCTGGAAACAGTCAATCACAGGCTAGTGAGGTCTTGCTCGGTGAAGCTAAATGGGTGCTTACAAAATTAATGGCTCTCAGGGAATGTGACGGTTTTGAAGTGCTGGGGGCTTTCTTGGAATCCTCTGACACTTGTAACAGCTGCTGTTTGAAAGGCTTTTGTCTAAGGGAGCAGCTTTTAGGAAAGGGAAAGTGTTTCATCATTGATTTTTCACTGCAATCCCTGACTTCTCTTCACAGCCCACTCTAAAACCAAGTGGCAGATACACCCAATTTAACTTCTGTAGATTCCTCCTCAATTCCCCCCAGATGTTTCTTACACTGTGAGCCAACTGGCCTCAATGGGCTCTGACTTCCACTCAAGTGTTTCACAAATTTAAGTCTTGAAAAGACATGCCTTAGAATCTTCGTCCAAAGAACGTTTTCCGTCAGCTCTTTCTTCCAGCAAGAAGTAATTTTGAGGATTGTAGAATTTCCTTCGAAGGATTTTCTATTTTGAATTGCCATGTGCTTTCAATCTTCCACACGATCTCTAAGGACACAGCCACCAAAATAGATCACTGTTGCTTCACAGGCATTAAGATATCACCAACCTTAGGATTACTTCAGATAACTGGCTTCTTGCTAGCCGACTCCATCAGGTCTGTACTTTTCAGCTGTCTTTAACTGGAGATTCTCTCTCTCTGTCCCTTCCTTTAACTTCAATGAACAGTACCTTTTTACAATTTCCAGGTCCTTTGTTGTTTTGACCCCCATTTTCCTGGAACATCTCTTGTAATTCCAAGGTTTCTCGAACCATTTGTTCATTAGTCTCTGGGACTTGCTTCCTTCCCATGACTTCATTGTTCTGCTTCTCTGCTTCTGGCACAGTTGGGAGAGCTGTTTCTCCTCCAGCTACCTACCTCCAGCTGCCTTGGGTCCAGCCTTAACTAAATGCAAAAAGAATTTCAAACTTAAAGTGGCCCCTGGTTGCTAAGCAAATTCCAGTGCTCCTGTTTGGTTTTTAACATGGTAAACTCTCTAATCACAAAACAGTCAAAGTTTGAAATGAAACCAAACCTCCCAAACATGCAAACACCATTGCTTAGCGCAAATTAAACTTAAGTGTTCAACTTTATTTCAAAAAAAGATTTAATTATACTCACTAAATCTGTACCTTTGGGCCGGATTCTGCTGCCCGCCCGCCGCATGAATGCCAATGTTGTGCCACGTAGAATGGAGATGGGTTCCCAATGACCTCGTTCCTCATTTTCCTGTCACCAGGTGGACGCAGCCGGAGAACCACGACCTTTACTTCTAATATCCAACAATACAAACCTAGATTGCTTAAAACTCCCTCTCCTTCCTGGCACAAATGATGAAATTGCAAACAAATCTTTTTTGATTTATTTTCCTGCAGCCGGCAGTAATCCAGAAGTGGCGGACATCATTTTCCTAATCGATGGATCAAGTAGTATACACTCTCAAAACTTTGAACAAGTAAAAGAAGCTATAATAAGCTTTATCAACAAAAATGAGTTTGGTAAAACCAGAGTCCAAATTGGTGTCATACAGTTCAGCACTAAGCCACGTTTGGAATTTCAGCTTGATCAATATGATGACAAAGCAGTATTACTGAAAGCTGTTCATCAGATTCAGCAGTTACATGGGGGTACAAATACCGGCCAAGCACTGAACTTTACAATCGGCTACTTTGATAGCTCAAAAGGGGGCCGGCCTGGAATACAACAATACCTCATACTGATTACAGATGGAGAGTCAGGTGATCAGGTGTCTGAAGCTGCCAGAGCCATCAGAGATAGAGGGCTTAATGTTTTTGCCATCGGTATTGGCGCTGCTAATCATGCTGAGCTTGTGACGATTTCAGGATCCCATGAAAAAGCATTTCATCTAGACAACTTTGATACCCTAAAGGACCTGGAAAAATGGATTTCATTTGAAGCACGCAATCCAAATGGTGAGTTGAAAAAGTTTGAATTTTTCTTTTTAAACTAGCAGATTGATTCCATGGTTGGAGAAAACTTTGAAGCCAGTGCTAGAATTGGGAGCCTTGCCACTGGCAATGGATTTGGGAATATCATGGATGCTTTGCTGTTCATCTTTCCAGTATGCGTTGATTGGTAGCAAATTTACCATCAGTGCAGACGTAGAAGATTAGTAACAACTGTGTTGTCTCCTCAAGATTGTGATAATTGTTGCGTTCCTTTTAATGCCAGGAGCCTGGCATACTTCAGCCAAGCAGTCACATTGAAAGTAAGAATTTTGAAAACCTTAACAACTTAACAGGCTTCTCCAACAGATGACGTTTAACCGTTTTGGTGGTTGATTTGTCAGTTCCAATAAACTTGACAGTTGATCCTCTTTTTTCCCCATGCACATTTATTCCTACTTTTAACAATTCCACCAAGCAGCTGGGCTTGAAGTAGGCAGGGTGAACTAACTGAATAGTTGTGAGCAAACTGATGCTTCACTCTCTTCAGAGGTTTCCCTTTGTGTGACATTGTTTCCCTCACACCCAGGTGATATCACCGAAGGAACTTTCATAGAATCATAGAATTCACAGTGCAGAAGGAGGCCATTCGGCCCATCGAGTCTGCACCGGCTCTTGGAAAGAGCACCCTACCGAAGGTCAACACCTCCATTCTATCCCCAGAACCCAGTAACCTCACCCAACACTAAGGGGAATTTTGGACACTAAGGGCAATTTATCATGGCCAATCCAGCTAACCTGCACATCTTTGGACTGTGGGAGGAAACCAGAGCACCCGGAGAAAACCCACGCACACACGGGGAGGATGTGCAGACTCCACACAGACAGTGACCCAAGCCGAAATCGAACCTGGGACCCTGGAGCTGTGAAGCAATTGTGCTATCCACAATGCTACCGTGCTGCCCTTTGAGAACTAAGGAAGTGGGCAGGGAACAGCACAGGGATTGGGAATTGAAAGATGGAGAGGAAAATATGAAGGTAAAGTGAATGACGAATCTGGAAGGTGAGGATAACTGAAAGAAAAGAAAAAAATTGGGGAAGAGATTTGGGGCGAGTAATTCGGAGAGGCAGACGAGAGAGAGAGATAGAGAGAGTGAGGGGATTGGGGAAGTTACAGGAAGAAAATTGGGGGTGCGGGGAAGGGAGAGAAAATATGGCAGGCAGAACGTAAGTCTACGAGTATGGTCCTTCCGCACACCAATATAAAAGTCAGAGGCAAGTGTGCTTCAAATGGCCAGCTCACTCTTCAGCCATTTAACTACAATAGGGCCTTTAATTTGCTCATCCAGAACTTCTGCCCCCATCCAAGAAGATATCCTTCCTCCGGGAGCTGCCATGCAATCAGATAGTCAGCAGTGAGTGCTCTTATCCTGCAGCACCACCAGAACCAGTGGCTATTTCTGGGACTACACTGAGTCCCAAAGAAGTGGAGTAGTACAGAGCCGGGCATTAGTTCAATGTCGGCATCTTGCCGGGACCAGACACAGCCTCCGGTGCAGAGCTTAGGGGACCAGGTAGACAGGGAAAGGGGCAAATGAAACCTGGAAGTGAGAAATGAGGAACTGAAGCAATTTAGCTCCTTTGATGTGGTGAGGAACAGACAATCATTGCAAGAGTGTTTGCAAACATTGTGGTTCGCATCAAAGAACTGTACTTGAGATGCATTCAAACGTGAAAGGAAAAATAAATAAATAATCCATCACACAGTTATGCCTGAACCTGGAAACAGTCAATCACAGGCTAGTGAGGCTTGCTCGGTTAAACTAAAAGGGTGCTTACAAAATTAATGGCTCTCAGGGAATGTGAGGGTTTTCAAGTGCTGGGACTTTCTTGGAATCCTCTGACACTTATAACAGCTGCTGTTTGAAAGGCTTTTGTCTAAGGGAGGAGCTTTTAGGAAAGAGAAAGTGTTTCATCATTGATTTTTCATTGCTATCCCTGACTTCTCTTCACAGCCCACTCTGAAACCAAGTGGCAGATGACACCCAATCAAACTTCTGTAGATTCCACCTCAATTTCCCCCAGATGTTTCTTACACTGTGAGCCAACTGGCCTCAATGGACTCTGACTTCTACTCAAGTGTTTCACAAATTTAACTCTTGAAAAGACATGCCTTAGATTCTTCGTCCAAACAACGTTTTCCCTCAGCTCTTTCTTCCAGCAAGAAGTAATTTTGAGGATTGTAGAATCTCCTTAGAAGGATTTTCTATTTTGAATTTCCATGTGCTTTCAATCTTCCACACGATCTCTAAGGACACAGCCACAACAATAGATCACTATTGCTTCACAGGCATTAAGATATCACCAACCTTAGGATCACTTCAGATAACTGGCTTGTCGCTAGCCAATTCCATCAGGCCTGTACTTTTCAGCTGTCTTTAACTGGAGACTCTCTCTCTCTCTCTCATTCCCTTGCTTTAACTTCAATGAACAGTACCTTTTTTCAATTGCCAGTTCCTTTGTTCTTTTGAGTTCAGTTTACCTGGAACATCTCTTGTAATTCCTAGGTTTCTCGAACTATCTGTTCATTAGTTTCTGGGACTTGCTTCCTTCCCATGACTTCATTGTTCTGCTTCTCTGCTTCTGGCACAGTTGGGAGAGCTGTTTCTCCTCCAGCTACCTACCTCCAGCAGCCTTGGGTCCAGCCTTAACTAAATGCAAAAAGTCTTTCTAACTTAAAGTGGCCCCTGGTTGTGAACCAAATTCCAGTGCTCCTGTTTGATTTTTAACAATGTAAACTCTCTAATAACAATACAGACAAAGTTTGAAATGAAGCCAAACCTCCCAAACATGCAAGCACCATTGCTTAGTGCAAATTAAACTGAAGTGTTAAACTTTATTTCAAAAAAACATTTAATTATACTCACTTAAATCTGTACCTTTGGGCCGGATTCTGCTGCCCGCCCGCCGCATGAACGCCAACGGTGTGCCACGTAGAATGGAGATGCGTTCTCCAATGACCTCGTTCCTCATTTTCCTGTCGCCAGGTGAACGCGGCCGGAGAAACACTACCTTTACTTCTAATATCCAACAATACAAACATAGATTGCTTAAAAGTCCCTCTGCTTCCTGGCACAAATGATGAAATTGCAAACAAATCTTTTTTGTTTTATTTTCCTGCAGCGGGCAGTAATCCAGAAGTGGCGGACATCATTTTCCTAATCGATGGATCAAGTAGTATACACTCTCAAAACTTTGAACAAGTAAAAGAAGCTATAATAAGCTTTATCAACAAAAATGAGTTTGGTAAAACCAGAGTCCAAATTGGCATCATACAGTTCAGCACTAAGCCACGTTTGGAATTTCAGCTTGATCAATATGATGACAAAGCAGTATTACTGAAAGCTGTTCATCAGATTCAGCAGTTACATGGGGGTACAAATACCGGCCAAGCACTGAACTTTACAATCGACTACTTTGATAGCTCAAAAGGGGGCCGGCCTGGAAAACGACAATACCTCATACTGATTACAGATGGAGAGTCAGGCGATCATGTGTCTGAAGCTGCCAGAGCCATCAGAGATAGAGGGCTTAATGTTTTTGCCATCGGTATTGGCTCTGCTAATCATGCTGAGCTTGTGACGATTTCAGGATCCCATGAAAACACATTTCATCTAGACAACTTTGATACCCTAAAGGACCTGGAAAAATGGATTTCATTTGAAGCACACAGTCCAAATGGTGAGTTGAAAAATTTTGAATATTACTTTTTAAACTAGCAGATTGATTCCATGGTTGGAGAAAACTTTGAAGCCAGTGCTAGAATTGGGAGCCTTGCCCACTGGCAGTGAGTGGATTTGGGAATATCATGGATGCTTTGCTGTTCCAATTTTCCAGTATGCGTTGATTGGTAGCAAATTAACCATCAGGGCAGACGTAGAAGATTAGGAACAACTGTGTAGTCTCCTCAAGATTGTGATAATTGTTGAGTTCCTTTTAATGCCAGAAGCCTGACATACTTCACGCAAGCAGCCACATTGAAAGGAATAATTTTGAAAACCTTAATAACTTAACAGGTTCCTCCAACAGATGACGTCTAACGGTTTTGGTGGTTGATTTGTCAGTTCCAATGAACTTGACAGTTTATCCTCTTTTTTCCCCATGCGCATTTATTCCTACTTTTCACAATTCCACCAAGCAGCTGGGCTTGAAGTAGGCAGGGTGAAATAACTGAATGGTTGTGAGCAAACTGATGCTTCACTCCCTTCAGAGGTTTCCCTTTGTGTGAGGTTGTTTCCCTCATACCCAGGTGATATCACCGAAGGAACTTGAGAACTAAGGAAGTGGGCAGGGACCAGCACAGGGATTGGGAGTGGAAAGATGGAGAGGAAAGTATGAAGGAAAAGTGAATGACAATGCTGGAAGGTGAGGAGAACTGAAAGAAAAGAAAAAAATTGGGGAAGAGATTTGGGGAGAGCAATTTGGAGAGGCATACGAGAGAGAGAGATAGAGAGAGTGAGGGGATTGGGGAAGTTGCAGGTAGAAAATTGGGGGTGCGGGGGAGGGAGAGAAAATATGGGTGGCAGAACTTTACTCTACAAGTATGCTCCTTCTGCACACCAATGTAAAAGTCAGAGGCAAGTGTGCTTCAAATGGCCAGCTCACCCGTCAGCCATTTAGATACAATAGGGCCTTTAATTGGCTCAGCCAGAACTTCTGCCCCCGTCCAAGTGGATATCCTGCCTCCGGGAGCTGCCATGCAATCAAATAGTCAGCAATGAGTGCTCTTATCCTGCAGCACCACCAGAACCGGTGGCCACTTCTGGGACTACACAGAGTCCCAAAGAAGTGAAGTAATACGGAGCCGAGCATTAGTTCAAGTTCAGGATCTTGCCGGCACCAGACACAGCCTCCGGTGGAGAGTTAAGGGGACCAGTTAGACAGTGAAACGGGCAAATGAAACCTGGAGGTGAGAAATGAGGAAATTAAACTATTTAGCTCCTTTGATGTGGTGAGGAGCAGACAATCATTGCAAGCGTGTTTGTAAACATTGTGGTTCGCATCAAAGAACTGTACTTGAGATGCATTCAAACGTGAAGGGAACAATAAATAAATCATCCATCAGACAGTTATGCCTGAACCTGGAAACAGTCAATCACAGGCTAGTGAGGTCTTGCTCGGTGAAGCTAAATGGGTGCTTACAAAATTAATGGCTCTCAGGGAATGTGACGGTTTTGAAGTGCTGGGGGCTTTCTTGGAATCCTCTGACACTTGTAACAGCTGCTGTTTGAAAAGCTTTTGTCTAAGGGAGCAGCTTTTAGGAAAGGGAAAGTGTTTCATCATTGATTTTTCACTGCAATCCCTGACTTCTCTTCACAGCCCACTCTAAAACCAAGTGGCAGATACACCCAATTTAACTTCTGTAGATTCCTCCTCAATTCCCCCCAGATGTTTCTTACACTGTGAGCCAACTGGCCTCAATGGGCTCTGACTTCCACTCAAGTGTTTCACAAATTTAAGTCTTGAAAAGACATGCCTTAGAATCTTCGTCCAAAGAACGTTTTCCCTCAGCTCTTTCTTCCAGCAAGAAGTAATTTTGAGGATTGTAGAATCTCCTTCGAAGGATTTTCTATTTTGAATTGCCATGTGCTTTCAATCTTCCACACGATCTCTCAGGACACAGCCACCACAATAGATCACTGTTGCTTCACAGGCATTAAGATATCACCAACCTTAGGATTACTTCAGATAACTGGCTTCTTGCTAGCCGACTCCATCAGGTCTGTACTTTTTAGCTGTCTTTAACTGGAGATTCTCTCTCTCTGTCCCTTCCTTTAACTTCAATGAACAGTACCTTTTTACAATTTCCAGGTCCTTTGTTGTTTTGACCCCCATTTTCCTGGAACATCTCTTGTAATTCCAAGGTTTCTCGAACCATTTGTTCATTAGTCTCTGGGACTTGCTTCCTTCCCATGACTTCATTGTTCTGCTTCTCTGCTTCTGGCACAGTTGGGAGAGCTGTTTCTCCTCCAGCTACCTACCTCCAGCTGCCTTGGGTCCAGCCTTAACTAAATGCAAAAAGAATTTCAAACTTAAAGTGGCCCCTGGTTGCTAAGCAAATTCCAGTGCTCCTGTTTGGTTTTTAACATGGTAAACTCTCTAATCACAAAACAGTCAAAGTTTGAAATGAAACCAAACCTCCCAAACATGCAAACACCATTGCTTAGCGCAAATTAAACTTAAGTGTTCAACTTTATTTCAAAAAAAGATTTAATTATACTCACTAAATCTGTACCTTTGGGCCGGACTCTGCTGTCCGCCCGCCGTATGAATGCCAATGGTGTGCCACGTAGAATGGAGATGGGTTCCCAATGACCTCGTTCCTCATTTTCCTGTCACCAGGTGGACGCAGCCGGAGAACCACTACCTTTACTTCTAATATCCAACAATACAAACCTAGATTGCTTAAAACTCCCTCTCCTTCCTGGCACAAATGATGAAATTGCAAACAAATCTTTTTTGATTTATTTTCCTGCAGCCGGCAGTAATCCAGAAGAGGCGGACATCATTTTCCTAATCGATGGATCAAGTAGTATACACTCTCAAAACTTTGAACAAGTAAAAGAAGCTATAATAAGCTTTATCAACAAAAATGAGTTTGGTAAAACCAGAGTCCAAATTGGTGTCATACAGTTCAGCACTAAGCCACGTTTGGAATTTCAGCTTGATCAATATGATGACAAAGCAGTATTACTGAAAGCTGTTCATCAGATTCAACAGTTACATGGGGGTACAAATACCGGCCAAGCACTGAACTTTACAATCGACTACTTTGATAGCTCAAAAGGGGGCCGGCCTGGAATACAACAATATCTCATACTGATTACAGATGGAGAGTCAGGCGATCATGTGTCTGAAGCTGCCAGAGCCATCAGAGATAGAGGTCTTAATGTTTTTGCCATCGGTATTGGCTCTGCTAATCATGCTGAGCTTGTGACGATTTCAGGATCCCATGAAAAAGCATTTCATCTAGACAACTTTGATACCCTAAAGGACCTGGAAAAATGGATTTCATTTGAAGCACGCAGTCCAAATGGTGAGTTTAAAAAGTTTGAATTTTTCTTTTTAAACTAGCAGATTGATTCCATGGTTGGAGAAAACTTTGAAGCCAGTGCTAGAATTGGAAGCCTTGCCCACTGGCAGTGAGTGGATTTGGGAATATCATGGCTGCTTTGCTGTTCATCTTTCCAGTATGCGTTGATTGGTAGCAAATTTACCATCAGTGCAGACGTAGAAGATTAGGAACAACTGTGTTGTCTCCTCAAGATTGTGATAATTGTTGCGTTCCTTTTAATGCCAGGAGCCTGGCATACTTCAGCCAAGCAGCCACATTGAAAGGAAGAATTTTGAAAACCTTAACAACTTAACAGGCTTCTCCAACAGATGACGTTTAACCGTTTTGGTGGTTGATTTGTCAGTTCCAATAAACTTGACAGTTGATCCTCTTTTTTCCCCATGCACATTTATTTCTACTTTTAACAATTCCACCAAGCAGCTGGGCTTGAAGTAGGCAGGGTGAAATAACTGAATAGTTGTGAGCAAACTGATGCTTCACTCTCTTCAGAGGTTTCCCTTTGTGTGACGTTGTTTCCCTCACACCCAGGTGATATCACCGAAGGAACTTTCATAGAATCATAGAATTCACAGTGCAGAAGGAGGCCAATCGGCCCATCGAGTCTGCACCGGCTCTTGGAAAGAGCACCCTACCCAAGGTCAACACCTCCATTCTATCCCCAGAACCCAGTAACCTCACCCAACACTAAGGGGAATTTTGGACACTAATGTCAATTTATCATGGCCAATCCAGCTAACCTGCACATCTTTGGATGTGGGAGGAAACGAGAGCACCCGGAGAAAACCCACGCACACACGGGGAGGATGTGCAGACTCCACACAGACAGTGACCCAAGCCGAAATCGAACCTGGGACCCTGGAGCTGTGAAGCAATTGTGCTATCCACAATGCTACCGTGCTGCCCTTTGAGAACTAAGGAAGTGGGCAGGGAACAGCACAGGGATTGGGAATTGAAAGATGGAGAGGAAAATATGAAGGTAAAGTGAATGACGAATCTGGAAGGTGAGGATAACTGAAAGAAAAGAAAAAAATTGGGGAAGAGATTTGGGGCGAGTAATTCGGAGAGGCAGACGAGAGAGAGAGATAGAGAGAGTGAGGGGATTGGGGAAGTTGCAGGAAGAAAATATGGGGTGCGGGGGAGGGAGAGAAAATATGGGTGGCAGAACTTTACTCAACAAGTATGCTCCTTCTGCACACCAATGTAAAAGTCAGAGGCAAGTGTGCTTCAAATGGCCAGCTCACCCATCAGCCATTTAAATACAATAGGGCCTTTAATTGGCTCAGCCAGAACTTCTGCCCCCATCCAAGAGGATATCCTGCCTCCGGGAGCTGCCATGCAATCAAATAGTCAGCAATGAGTGCTCTTATCCTGCAGCACCACCAGAACCGGTGGCCATTTCTGGGACTACACTGAGTCCCAAAGAAGTGGAGTAATACGGAGCCGGGCATTAGTTCAAGTTCGGGATCTTGCCGGCACCAGACACAGCCTCCGGTGGAGAGCTTAGGGGACCAGGTAGACAGTGAAAGGGGCAAATGAAACCTGGAGGTGAGAAATGAGGAAATGAAACTATTTAGCTCCTTTGATGTGGTGAGGAGCAGACAATCATTGCAAGTGTTTTTGTAAACATTGTGGTTCGCATCAAAGAACTGTACTTGAGATGCATTCAAACGTGAAGGGAACAATAAATAAATCATCCATCACACAGTTATGCCTGAACTTGGAAACAGTCAATCACAGGCTAGTGTGGGTTGCTCGGTGAAGCTAAATAGGTGCTTACAAAATTAATGGATCTCAGAGAATGGGAGGGTTTTCAAGTGCTGGGGGCTTCCTTGGAATCCTCTGACACTTATAACAGCTGCTGTTTGAACGGCTTTTGTCTAAGGGAGGAGATTTTAGGAAAACAAAAGTGTTTCATCATTGATTTTTCATTGCGATCCCTGACTTCTCTTCACAGCCCACTCTGAAACCAAGTGGCAGATGACACCCAATCAAACTTCTGTAGATTCCTCCTCAAATCCCCCCAGATGTTTCTTACACTGTGAGCCAACTGGCCTCAATGGACCCTGACTTCCACTCAAGTGTTTCACAAATTAAAGTCTTGAAAAGACATGCCTTAGAATCTTTGTCTAAAGAACGTTTTCCCTCAGCTCTTTCTTCCAGCAAGAAGTAATTTTGAGGATTGTAGAATCTCCTTAGGTGGATTTTCTGTTTTCAATTGCCATGTGCTTTCAATCTTCCACACGATCTCTAAGGACACAGCCACTACAATAGATCACTATTGCTTCACAGGCATTAAGATATCACAAACCTTAGGATTACTTCAGATAACTGGCTTCTTGCTAGCCGACTCCTTTAGGTCTGTACTTTTCAGCTGTCTTTAACTGGAGATTCTCTCTCTCTGTCCCTTCCTTTAACTTCAATGAACAGTACCTTTTTTCAATTTCCAGGTCCTTTGTTGTTTTGACTTCCATTTTCCTGGAACATCTCTTGTAATTCTAAGGTTTCTCGAACCATTTGTTCATTAGTTTCTGGGACTTGCTTCCTTCCCATGCCTTCATTGTTCTGCTTCTCTGCTTCTGGCACAGTTGGGAGAGCTGTTTCTCCTCCAGCTACCTACCTCCAGCTGCCTTGGGTCCAGCCTTAACTAAATGCAAAAAGTATTTCAAACTTAAAGTGGCCCCTGGTTGCTAAGCAAATTCCAGTGCTCCTGTTTTGTTTTTAACATGGTAAACTCTCTAATCACAAAACAGACAAAGTTTGAAATGAAACCAAACCTCCCAAATATGCAAACACCATTGCTTCGCGCAAATTAAACTTAAGTGTTAAACTTTATTTCAAAAAAAGATTTAATTATACTCACTGAAATCTGTACCTTTGTGCCGGATTCTGCTGCCCGCCCGCCGCATGAACGGCAATGGTGTGCCATGTAGAATGGAGATGGGTTCTCCAATAACCTCGTTCCTCATTTTCCTGTCGCCAGTTGGACGCAGCCGGAGAAACACTACCTTTACTTCTAATATCCAACAATACAAACATAGATTGCTTAAAACTCCCTCTCCTTCCTGGCACAAATGATGTAATTGCAAACAAATCTTTTTTGCTTTATTTTCCTGCAGCCGGCAGTAATCCAGAAGTGGCGGACATCATTTTCCTAATCGATGGATCAAGTAGTATACACTCTCAAAACTTTGAACAAGTAAAAGACGCTATAGTAACCTTCATCAACAAAAATGAGTTTGGTAAAACCAGAGTCCAAATTGGCATCATACAGTTCAGCACTAAGCCACGTTTGGAATTCCAACTTGATCAATATGATGACAAAGCAGTATTACTGAAAGCTGTTCATCAGATTCAGCAGTTACATGGGGGTACAAATACCGGCCAAGCACTGAACTTCACAATCGACTACTTTGATAGCTCAAAAGGAGGCCGGCCTGGAATACAACAATATCTCATACTGATTACAGATGGAGAGTCAGGCGATCATGTGTCTGAAGCTGCCAGAGCCATCAGAGATAGAGGGCTTAATGTTTTTGCCATCGGTATTGGCTCTGCTAATCATGCTGAGCTTGTGACGATTTCAGGATCCCATGAAAAAGCATTTCATCTAGACAACTTTGATACCCTAAACCTGGAACAATGGATTTCATTTGAAGCACACAGTCCAAATGGTGAGTTGAATAAGTTTGAATATTACTTTTTAAACTAGCAGATTGATTCCATGGTTGGAGAAAACGTTGAAGCCAGTGCTAGAATTGGAGCCTTGCCCACTGGCAATGGATTTGGGATTATCATGGATGCTTTGCTGTTCATTGTTCCAGTATGCGTTGATTGGTAGCAAATTTACCATCAGGGCAGACGTAGAAGATTAGGAACAACTGTGTTGTCTCCTCAAGATGGTGATAATTGTTGAGTTCCTTTTAATGCCAGAAGCCTGGCATACTTTAGCCAAGCAGCCACATTGAAAGGAATAATTTTGAAAACCTTAATAACTTAACAGGTTCCTCCAACAGATGACGTCTAACGGTTTTGGTGGTTGATTTGTCAGTTCCAATGAACTTGACAGTTTATCCTCTTTTTTCCCCATGCACATTTATTCCTACTTTTAACAATTCCACCAAGCAGCTGGGCTTGAAGTAGGCAGGGTGAAATAACTGAATGGTTGAGAGCAAACTGATGCTTCACTCTCTTCAGAGGTTTCTCTTTGCGTGAGGTTGTTTCCCAAACCCCAGATGATATTATCGAAAGAACTTGAGAACTAAGGAAGTGGGCAGGGAACAGCACAGGAATTGGGAATTGAAAGATGGAGAGGAAAATATGAAGGAAAAGAGAATGACAATCCTGGAAGGTGAGGAGAACTGAAAGAAAAAAAAAAAATTGGGCAAGAGATTTGAGGAGAGTAATTCGGAGAGCCAGATGAGAGAGAGAGATAGAGAGAGTGAGGGGATTGGGGAAGTTACAGGAAGAAAATTGGGGGTGCGGGGAAGGGAGAGAAAATATGGCTGGCAGAACGTTACTCTACGAGTATGGTCCTTCCGCACACCAATATAAAAGTCAGAGGCAAGTCTGCTTCAAATGGCCAGCTCACTCTTCAGCCATTTAACTACAATAGGGCCTTTAATTTGCTCATCCAGAACTTCTGCCCCCATCCAAGAGGATATCCTGCCTCCGGGAGCTGCCATGCAATCAAATAGTCAGCAGTGAGTGCTCTTATCCTGCAGCACCACCAGAACCGGTGGCTATTTCTGGGACTATACTGAGTCCCTAAGAAGTGGAGTAGTACGGAGCCGGGCATTAGTTCAAGTTCGGCATCTTGCCGGGACCAGACACAGCCTCCGGTGCAGAGCTTAGGGGACCAGGTAGACAGGGAAAGGGGCAAACGAAACCTGGAAGTGAGAAATGAGGAAATGAAGCAATTTAGCTCCTTTAATGTGGTGAGGAACAGACAATCATTGCAAGAGTGTTTGCAAACATTGTGGTTCGCATCAAAGAACTGTACTTGAGATGCATTCAAACGTGAAGGGAAAAATAAATAAATAATCCATGACACAGTTATGCCTGAACCTGGAAACAGTCAATCACAGGCTAGTGTTTCACAAATTTAACTCTTGAAAAGACATGCCTTAGAATCTTCGTCCAAACAACGTTTTCCCTCAGCTCTTTCTTCCAGCAAGAAGTAATTTTGAGGATTGTAGAATCTCCTTAGAAGGATTTTCTATTTTGAATTGCCATGTGCTTTCAATCTTCCACACGATCTCTCAGGACACAGCCACCACAATAGATCACTGTTGCTTCACAGGCATTAAGATCTCACCAACCTTAGGATTACTTCAGATAACTGGCTTCTTGCTAGCCGACTCCATCAGGTCTGTACTTTTCAGCTGTCTTTAACTGGAGATTCTCTCTCTCTGTCCCTTCCTTTAACTTCAATGAACAGTACCTTTTTTCAATTTCCAGGTCCTTTGTTGTTTTGACTCCCATTTTCCTGGAACATCTCTTGTAATTCCAAGGTTTCTCGAACCATTTGTTCATTAGTCTCTGGGACTTGCTTCCTTCCCATGACTTCATTGTTCTGCTTCTCTGCTTCTGGCACAGTTGGGAGAGCTGTTTCTCCTCCAGCTACCTTGGGTCCAGCCTTAACTAAATGCAAAAAGAATTTCAAACTTAAAGTGGCCCCTGGTTGCTAAGCAAATTCCAGTGCTCCTGTTTGGTTTTTAACATGGTAAACTCTCTAATCACAAAACAGTCAAAGTTTGAAATGAAACCAAACCTCCCAAACATGCAAACACCATTGCTTAGCACAAATTAAACTTAAGTGTTCAACTTTATTTCAAAAAAAGATTTAATTATACTCACTAAATCTGTACCTTTGGGCCGGATTCTGCTGCCCGCCCGCCGCATGAATGCCAATGGTGTGCCACGTAGAATGGAGATGGGTTCCCAATGACCTCGTTCCTCATTTTCCTGTCACCAGGTGGACGCAGCCGGAGAACCACTACCTTTACTTCTAATATCCAACAATACAAACCTAGATTGCTTAAAACTCCCTCTCCTTCCTGGCACAAATGATGAAATTGCAAACAAATCTTTTTTGATTTATTTTCCTGCAGCCGGCAGTAATCCAGAAGTGGCGGACATCATTTTCCTAATCGATGGATCAAGTAGTATACACTCTCAAAACTTTGAACAAGTAAAAGAAGCTATAATAAGCTTTATCAACAAAAATGAGTTTGGTAAAACCAGAGTCCAAATTGGTGTCATACAGTTCAGCACTAAGCCACGTTTGGAATTTCAGCTTGATCAATATGATGACAAAGCAGTATTACTGAAAGCTGTTCATCAGATTCAGCAGTTACATGGGGGTACAAATACCGGCCAAGCACTGAACTTTACAATCGGCTACTTTGATAGCTCAAAAGGGGGCCGGCCTGGAATACAACAATACCTCATACTGATTACAGATGGAGAGTCAGGTGATCAGGTGTCTGAAGCTGCCAGAGCCATCAGAGATAGAGGGCTTAATGTTTTTGCCATCGGTATTGGCGCTGCTAATCATGCTGAGCTTGTGACGATTTCAGGATCCCATGAAAAAGCATTTCATCTAGACAACTTTGATACCCTAAAGGACCTGGAAAAATGGATTTCATTTGAAGCACGCAATCCAAATGGTGAGTTGAAAAAGTTTGAATTTTTCTTTTTAAACTAGCAGATTGATTCCATGGTTGGAGAAAACTTTGAAGCCAGTGCTAGAATTGGGAGCCTTGCCACTGGCAATGGATTTGGGAATATCATGGATGCTTTGCTGTTCATCTTTCCAGTATGCGTTGATTGGTCGCAAATTTACCATCAGTGCAGACGTAGAAGATTAGTAACAACTGTGTTGTCTCCTCAAGATTGTGATAATTGTTGCGTTCCTTTTAATGCCAGGAGCCTGGCATAATTCAGCCAAGCAGTCACATTGAAAGTAAGAATTTTGAAAACCTTAACAACTTAACAGGCTTCTCCAACAGATGACGTTTAACCGTTTTGGTGGTTGATTTGTCAGTTCCAATAAACTTGACAGTTGATCCTCTTTTTTCCCCATGCACATTTATTCCTACTTTTAACAATTCCACCAAGCAGCTGGGCTTGAAGTAGGCAGGGTGAACTAACTGAATAGTTGTGAGCAAACTGATGCTTCACTCTCTTCAGAGGTTTCCCTTTGTGTGACATTGTTTCCCTCACACCCAGGTGATATCACCGAAGGAACTTTCATAGAATCATAGAATTCACAGTGCAGAAGGAGGCCATTCGGCCCATCGAGTCTGCACCGGCTCTTGGAAAGAGCACCCTACCGAAGGTCAACACCTCCATTCTATCCCCAGAACCCAGTAACCTCACCCAACACTAAGGGGAATTTTGGACACTAAGGGCAATTTATCATGGCCAATCCAGCTAACCTGCACATCTTTGGACTGTGGGAGGAAACCAGAGCACCCGGAGAAAACCCACGCACACACGGGGAGGATGTGCAGACTCCACACAGACAGTGACCCAAGCCGAAATCGAACCTGGGACCCTGGAGCTGTGAAGCAATTGTGCTATCCACAATGCTACCGTGCTGCCCTTTGAGAACTAAGGAAGTGGGCAGGGAACAGCACAGGGATTGGGAATTGAAAGATGGAGAGGAAAATATGAAGGTAAAGTGAATGACGAATCTGGAAGGTGAGGATAACTGAAAGAAAAGAAAAAAATTGGGGAAGAGATTTGGGGCGAGTAATTCGGAGAGGCAGACGAGAGAGAGAGATAGAGAGAGTGAGGGGATTGGGGAAGTTACAGGAAGAAAATTGGGGGTGCGGGGAAGGGAGAGAAAATATGGCAGGCAGAACGTAAGTCTACGAGTATGGTCCTTCCGCACACCAATATAAAAGTCAGAGGCAAGTGTGCTTCAAATGGCCAGCTCACTCTTCAGCCATTTAACTACAATAGGGCCTTTAATTTGCTCATCCAGAACTTCTGCCCCCATCCAAGAAGATATCCTTCCTCCGGGAGCTGCCATGCAATCAGATAGTCAGCAGTGAGTGCTCTTATCCTGCAGCACCACCAGAACCAGTGGCTATTTCTGGGACTACACTGAGTCCCAAAGAAGTGGAGTAGTACAGAGCCGGGCATTAGTTCAATGTCGGCATCTTGCCGGGACCAGACACAGCCTCCGGTGCAGAGCTTAGGGGACCAGGTAGACAGGGAAAGGGGCAAATGAAACCTGGAAGTGAGAAATGAGGAACTGAAGCAATTTAGCTCCTTTGATGTGGTGAGGAACAGACAATCATTGCAAGAGTGTTTGCAAACATTGTGGTTCGCATCAAAGAACTGTACTTGAGATGCATTCAAACGTGAAAGGAAAAATAAATAAATAATCCATCACACAGTTATGCCTGAACCTGGAAACAGTCAATCACAGGCTAGTGAGGCTTGCTCGGTTAAACTAAAAGGGTGCTTACAAAATTAATGGCTCTCAGGGAATGTGAGGGTTTTCAAGTGCTGGGACTTTCATGGAATCCTCTGACACTTATAACAGCTGCTGTTTTAAAGGCTTTTGTCTAAGGGAGGAGCTTTTAGGAAAGAGAAAGTGTTTCATCATTGATTTTTCATTGCTATCCCTGACTTCTCTTCACAGCCCACTCTGAAACCAAGTGGCAGATGACACCCAATCAAACTTCTGTAGATTCCACCTCAATTTCCCCCAGATGTTTCTTACACTGTGAGCTAACTGGCCTCAATGGACTCTGACTTCTACTCAAGTGTTTCACAAATTTAACTCTTGAAAAGACATGCCTTAGATTCTTCGTCCAAACAACGTTTTCCCTCAGCTCTTTCTTCCAGCAAGAAGTAATTTTGAGGATTGTAGAATCTCCTTAGAAGGATTTTCTATTTTGAATTTCCATGTGCTTTCAATCTTCCACACGATCTCTAAGGACACAGCCACAACAATAGATCACTATTGCTTCACAGGCATTAAGATATCACCAACCTTAGGATCACTTCAGATAACTGGCTTGTCGCTAGCCAATTCCATCAGGCCTGTACTTTTCAGCTGTCTTTAACTGGAGACTCTCTCTCTCTCTCTCATTCCCCTGCTTTAACTTCAATGAACAGTACCTTTTTTCAATTGCCAGTTCCTTTGTTCTTTTGAGTTCAGTTTACCTGGAACATCTCTTGTAATTCCTAGGTTTCTCGAACTATCTGTTCATTAGTTTCTGGGACTTGCTTCCTTCCCATGACTTCATTGTTCTGCTTCTCTGCTTCTGGCACAGTTGGGAGAGCTGTTTCTCCTCCAGCTACCTACCTCCAGCAGCCTTGGGTCCAGCCTTAACTAAATGCAAAAAGTCTTTCTAACTTAAAGTGGCCCCTGGTTGTGAACCAAATTCCAGTGCTCCTGTTTGATTTTTAACAATGTAAACTCTCTAATAACAATACAGACAAAGTTTGAAATGAAACCAAACCTCCCAAACATGCAAGCACCATTGCTTAGCGCAAATTAAACTGAAGTGTTAAACTTTATTTCAAAAAAACATTTAATTATACTCACTTAAATCTGTACCTTTGGGCCGGATTCTGCTGCCCGCCCGCCGCATGAACGGCAACGGTGTGCCACGTAGAATGGAGATGCGTTCTCCAATGACCTCGTTCCTCATTTTCCTGTCGCCAGGTGAACGCGGCCGGAGAAACACTACCTTTACTTCTAATATCCAACAATACAAACATAGATTGCTTAAAAGTCCCTCTGCTTCCTGGCACAAATGATGAAATTGCAAACAAATCTTTTTTGTTTTATTTTCCTGCAGCGGGCAGTAATCCAGAAGTGGCGGACATCATTTTCCTAATCGATGGATCAAGTAGTATACACTCTCAAAACTTTGAACAAGTCAAAGAAGCTATAATAAGCTTTATCAACAAAAATGAGTTTGGTAAAACCAGAGTCCAAATTGGCATCATACAGTTCAGCACTAAGCCACGTTTGGAATTTCAGCTTGATCAATATGATGACAAAGCAGTATTACTGAAAGCTGTTCATCAGATTCAGCAGTTACATGGGGGTACAAATACCGGCCAAGCACTGAACTTTACAATCGACTACTTTGATAGCTCAAAAGGGGGCCGGCCTGGAATACAACAATACCTCATACTGATTACAGATGGAGAGTCAGGCGATCATGTGTCTGAAGCTGCCAGAGCCATCAGAGATAGAGGGCTTAATGTTTTTGCCATCGGTATTGGCTCTGCTAATCATGCTGAGCTTGTGACGATTTCAGGATCCCATGAAAAAGCATTTCATCTAGACAACTTTGATACCCTAAAGGACCTGGAACAATGGATTTCATTTGAAGCACACAGTCCAAATGGTGAGTTGAGAAATTTTGAATATTACTTTTTAAACTAGCAGATTGATTCCATGGTTGGAGAAAACTTTGAAGCCAGTGCTAGAATTGGGAGCCTTGCCCACTGGCAGTGAGTGGATTTGGGAATATCATGGATGCTTTGCTGTTCAATTTTCCAGTAAGCGTTGATTGGTAGCAAATTTACCATCAGGGCAGACGTAGAAGATTAGGAACAACTGTGTAGTCTCCTCAAGATTGTGATAATTGTTGAGTTCCTTTTAATGCCAGAAGCCTGACATACTTCACGCAAGCAGCCACATTGAAAGGAATAATTTTGAAAACCTTAATAACTTAACAGGTTCCTCCAACAGATGACGTCTAACGGTTTTGGTGGTTGATTTGTCAGTTCCAATGAACTTGACAGTTTATCCTCTTTTTTCCCCATGCACATTTATTCCTACTTTTCACAATTCCACCAAGCAGCTGGGCTTGAAGTAGGCAGGGTGAAATAACTGAATGGTTGTGAGCAAACTGATGCTTCACTCCCTTCAGAGGTTTCCCTTTGCGTGAGGTTGTTTCCCTCATACCCAGGTGATATCACCGAAGGAACTTGAGAACTAAGGAAGTGGGCAGGGACCAGCACAGGGATTGGGAGTGGAAAGATGGAGAGGAAAGTATGAAGGAAAAGTGAATGACAATGCTGGAAGGTGAGGAGAACTGAAAGAAAAGAAAAAAATTGGGGAAGAGATTTGGGGAGAGCAATTTGGAGAGGTATACGAGAGAGAGAGATAGAGAGAGTGAGGGGATTGGGGAAGTTGCAGGAAGAAAATTGGGGGTGCGGGGGAGGGAGAGAAAATATGGGTGGCAGAACTTTACTCTACAAGTATGCTCCTTCTGCACACCAATGTAAAAGTCAGAGGCAAGTGTTCTTCAAATGGCCAGCTCACCCGTCAGCCATTTAGATACAATAGGGCCTTTAATTGGCTCAGCCAGAACTTCTGCCCCCATCCAAGTGGAATCCGGGAGCTGCCATGCAATCAAATAGTCAGCAATGAGTGCTCTTATCCTGCAGCACCACCAGAACCGGTGGCCACTTCTGGGACTACACAGAGTCCCAAAGAAGTGAAGTAATACGGAGCCGAGCATTAGTTCAAGTTCAGGATCTTGCCGGCACCAGACACAGCCTCCGGTGGAGAGTTAAGGGGACCAGTTAGACAGTGAAACGGGCAAATGAAACCTGGAGGTGAGAAATGAGGAAATTAAACTATTTAGCTCCTTTGATGTGGTGAGGAGCAGACAATCATTGCAAGCGTGTTTGTAAACATTGTGGTTCGCATCAAAGAACTGTACTTGAGATGCATTCAAACGTGAAGGGAACAATAAATAAATCATCCATCAGACAGTTATGCCTGAACCTGGAAACAGTCAATCACAGGCTAGTGAGGTCTTGCTCGGTGAAGCTAAATGGGTGCTTACAAAATTAATGGCTCTCAGGGAATGTGACGGTTTTGAAGTGCTGGGGGCTTTCTTGGAATCCTCTGACACTTGTAACAGCTGCTGTTTGAAAGGCTTTTGTCTAAGGGAGCAGCTTTTAGGAAAGGGAAAGTGTTTCATCATTGATTTTTCACTGCAATCCCTGACTTCTCTTCACAGCCCACTCTAAAACCAAGTGGCAGATACACCCAATTTAACTTCTGTAGATTCCTCCTCAATTCCCCCCAGATGTTTCTTACACTGTGAGCCAACTGGCCTCAATGGGCTCTGACTTCCACTCAAGTGTTTCACAAATTTAAGTCTTGAAAAGACATGCCTTAGAATCTTCGTCCAAAGAACGTTTTCCCTCAGCTCTTTCTTCCAGCAAGAAGTAATTTTGAGGATTGTAGAATCTCCTTCGAAGGATTTTCTATTTTGAATTGCCATGTGCTTTCAATCTTCCACACGATCTCTCAGGACACAGCCTCCACAATAGATCACTGTTGCTTCACAGGCATTAAGATCTCACCAACCTTAGGATTACTTCAGATAACTGGCTTCTTGCTAGCCGACTCCATCAGGTCTGTACTTTTCAGCTGTCTTTAACTGGAGATTCTCTCTCTCTGTCCCTTCCTTTAACTTCAATGAACAGTACCTTTTTACAATTTCCAGGTCCTTTGTTGTTTTGACCCCCATTTTCCTGGAACATCTCTTGTAATTCCAAGGTTTCTCGAACCATTTGTTCATTAGTCTCTGGGACTTGCTTCCTTCCCATGACTTCATTGTTCTGCTTCTCTGCTTCTGGCACAGTTGGGAGAGCTGTTTCTCCTCCAGCTACCTACCTCCAGCTGCCTTGGGTCCAGCCTTAACTAAATGCAAAAAGAATTTCAAACTTAAAGTGGCCCCTGGTTGCTAAGCAAATTCCAGTGCTCCTGTTTGGTTTTTAACATGGTAAACTCTCTAATCACAAAACAGTCAAAGTTTGAAATGAAACCAAACCTCCCAAACATGCAAACACCATTGCTTAGCGCAAATTAAACTTAAGTGTTCAACTTTATTTCAAAAAAACATTTAATTATACTCACTAAATCTGTACCTTTGGGCCGGATTCTGCTGCCCGCCCGCCGCATGAATGCCAATTGTGTGCCACGTAGAATGGAGATGCGTTCTCCAATGACCTCGTTCCTCATTTTCCTGTCGCCAGGTGAACGCGGCCGGAGAAACACTACCTTTACTTCTAATATCCAACAATACAAACATAGATTGCTTAAAAGTCCCTCTGCTTCCTGGCACAAATGATGAAATTGCAAACAAATCTTTTTTGTTTTATTTTCCTGCAGCGGGCAGTAATCCAGAAGTGGCGGACATCATTTTCCTAATCGATGGATCAAGTAGTATACACTCTCAAAACTTTGAACAAGTCAAAGAAGCTATAATAAGCTTTATCAACAAAAATGAGTTTGGTAAAACCAGAGTCCAAATTGGCATCATACAGTTCAGCACTAAGCCACGTTTGGAATTTCAGCTTGATCAATATGATGACAAAGCAGTATTACTGAAAGCTGTTCATCAGATTCAGCAGTTACATGGGGGTACAAATACCGGCCAAGCACTGAACTTTACAATCGGCTACTTTGATAGCTCAAAAGGGGGCCGGCCTGGAATACAACAATACCTCATACTGATTACAGATGGAGAGTCAGGTGATCAGGTGTCTGAAGCTGCCAGAGCCATCAGAAATAGAGGGCTTAATGTTTTTGCCATCGGTATTGGCGCTGCTAATCATGCTGAGCTTGTGACGGTTTCAGGATCCCATGAAAAAGCATTTCATCTAGACAACTTTGATACCCTAAAGGACCTGGAAAAATGGATTTCATTTGAAGCACGCAATCCAAATGGTGAGTTGAAAAAGTTTGAATTTTTCTTTTTAAACTAGCAGATTGATTCCATGGTTGGAGAAAACTTTGAAGCCAGTGCTAGAATTGGGAGCCTTGCCACTGGCAATGGATTTGGGAATATCATGGATGCTTTGCTGTTCATCTTTCCAGTATGCGTTGATTGGTAGCAAATTTACCATCAGTGCAGACGTAGAAGATTAGTAACAACTGTGTTGTCTCCTCAAGATTGTGATAATTGTTGCGTTCCTTTTAATGCCAGGAGCCTGGCATACTTCAGCCAAGCAGTCACATTGAAAGTAAGAATTTTGAAAACCTGAACAACTTAACAGGCTTCTCCAACAGATGACGTTTAACCGTTTTGGTGGTTGATTTGTCAGTTCCAATAAACTTGACAGTTGATCCTCTTTCTTCCCCATGCACATTTATTCCTACTTTTAACAATTCCACCAAGCAGCTGGGCTTGAAGTAGGCAGGGTGAACTAACTGAATAGTTGTGAGCAAACTGATGCTTCACTCTCTTCAGAGGTTTCCCTTTGTGTGACATTGTTTCCCTCACACCCAGGTGATATCACCGAAGGAACTTTCATAGAATCATAGAATTCACAGTGCAGAAGGAGGCCATTCGGCCCATCGAGTCTGCACCGGCTCTTGGAAAGAGCACCCTACCGAAGGTCAACACCTCCATTCTATCCCCAGAACCCAGTAACCTCACCCAACACTAAGGGGAATTTTGGACACTAAGGGCAATTTATCATGGCCAATCCAGCTAACCTGCACATCTTTGGACTGTGGGAGGAAACCAGAGCACCCGGAGAAAACCCACGCACACATGGGGAGGATGTGCAGACTCCACACAGACAGTGACCCAAGCCGAAATCGAACCTGGGACCCTGGAGCTGTGAAGCAATTGTGCTATCCACAATGCTACCGTGCTGCCCTTTGAGAACTAAGGAAGTGGGCAGGGAACAGCACAGGGATTGGGAATTGAAAGATGGAGAGGAAAATATGAAGGTAAAGTGAATGACGAATCTGGAAGGTGAGGATAACTGAAAGAAAAGAAAAAAATTGGGGAAGAGATTTGGGGCGAGTAATTCGGAGAGGCAGACGAGAGAGAGAGATAGAGAGAGTGAGGGGATTGGGGAAGTTACAGGAAGAAAATTGGGGGTGCGTGGAAGGGAGAGAAAATATGGCAGGCAGAACGTAAGTCTACGAGTATGGTCCTTCCGCACACCAATATAAAAGTCAGAGGCAAGTGTGCTTCAAATGGCCAGCTCACTCTTCAGCCATTTAACTACAATAGGGCCTTTAATTTGCTCATCCAGAACTTCTGCCCCCATCCAAGAAGATATCCTTCCTCCGGGAGCTGCCATGCAATCAGATAGTCAGCAGTGAGTGCTCTTATCCTGCAGCACCACCAGAACCAGTGGCTATTTCTGGGACTACACTGAGTCCCAAAGAAGTGGAGTAGTACAGAGCCGGGCATTAGTTCAATGTCGGCATCTTGCCGGGACCAGACACAGCCTCCGGTGCAGAGCTTAGGGGACCAGGTAGACAGGGAAAGGGGCAAATGAAACCTGGAAGTGAGAAATGAGGAACTGAAGCAATTTAGCTCCTTTGATGTGGTGAGGAACAGACAATCATTGCAAGAGTGTTTGCAAACATTGTGGTTCGCATCAAAGAACTGTACTTGAGATGCATTCAAACGTGAAAGGAAAAATAAATAAATAATCCATCACACAGTTATGCCTGAACCTGGAAACAGTCAATCACAGGCTAGTGAGGCTTGCTCGGTTAAACTAAAAGGGTGCTTACAAAATTAATGGCTCTCAGGGAATGTGAGGGTTTTCAAGTGCTGGGACTTTCTTGGAATCCTCTGACACTTATAACAGCTGCTGTTTGAAAGGCTTTTGTCTAAGGGAGGAGCTTTTAGGAAAGAGAAAGTGTTTCATCATTGATTTTTCATTGCTATCCCTGACTTCTCTTCACAGCCCACTCTGAAACCAAGTGGCAGATGACACCCAATCAAACTTCTGTAGATTCCACCTCAATTTCCCCCAGATGTTTCTTACACTGTGAGCCAACTGGCCTCAATGGACTCTGACTTCTACTCAAGTGTTTCACAAATTTAACTCTTGAAAAGACATGCCTTAGATTCTTCGTCCAAACAACGTTTTCCCTCAGCTCTTTCTTCCAGCAAGAAGTAATTTTGAGGATTGTAGAATCTCCTTAGAAGGATTTTCTATTTTGAATTGCCATGTGCTTTCAATCTTCCACACGATCTCTAAGGACACAGCCACAACAATAGATCACTATTGCTTCACAGGCATTAAGATATCACCAACCTTAGGATCACTTCAGATAACTGGCTTGTCGCTAGCCAATTCCATCAGGCCTGTACTTTTCAGCTGTCTTTAACTGGAGACTCTCTCTCTCTCTCTCTCATTCCCTTGCTTTAACTTCAATGAACAGTACCTTTTTTCAATTGCCAGTTCCTTTGTTCTTTTGAGTTCAGTTTACCTGGAACATCTCTTGTAATTCCTAGGTTTCTCGAACTATCTGTTCATTAGTTTCTGGGACTTGCTTCCTTCCCATGACTTCATTGTTCTGCTTCTCTGCTTCTGGCACAGTTGGGAGAGCTGTTTCTCCTCCAGCTACCTACCTCCAGCTGCCTTGGGTCCAGCCTTAACTAAATGCAAAAAGTCTTTCTAACTTAAAGTGGCCCCTGGTTGTGAACCAAATTCCAGTGCTCCTGTTTGATTTTTAACAATGTAAACTCTCTAATAACAATACAGACAAAGTTTGAAATGAAACCAAACCTCCCAAACATGCAAGCACCATTGCTTAGCGCAAATTAAACTGAAGTGTTAAACTTTATTTCAAAAAAACATTTAATTATACTCACTTAAATCTGTACCTTTGGGCCGGATTCTGCTGCCCGCCCGCCGCATGAACGCCAACGGTGTGCCACGTAGAATGGAGATGCGTTCTCCAATGACCTCGTTCCTCATTTTCCTGTCGCCAGGTGAACGCGGCCGGAGAAACACTACCTTTACTTCCAATATCCAACAATACAAACATAGATTGCTTAAAAGTCCCTCTGCTTCCTGGCACAAATGATGAAATTGCAAACAAATCTTTTTTGTTTTATTTTCCTGCAGCGGGCAGTAATCCAGAAGTGGCGGACATCATTTTCCTAATCGATGGATCAAGTAGTATACACTCTCAAAACTTTGAACAAGTAAAAGAAGCTATAATAAGCTTTATCAACAAAAATGAGTTTGGTAAAACCAGAGTCCAAATTGGCATCATACAGTTCAGCACTAAGCCACGTTTGGAATTTCAGCTTGATCAATATGATGACAAAGCAGTATTACTGAAAGCTGTTCATCAGATTCAGCAGTTACATGGGGGTACAAATACCGGCCAAGCACTGAACTTTACAATCGACTACTTTGATAGCTCAAAAGGGGGCCGGCCTGGAATACAACAATACCTCATACTGATTACAGATGGAGAGTCAGGCGATCATGTGTCTGAAGCTGCCAGAGCCATCAGAGATAGAGGGCTTAATGTTTTTGCCATCGGTATTGGCTCTGCTAATCATGCTGAGCTTGTGACGATTTCAGGATCCCATGAAAAAGCATTTCATCTAGACAACTTTGATACCCTAAAGGACCTGGAACAATGGATTTCATTTGAAGCACACAGTCCAAATGGTGAGTTGAGAAATTTTGAATATTACTTTTTAAACTAGCAGATTGATTCCATGGTTGGAGAAAACTTTGAAGCCAGTGCTAGAATTGGGAGCCTTGCCCACTGGCAGTGAGTGGATTTGGGAATATCATGGATGCTTTGCTGTTCAATTTTCCAGTATGCGTTGATTGGTAGCAAATTTACCATCAGGGCAGACGTAGAAGATTAGGAACAACTGTGTAGTCTCCTCAAGATTGTGATAATTGTTGAGTTCCTTTTAATGCCAGAAGCCTGACATACTTCACGCAAGCAGCCACATTGAAAGGAATAATTTTGAAAACCTTAATAACTTAACAGGTTCCTCCAACAGATGACGTCTAACGGTTTTGGTGGTTGATTTGTCAGTTCCAATGAACTTGACAGTTTATCCTCTTTTTTCCCCATGCACATTTATTCCTACTTTTCACAATTCCACCAAGCAGCTGGGCTTGAAGTAGGCAGGGTGAAATAACTGAATGGTTGTGAGCAAACTGATGCTTCACTCCCTTCAGAGGTTTCCCTTTGTGTGAGGTTGTTTCCCTCATACCCAGGTGATATCACCGAAGGAACTTGAGAACTAAGGAAGTGGGCAGGGACCAGCACAGGGATTGGGAGTGGAAAGATGGAGATGAAAGTATGAAGGAAAAGTGAATGACAATGCTGGAAGGTGAGGAGAACTGAAAGAAAAGAAAAAAATTGGGGAAGAGATTTGGGGAGAGCAATTTGGAGAGGCATACGAGAGAGAGCGATAGAGAGAGTGAGGGGATTGGGGAAGTTGCAGGTAGAAAATTGGGGGTGCGGGGGAGGGAGAGAAAATATGGGTGGCAGAACTTTACTCTACAAGTATGCTCCTTCTGCACACCAATGTAAAAGTCAGAGGCAAGTGTGCTTCAAATGGCCAGCTCACCCGTCAGCCATTTAGATACAATAGGGCCTTTAATTGGCTCAGCCAGAACTTCTGCCCCCATCCAAGTGGATATCCTGCCTCCGGGAGCTGCCATGCAATCAAATAGTCAGCAATGAGTGCTCTTATCCTGCAGCACCACCAGAACCGGTGGCCATTTCTGGGACTACACAGAGTCCCAAAGAAGTGAAGTAATACGGAGCCGAGCATTAGTTCAAGTTCGGGATCTTGCCGGCACCAGACACAGCCTCCGGTGGAGAGTTAAGGGGACCAGTTAGACAGTGAAACGGGCAAATGAAACCTGGAGGTGAGAAATGAGGAAATTAAACTATTTAGCTCCTTTGATGTGGTGAGGAGCAGACAATCATTGCAAGCGTGTTTGTAAACATTGTGGTTCGCATCAAAGAACTGTACTTGAGATGCATTCAAACGTGAAGGGAACAATAAATAAATCATCCATCAGACAGTTATGCCTGAACCTGGAAACAGTCAATCACAGGCTAGTGAGGTCTTGCTCGGTGAAGCTAAATGGGTGCTTACAAAATTAATGGCTCTCAGGGAATGTGACGGTTTTGAAGTGCTGGGGGCTTTCTTGGAATCCTCTGACACTTGTAACAGCTGCTGTTTGAAAGGCTTTTGTCTAAGGGAGCAGCTTTTAGGAAAGGGAAAGTGTTTCATCATTGATTTTTCACTGCAATCCCTGACTTCTCTTCACAGCCCACTCTAAAACCAAGTGGCAGATACACCCAATTTAACTTCTGTAGATTCCTCCTCAATTCCCCCCAGATGTTTCTTACACTGTGAGCCAACTGGCCTCAATGGGCTCTGACTTCCACTCAAGTGTTTCACAAATTTAAGTCTTGAAAAGACATGCCTTAGAATCTTCGTCCAAAGAACGTTTTCCCTCAGCTCTTTCTTCCAGCAAGAAGTAATTTTGAGGATTGTAGAATCTCCTTCGAAGGATTTTCTATTTTGAATTGCCATGTGCTTTCAATCTTCCACACGATCTCTAAGGACACAGCCACCACAATAGATCACTGTTGCTTCACAGGCATTAAGATATCACCAACCTTAGGATTACTTCAGATAACTGGCTTCTTGCTAGCCGACTCCATCAGGTCTGTACTTTTCAGCTGTCTTTAACTGGAGATTCTCTCTCTCTGTCCCTTCCTTTAACTTCAATGAACAGTACCTTTTTACAATTTCCAGGTCCTTTGTTGTTTTGACCCCCATTTTCCTGGAACATCTCTTGTAATTCCAAGGTTTCTCGAACCATTTGTTCATTAGTCTCTGGGACTTGCTTCCTTCCCATGACTTCATTGTTCTGCTTCTCTGCTTCTGGCACAGTTGGGAGAGCTGTTTCTCCTCCAGCTACCTACCTCCAGCTGCCTTGGGTCCAGCCTTAACTAAATGCAAAAAGAATTTCAAACTTAAAGTGGCCCCTGGTTGCTAAGCAAATTCCAGTGCTCCTGTTTGGTTTTTAACATGGTAAACTCTCTAATCACAAAACAGTCAAAGTTTGAAATGAAACCAAACCTCCCAAACATGCAAACACCATTGCTTAGCACAAATTAAACTTAAGTGTTCAACTTTATTTCAAAAAAAGATTTAATTATACTCACTAAATCTGTACCTTTGGGCCGGATTCTGCTGCCCGCCCGCCGCATGAATGCCAATGGTGTGCCACGTAGAATGGAGATGGGTTCCCAATGACCTCGTTCCTCATTTTCCTGTCACCAGGTGGACGCAGCCGGAGAACCACTACCTTTACTTCTAATATCCAACAATACAAACCTAGATTGCTTAAAACTCCCTCTCCTTCCTGGCACAAATGATGAAATTGCAAACAAATCTTTTTTGATTTATTTTCCTGCAGCCGGCAGTAATCCAGAAGTGGCGGACATCATTTTCCTAATCGATGGATCAAGTAGTATACACTCTCAAAACTTTGAACAAGTAAAAGAAGCTATAATAAGCTTTATCAACAAAAATGAGTTTGGTAAAACCAGAGTCCAAATTGGTGTCATACAGTTCAGCACTAAGCCACGTTTGGAATTTCAGCTTGATCAATATGATGACAAAGCAGTATTACTGAAAGCTGTTCATCAGATTCAGCAGTTACATGGGGGTACAAATACCGGCCAAGCACTGAACTTTACAATCGGCTACTTTGATAGCTCAAAAGGGGGTCGGCCTGGAATACAACAATACCTCATACTGATTACAGATGGAGAGTCAGGTGATCAGGTGTCTGAAGCTGCCAGAGCCATCAGAGATAGAGGGCTTAATGTTTTTGCCATCGGTATTGGCGCTGCTAATCATGCTGAGCTTGTGACGATTTCAGGATCCCATGAAAAAGCATTTCATCTAGACAACTTTGATACCCTAAAGGACCTGGAAAAATGGATTTCATTTGAAGCACGCAATCCAAATGGTGAGTTGAAAAAGTTTGAATTTTTCTTTTTAAACTAGCAGATTGATTCCATGGTTGGAGAAAACTTTGAAGCCAGTGCTAGAATTGGGAGCCTTGCCACTGGCAATGGATTTGGGAATATCATGGATGCTTTGCTGTTCATCTTTCCAGTATGCGTTGATTGGTAGCAAATTTACCATCAGTGCAGACGTAGAAGATTAGTAACAACTGTGTTGTCTCCTCAAGATTGTGATAATTGTTGCGTTCCTTTTAATGCCAGGAGCCTGGCATACTTCAGCCAAGCAGTCACATTGAAAGTAAGAATTTTGAAAACCTTAACAACTTAACAGGCTTCTCCAACAGATGTCGTTTAACCGTTTTGGTGGTTGATTTGTCAGTTCCAATAAACTTGACAGTTGATCCTCTTTTTTCCCCATGCACATTTATTCCTACTTTTAACAATTCCACCAAGCAGCTGGGCTTGAAGTAGGCAGGGTGAACTAACTGAATAGTTGTGAGCAAACTGATGCTTCACTCTCTTCAGAGGTTTCCCTTTGTGTGACATTGTTTCCCTCACACCCAGGTGATATCACCGAAGGAACTTTCATAGAATCATAGAATTCACAGTGCAGAAGGAGGCCATTCGGCCCATCGAGTCTGCACCGGCTCTTGGAAAGAGCACCCTACCGAAGGTCAACACCTCCATTCTATCCCCAGAACCCAGTAACCTCACCCAACACTAAGGGGAATTTTGGACACTAAGGGCAATTTATCATGGCCAATCCAGCTAACCTGCACATCTTTGGACTGTGGGAGGAAACCAGAGCACCCGGAGAAAACCCACGCACACACGGGGAGGATGTGCAGACTCCACACAGACAGTGACCCAAGCCGAAATCGAACCTGGGACCCTGGAGCTGTGAAGCAATTGTGCTATCCACAATGCTACCGTGCTGCCCTTTGAGAACTAAGGAAGTGGGCAGGGAACAGCACAGGGATTGGGAATTGAAAGATGGAGAGGAAAATATGAAGGTAAAGTGAATGACGAATCTGGAAGGTGAGGATAACTGAAAGAAAAGAAAAAAATTGGGGAAGAGATTTGGGGCGAGTAATTCGGAGAGGCAGACGAGAGAGAGAGATAGAGAGAGTGAGGGGATTGGGGAAGTTACAGGAAGAAAATTGGGGGTGCGGGGAAGGGAGAGAAAATATGGCAGGCAGAACGTAAGTCTACGAGTATGGTCCTTCCGCACACCAATATAAAAGTCAGAGGCAAGTGTGCTTCAAATGGCCAGCTCACTCTTCAGCCATTTAACTACAATAGGGCCTTTAATTTGCTCATCCAGAACTTCTGCCCCCATCCAAGAAGATATCCTTCCTCCGGGAGCTGCCATGCAATCAGATAGTCAGCAGTGAGTGCTCTTATCCTGCAGCACCACCAGAACCAGTGGCTATTTCTGGGACTACACTGAGTCCCAAAGAAGTGGAGTAGTACAGAGCCGGGCATTAGTTCAATGTCGGCATCTTGCCGGGACCAGACACAGCCTCCGGTGGAGAGTTAAGGGGACCAGTTAGACAGTGAAACGGGCAAATGAAACCTGGAGGTGAGAAATGAGGAAATTAAACTATTTAGCTCCTTTGATGTGGTGAGGAGCAGACAATCATTGCAAGCGTGTTTGTAAACATTGTGGTTCGCATCAAAGAACTGTACTTGAGATGCATTCAAACATGAAGGGAACAATAAATAAATCATCCATCAGACAGTTATGCCTGAACCTGGAAACAGTCAATCACAGGCTAGTGAGGTCTTGCTCGGTGAAGCTAAATGGGTGCTTACAAAATTAATGGCTCTCATGGAATGTGACGGTTTTGAAGTGCTGGGGGCTTTCTTGGAATCCTCTGACACTTGTAACAGCTGCTGTTTGAAAGGCTTTTGTCTAAGGGAGCAGCTTTTAGGAAAGGGAAAGTGTTTCATCATTGATTTTTCACTGCAATCCCTGACTTCTCTTCACAGCCCACTCTAAAACCAAGTGGCAGATACACCCAATTTAACTTCTGTAGATTCCTCCTCAATTCCCCCCAGATGTTTCTTACACTGTGAGCCAACTGGCCTCAATGGGCTCTGACTTCCACTCAAGTGTTTCACAAATTTAAGTCTTGAAAAGACATGCCTTAGAATCTTCGTCCAAAGAACGTTTTCCCTCAGCTCTTTCTTCCAGCAAGAAGTAATTTTGAGGATTGTAGAATCTCCTTCGAAGGATTTTCTATTTTGAATTGCCATGTGCTTTCAATCTTCCACACGATCTCTAAGTCACAGCCACCACAATAGATCACTGTTGCTTCACAGGCATTAAGATATCACCAACCTTAGGATTACTTCAGATAACTGGCTTCTTGCTAGCCGACTCCATCAGGTCTGTACTTTTCAGCTGTCTTTAACTGGAGATTCTCTCTCTCTGTCCCTTCCTTTAACTTCAATGAACAGTACCTTTTTACAATTTCCAGGTCCTTTGTTGTTTTGACCCCCATTTTCCTGGAACATCTCTTGTAATTCCAAGGTTTCTCGAACCATTTGTTCATTAGTCTCTGGGACTTGCTTCCTTCCCATGACTTCATTGTTCTGCTTCTCTGCTTCTGGCACAGTTGGGAGAGCTGTTTCTCCTCCAGCTACCTACCTCCAGCTGCCTTGGGTCCAGCCTTAACTAAATGCAAAAAGTATTTCAAACTTAAAGTGGCCCCTGGTTGCTAAGCAAATTCCAGTGCTCCTGTTTGGTTTTTAACATGGTAAACTCTCTAATCACAAAACAGTCAAAGTTTGAAATGAAACCAAACCTCCCAAACATGCAAACACCATTGCTTAGCACAAATTAAACTTAAGTGTTCAACTTTATTTCAAAAAAAGATTTAATTATACTCACTAAATCTGTACCTTTGGGCCGGATTCTGCTGCCCGCCCGCCGCATGAATGCCAATGGTGTGCCACGTAGAATGGAGATGGGTTCCCAATGACCTCGTTCCTCATTTTCCTGTCACCAGGTGGACGCAGCCGGAGAACCACTACCTTTACTTCTAATATCCAACAATACAAACCTAGATTGCTTAAAACTCCCTCTCCTTCCTGGCACAAATGATGAAATTGCAAACAAATCTTTTTTGAT
Organism: Scyliorhinus torazame; assembly: GCF_047496885.1. Taxonomy (NCBI): domain Eukaryota; kingdom Metazoa; phylum Chordata; class Chondrichthyes; order Carcharhiniformes; family Scyliorhinidae; genus Scyliorhinus; species Scyliorhinus torazame. Next base: position 288,043,564 of record NC_092712.1, read on the forward strand.
TTATTTTCCTGCAGCCGGCAGTAATCCAGAAGTGGCGGACATCATTTTCCTAATCGATGGATCAAGTAGTATACACTCTCAAAACTTTGAACAAGTAAAAGAAGCTATAATAAGCTTTATCAACAAAAATGAGTTTGGTAAAACCAGAGTCCAAATTGGTGTCATACAGTTCAGCACTAAGCCACGTTTGGAATTTCAGCTTGATCAATATGATGACAAAGCAGTATTACTGAAAGCTGTTCATCAGATTCAGCAGTTACATGGGGGTACAAATACCGGCCAAGCACTGAACTTTACAATCGGCTACTTTGATAGCTCAAAAGGGGGCCGGCCTGGAATACAACAATACCTCATACTGATTACAGATGGAGAGTCAGGTGATCAGGTGTCTGAAGCTGCCAGAGCCATCAGAGATAGAGGGCTTAATGTTTTTGCCATCGGTATTGGCGCTGCTAATCATGCTGAGCTTGTGACGATTTCAGGATCCCATGAAAAAGCATTTCATCTAGACAACTTTGATACCCTAAAGGACCTGGAAAAATGGATTTCATTTGAAGCACGCAATCCAAATGGTGAGTTGAAAAAGTTTGAATTTTTCTTTTTAAACTAGCAGATTGATTCCATGGTTGGAGAAAACTTTGAAGCCAGTGCTAGAATTGGGAGCCTTGCCACTGGCAATGGATTTGGGAATATCATGGATGCTTTGCTGTTCATCTTTCCAGTATGCGTTGATTGGTAGCAAATTTACCATCAGTGCAGACGTAGAAGATTAGTAACAACTGTGTTGTCTCCTCAAGATTGTGATAATTGTTGCGTTCCTTTTAATGCCAGGAGCCTGGCATACTTCAGCCAAGCAGTCACATTGAAAGTAAGAATTTTGAAAACCTTAACAACTTAACAGGCTTCTCCAACAGATGTCGTTTAACCGTTTTGGTGGTTGATTTGTCAGTTCCAATAAACTTGACAGTTGATCCTCTTTTTTCCCCATGCACATTTATTCCTACTTTTAACAATTCCACCAAGCAGCTGGGCTTGAAGTAGGCAGGGTGAACTAACTGAATAGTTGTGAGCAAACTGATGCTTCACTCTCTTCAGAGGTTTCCCTTTGTGTGACATTGTTTCCCTCACACCCAGGTGATATCACCGAAGGAACTTTCATAGAATCATAGAATTCACAGTGCAGAAGGAGGCCATTCGGCCCATCGAGTCTGCACCGGCTCTTGGAAAGAGCACCCTACCGAAGGTCAACACCTCCATTCTATCCCCAGAACCCAGTAACCTCACCCAACACTAAGGGGAATTTTGGACACTAAGGGCAATTTATCATGGCCAATCCAGCTAACCTGCACATCTTTGGACTGTGGGAGGAAACCAGAGCACCCGGAGAAAACCCACGCACACACGGGGAGGATGTGCAGACTCCACACAGACAGTGACCCAAGCCGAAATCGAACCTGGGACCCTGGAGCTGTGAAGCAATTGTGCTATCCACAATGCTACCGTGCTGCCCTTTGAGAACTAAGGAAGTGGGCAGGGAACAGCACAGGGATTGGGAATTGAAAGATGGAGAGGAAAATATGAAGGTAAAGTGAATGACGAATCTGGAAGGTGAGGATAACTGAAAGAAAAGAAAAAAATTGGGGAAGAGATTTGGGGCGAGTAATTCGGAGAGGCAGACGAGAGAGAGAGATAGAGAGAGTGAGGGGATTGGGGAAGTTACAGGAAGAAAATTGGGGGTGCGGGGAAGGGAGAGAAAATATGGCAGGCAGAACGTAAGTCTACGAGTATGGTCCTTCCGCACACCAATATAAAAGTCAGAGGCAAGTGTGCTTCAAATGGCCAGCTCACTCTTCAGCCATTTAACTACAATAGGGCCTTTAATTTGCTCATCCAGAACTTCTGCCCCCATCCAAGAAGATATCCTTCCTCCGGGAGCTGCCATGCAATCAGATAGTCAGCAGTGAGTGCTCTTATCCTGCAGCACCACCAGAACCAGTGGCTATTTCTGGGACTACACTGAGTCCCAAAGAAGTGGAGTAGTACAGAGCCGGGCATTAGTTCAATGTCGGCATCTTGCCGGGACCAGACACAGCCTCCGGTGCAGAGCTTAGGGGACCAGGTAGACAGGGAAAGGGGCAAATGAAACCTGGAAGTGAGAAATGAGGAACTGAAGCAATTTAGCTCCTTTGATGTGGTGAGGAACAGACAATCATTGCAAGAGTGTTTGCAAACATTGTGGTTCGCATCAAAGAACTGTACTTGAGATGCATTCAAACGTGAAAGGAAAAATAAATAAATAATCCATCACACAGTTATGCCTGAACCTGGAAACAGTCAATCACAGGCTAGTGAGGCTTGCTCGGTTAAACTAAAAGGGTGCTTACAAAATTAATGGCTCTCAGGGAATGTGAGGGTTTTCAAGTGCTGGGACTTTCTTGGAATCCTCTGACACTTATAACAGCTGCTGTTTGAAAGGCTTTTGTCTAAGGGAGGAGCTTTTAGGAAAGAGAAAGTGTTTCATCATTGATTTTTCATTGCTATCCCTGACTTCTCTTCACAGCCCACTCTGAAACCAAGTGGCAGATGACACCCAATCAAACTTCTGTAGATTCCACCTCAATTTCCCCCAGATGTTTCTTACACTGTGAGCCAACTGGCCTCAATGGACTCTGACTTCTACTCAAGTGTTTCACAAATTTAACTCTTGAAAAGACATGCCTTAGATTCTTCGTCCAAACAACGTTTTCCCTCAGCTCTTTCTTCCAGCAAGAAGTAATTTTGAGGATTGTAGAATCTCCTTAGAAGGATTTTCTATTTTGAATTGCCATGTGCTTTCAATCTTCCACACGATCTCTAAGGACACAGCCACCACAATAGATCACTATTGCTTCACAGGCATTAAGATATCACCAACCTTAGGATCACTTCAGATAACTGGCTTGTCGCTAGCCAATTCCATCAGGCCTGTACTTTTCAGCTGTCTTTAACTGGAGACTCTCTCTCTCTCTCTCATTCCCTTGCTTTAACTTCAATGAACAGTACCTTTTTTCAATTGCCAGTTCCTTTGTTCTTTTGAGTTCAGTTTACCTGGAACATCTCTTGTAATTCCTAGGTTTCTCGAACTATCTGTTCATTAATTTCTGGGACTTGCTTCCTTCCCATGACTTCATTGTTCTGCTTCTCTGCTTCTGGCACAGTTGGGAGAGCTGTTTCTCCTCCAGCTACCTACCTCCAGCAGCCTTGGGTCCAGCCTTAACTAAATGCAAAAAGTCTTTCTAACTTAAAGTGGCCCCTGGTTGTGAACCAAATTCCAGTGCTCCTGTTTGATTTTTAACAATGTAAACTCTCTAATAACAATACAGACAAAGTTTGAAATGAAACCAAACCTCCCAAACATGCAAGCACCATTGCTTAGCGCAAATTAAACTGAAGTGTTAAACTTTATTTCAAAAAAACATTTAATTATACTCACTTAAATCTGTACCTTTGGGCCGGATTCTGCTGCCCGCCCGCCGCATGAACGGCAACGGTGTGCCACGTAGAATGGAGATGCGTTCTCCAATGACCTCGTTCCTCATTTTCCTGTCGCCAGGTGAACGCGGCCGGAGAAACACTACCTTTACTTCTAATATCCAACAATACAAACATAGACTGCTTAAAAGTCCCTCTGCTTCCTGGCACAAATGATGAAATTGCAAACAAATCTTTTTTGTTTTATTTTCCTGCAGCGGGCAGTAATCCAGAAGTGGCGGACATCATTTTCCTAATCGATGGATCAAGTAGTATACACTCTCAAAACTTTGAACAAGTAAAAGAAGCTATAATAAGCTTTATCAACAAAAATGAGTTTGGTAAAACCAGAGTCCAAATTGGCATCATACAGTTCAGCACTAAGCCACGTTTGGAATTTCAGCTTGATCAATATGATGACAAAGCAGTATTACTGAAAGCTGTTCATCAGATTCAGCAGTTACATGGGGGTACAAATACCGGCCAAGCACTGAACTTTACAATCGACTACTTTGATAGCTCAAAAGGGGGCCGGCCTGGAATACAACAATACCTCATACTGATTACAGATGGAGAGTCAGGCGATCATGTGTCTGAAGCTGCCAGAGCCATCAGAGATAGAGGGCTTAATGTTTTTGCCATCGGTATTGGCTCTGCTAATCATGCTGAGCTTGTGACGATTTCAGGATCCCATGAAAAAGCATTTCATCTAGACAACTTTGATACCCTAAAGGACCTGGAACAATGGATTTCATTTGAAGCACACAGTCCAAATGGTGAGTTGAGAAATTTTGAATATTACTTTTTAAACTAGCAGATTGATTCCATGGTTGGAGAAAACTTTGAAGCCAGTGCTAGAATTGGGAGCCTTGCCCACTGGCAGTGAGTGGATTTGGGAATATCATGGATGCTTTGCTGTTCAATTTTCCAGTATGCGTTGATTGGTAGCAAATTTACCATCAGGGCAGACGTAGAAGATTAGGAACAACTGTGTAGTCTCCTCAAGATTGTGATAATTGTTGAGTTCCTTTTAATGCCAGAAGCCTGACATACTTCACGCAAGCAGCCACATTGAAAGGAATAATTTTGAAAACCTTAATAACTTAACAGGTTCCTCCAACAGATGACGTCTAACGCTTTTGGTGGTTGATTTGTCAGTTCCAATGAACTTGACAGTTTATCCTCTTTTTTCCCCATTTATTCCTACTTTTCACAATTCCACCAAGCAGCTGGGCTTGAAGTAGGCAGGGTGAAATAACTGAATGGTTGTGAGCAAACTGATGCTTCACTCCCTTCAGAGGTTTCCCTTTGTGTGAGGTTGTTTCCCTCATACCCAGGTGATATCACCGAAGGAACTTGAGAACTAAGGAAGTGGGCAGGGACCAGCACAGGGATTGGGAGTGGAAAGATGGAGATGAAAGTATGAAGGAAAAGTGAATGACAATGCTGGAAGGTGAGGAGAACTGAAAGAAAAGAAAAAAATTGGGGAAGAGATTTGGGGAGAGCAATTTGGAGAGGCATACGAGAGAGAGCGATAGAGAGAGTGAGGGGATTGGGGAAGTTGCAGGTAGAAAATTGGGGGTGCGGGGGAGGGAGAGAAAATATGGGTGGCAGAACTTTACTCTACAAGTATGCTCCTTCTGCACACCAATGTAAAAGTCAGAGGCAAGTGTGCTTCAAATGGCCAGCTCACCCGTCAGCCATTTAGATACAATAGGGCCTTTAATTGGCTCAGCCAGAACTTCTGCCCCCATCCAAGTGGATATCCTGCCTCCGGGAGCTGCCATGCAATCAAATAGTCAGCAATGAGTGCTCTTATCCTGCAGCACCACCAGAACCGGTGGCCATTTCTGGGACTACACAGAGTCCCAAAGAAGTGAAGTAATACGGAGCCGAGCATTAGTTCAAGTTCAGGATCTTGCCGGCACCAGACACAGCCTCCGGTGGAGAGTTAAGGGGACCAGTTAGACAGTGAAACGGGCAAATGAAACCTGGAGGTGAGAAATGAGGAAATTAAACTATTTAGCTCCTTTGATGTGGTGAGGAGCAGACAATCATTGCAAGCGTGTTTGTAAACATTGTGGTTCGCATCAAAGAACTGTACTTGAGATGCATTCAAACGTGAAGGGAACAATAAATAAATCATCCATCAGACAGTTATGCCTGAACCTGGAAACAGTCAATCACAGGCTAGTGAGGTCTTGCTCGGTGAAGCTAAATGGGTGCTTACAAAATTAATGGCTCTCAGGGAATGTGACGGTTTTGAAGTGCTGGGGGCTTTCTTGGAATCCTCTGACACTTGTAACAGCTGCTGTTTGAAAGGCTTTTGTCTAAGGGAGCAGCTTTTAGGAAAGGGAAAGTGTTTCATCATTGATTTTTCACTGCAATACCTGACTTCTCTTCACAGCCCACTCTAAAACCAAGTGGCAGATACACCCAATTTAACTTCTGTAGATTCCTCCTCAATTCCCCCCAGATGTTTCTTACACTGTGAGCCAACTGGCCTCAATGGGCTCTGACTTCCACTCAAGTGTTTCACAAATTTAAGTCTTGAAAAGACATGCCTTAGAATCTTCGTCCAAAGAACGTTTTCCCTCAGCTCTTTCTTCCAGCAAGAAGTAATTTTGAGGATTGTAGAATCTCCTTCGAAGGATTTTCTATTTTGAATTGCCATGTGCTTTCAATCTTCCACACGATCTCTAAGGACACAGCCACCACAATAGATCACTGTTGCTTCACAGGCATTAAGATATCACCAACCTTCGGATTACTTCAGATAACTGGCTTCTTGCTAGCCGACTCCATCAGGTCTGTACTTTTCAGCTGTCTTTAACTGGAGATTCTCTCTCTCTGTCCCTTCCTTTAACTTCAATGAACAGTACCTTTTTACAATTTCCAGGTCCTTTGTTGTTTTGACCCCCATTTTCCTGGAACATCTCTTGTAATTCCAAGGTTTCTCGAACCATTTGTTCATTAGTCTCTGGGACTTGCTTCCTTCCCATGACTTCATTGTTCTGCTTCTCTGCTTCTGGCACAGTTGGGAGAGCTGTTTCTCCTCCAGCTACCTACCTCCAGCTGCCTTGGGTCCAGCCTTAACTAAATGCAAAAAGAATTTCAAACTTAAAGTGGCCCCTGGTTGCTAAGCAAATTCCAGTGCTCCTGTTTGGTTTTTAACATGGTAAACTCTCTAATCACAAAACAGTCAAAGTTTGAAATGAAACCAAACCTCCCAAACATGCAAACACCATTGCTTAGCGCAAATTAAACTTAAGTGTTCAACTTTATTTCAAAAAAAGATTTAATTATACTCACTAAATCTGTACCTTTGGGCCGGATTCTGCTGCCCGCCCGCCGCATGAATGCCAATGTTGTGCCACGTAGAATGGAGATGGGTTCCCAATGACCTCGTTCCTCATTTTCCTGTCACCAGGTGGACGCAGCCGGAGAACCACGACCTTTACTTCTAATATCCAACAATACAAACCTAGATTGCTTAAAACTCCCTCTCCTTCCTGGCACAAATGATGAAATTGCAAACAAATCTTTTTTGATTTATTTTCCTGCAGCCGGCAGTAATCCAGAAGTGGCGGACATCATTTTCCTAATCGATGGATCAAGTAGTATACACTCTCAAAACTTTGAACAAGTAAAAGAAGCTATAATAAGCTTTATCAACAAAAATGAGTTTGGTAAAACCAGAGTCCAAATTGGTGTCATACAGTTCAGCACTAAGCCACGTTTGGAATTTCAGCTTGATCAATATGATGACAAAGCAGTATTACTGAAAGCTGTTCATCAGATTCAGCAGTTACATGGGGGTACAAATACCGGCCAAGCACTGAACTTTACAATCGGCTACTTTGATAGCTCAAAAGGGGGCCGGCCTGGAATACAACAATACCTCATACTGATTACAGATGGAGAGTCAGGTGATCAGGTGTCTGAAGCTGCCAGAGCCATCAGAGATAGAGGGCTTAATGTTTTTGCCATCGGTATTGGCGCTGCTAATCATGCTGAGCTTGTGACGGTTTCAGGATCCCATGAAAAAGCATTTCATCTAGACAACTTTGATACCCTAAAGGACCTGGAAAAATGGATTTCATTTGAAGCACGCAATCCAAATGGTGAGTTGAAAAAGTTTGAATTTTTCTTTTTAAACTAGCAGATTGATTCCATGGTTGGAGAAAACTTTGAAGCCAGTGCTAGAATTGGGAGCCTTGCCACTGGCAATGGATTTGGGAATATCATGGATGCTTTGCTGTTCATCTTTCCAGTATGCGTTGATTGGTAGCAAATTTACCATCAGTGCAGACGTAGAAGATTAGTAACAACTGTGTTGTCTCCTCAAGATTGTGATAATTGTTGCGTTCCTTTTAATGCCAGGAGCCTGGCATACTTCAGCCAAGCAGTCACATTGAAAGTAAGAATTTTGAAAACCTTAACAACTTAACAGGCTTCTCCAACAGATGACGTTTAACCGTTTTGGTGGTTGATTTGTCAGTTCCAATAAACTTGACAGTTGATCCTCTTTTTTCCCCATGCACATTTATTCCTACTTTTAACAATTCCACCAAGCAGCTGGGCTTGAAGTAGGCAGGGTGAACTAACTGAATAGTTGTGAGCAAACTGATGCTTCACTCTCTTCAGAGGTTTCCCTTTGTGTGACATTGTTTCCCTCACACCCAGGTGATATCACCGAAGGAACTTTCATAGAATCATAGAATTCACAGTGCAGAAGGAGGCCATTCGGCCCATCGAGTCTGCACCGGCTCTTGGAAAGAGCACCCTACCGAAGGTCAACACCTCCATTCTATCCCCAGAACCCAGTAACCTCACCCAACACTAAGGGGAATTTTGGACACTAAGGGCAATTTATCATGGCCAATCCAGCTAACCTGCACATCTTTGGACTGTGGGAGGAAACCAGAGCACCCGGAGAAAACCCACGCACACACGGGGAGGATGTGCAGACTCCACACAGACAGTGACCCAAGCCGAAATCGAACCTGGGACCCTGGAGCTGTGAAGCAATTGTGCTATCCACAATGCTACCGTGCTGCCCTTTGAGAACTAAGGAAGTGGGCAGGGAACAGCACAGGGATTGGGAATTGAAAGATGGAGAGGAAAATATGAAGGTAAAGTGAATGACGAATCTGGAAGGTGAGGATAACTGAAAGAAAAGAAAAAAATTGGGGAAGAGATTTGGGGCGAGTAATTCGGAGAGGCAGACGAGAGAGAGAGATAGAGAGAGTGAGGGGATTGGGGAAGTTACAGGAAGAAAATTGGGGGTGCGGGGAAGGGAGAGAAAATATGGCAGGCAGAACGTAAGTCTACGAGTATGGTCCTTCCGCACACCAATATAAAAGTCAGAGGCAAGTGTGCTTCAAATGGCCAGCTCACTCTTCAGCCATTTAACTACAATAGGGCCTTTAATTTGCTCATCCAGAACTTCTGCCCCCATCCAAGAAGATATCCTACCTCCGGAGCTGCCATGCAATCAGATAGTCAGCAGTGAGTGCTCTTATCCTGCAGCACCACCAGAACCAGTGGCTATTTCTGGGACTACACTGAGTCCCAAAGAAGTGGAGTAGTACAGAGCCGGGCATTAGTTCAATGTCGGCATCTTGCCGGGACCAGACACAGCCTCCGGTGCAGAGCTTAGGGGACCAGGTAGACAGGGAAAGGGGCAAATGAAACCTGGAAGTGAGAAATGAGGAACTGAAGCAATTTAGCTCCTTTGATGTGGTGAGGAACAGACAATCATTGCAAGAGTGTTTGCAAACATTGTGGTTCGCATCAAAGAACTGTACTTGAGATGCATTCAAACGTGAAAGGAAAAATAAATAAATAATCCATCACACAGTTATGCCTGAACCTGGAAACAGTCAATCACAGGCTAGTGAGGCTTGCTCGGTTAAACTAAAAGGGTGCTTACAAAATTAATGGCTCTCAGGGAATGTGAGGGTTTTCAAGTGCTGGGACTTTCTTGGAATCCTCTGACACTTTTAACAGCTGCTGTTTGAAAGGCTTTTGTCTAAGGGAGGAGCTTTTAGGAAAGAGAAAGTGTTTCATCATTGATTTTTCATTGCTATCCCTGACTTCTCTTCACAGCCCACTCTGAAACCAAGTGGCAGATGACACCCAATCAAACTTCTGTAGATTCCACCTCAATTTCCCCCAGATGTTTCTTACACTGTGAGCCAACTGGCCTCAATGGACTCTGACTTCTACTCAAGTGTTTCACAAATTTAACTCTTGAAAAGACATGCCTTAGATTCTTCGTCCAAACAACGTTTTCCCTCAGCTCTTTCTTCCAGCAAGAAGTAATTTTGAGGATTGTAGAATCTCCTTAGAAGGATTTTCTATTTTGAATTTCCATGTGCTTTCAATCTTCCACACGATCTCTAAGGACACAGCCACAACAATAGATCACTATTGCTTCACAGGCATTAAGATATCACCAACCTTAGGATCACTTCAGATAACTGGCTTGTCGCTAGCCAATTCCATCAGGCCTGTACTTTTCAGCTGTCTTTAACTGGAGACTCTCTCTCTCTCTCTCATTCCCTTGCTTTAACTTCAATGAACAGTACCTTTTTTCAATTGCCAGTTCCTTTGTTCTTTTGAGTTCAGTTTACCTGGAACATCTCTTGTAATTCCTAGGTTTCTCGAACTATCTGTTCATTAGTTTCTGGGACTTGCTTCCTTCCCATGACTTCATTGTTCTGCTTCTCTGCTTCTGGCACAGTTGGGAGAGCTGTTTCTCCTCCAGCTACCTACCTCCAGCAGCCTTGGGTCCAGCCTTAACTAAATGCAAAAAGTCTTTCTAACTTAAAGTGGCCCCTGGTTGTGAACCAAATTCCAGTGCTCCTGTTTGATTTTTAACAATGTAAACTCTCTAATAACAATACAGACAAAGTTTGAAATGAAACCAAACCTCCCAAACATGCAAGCACCATTGCTTAGCGCAAATTAAACTGAAGTGTTAAACTTTATTTCAAAAAAACATTTAATTATACTCACTTAAATCTGTACCTTTGGGCCGGATTCTGCTGCCCGCCCGCCGCATGAACGGCAACGGTGTGCAACGTAGAATGGAGATGCGTTCTCAAATGACCTCGTTCCTCATTTTCCTGTCGCCAGGTGAACGCGGCCGGAGAAACACTACCTTTACTTCTAATATCCAACAATACAAACATAGATTGCTTAAAAGTCCCTCTGCTTCCTGGCACAAATGATGAAATTGCAAACAAATCTTTTTTGTTTTATTTTCCTGCAGCGGGCAGTAATCCAGAAGTGGCGGACATCATTTTCCTAATCGATGGATCAAGTAGTATACACTCTCAAAACTTTGAACAAGTAAAAGAAGCTATAATAAGCTTTATCAACAAAAATGAGTTTGGTAAAACCAGAGTCCAAATTGGCATCATACAGTTCAGCACTAAGCCACGTTTGGAATTTCAGCTTGATCAATATGATGACAAAGCAGTATTACTGAAAGCTGTTCATCAGATTCAGCAGTTACATGGGGGTACAAATACCGGCCAAGCACTGAACTTTACAATCGACTACTTTGATAGCTCAAAAGGGGGCCGGCCTGGAATACAACAATACCTCATACTGATTACAGATGGAGAGTCAGGCGATCATGTGTCTGAAGCTGCCAGAGCCATCAGAGATAGAGGGCTTAATGTTTTTGCCATCGGTATTGGCTCTGCTAATCATGCTGAGCTTGTGACGATTTCAGGATCCCATGAAAAAGCATTTCATCTAGACAACTTTGATACCCTAAAGGACCTGGAACAATGGATTTCATTTGAAGCACACAGTCCAAATGGTGAGTTGAAAAATTTTGAATATTACTTTTTAAACTAGCAGATTGATTCCATGGTTGGAGAAAACTTTGAAGCCAGTGCTAGAATTGGGAGCCTTGCCCACTGGCAGTGAGTGCATTTGGGAATATCATGGATGCTTTGCTGTTCAATTTTCCAGTATGCGTTGATTGGTAGCAAATTTACCATCAGGGCAGACGTAGAAGATTAGGAACAACTGTGTAGTCTCCTCAAGATTGTGATAATTGTTGAGTTCCTTTTAATGCCAGAAGCCTGACATACTTCACGCAAGCAGCCACATTGAAAGGAATAATTTTGAAAACCTTAATAACTTAACAGGTTCCTCCAACAGATGACGTCTAACGGTTTTGGTGGTTGATTTGTCAGTTCCAATGAACTTGACAGTTTATCCTCTTTTTTCCCCATGCACATTTATTCCTACTTTTCACAATTCCACCAAGCAGCTGGGCTTGAAGTAGGCAGGGTGAAATAACTGAATGGTTGTGAGCAAACTGATGCTTCACTCCCTTCAGAGGTTTCCCTTTGTGTGAGGTTGTTTCCCTCATACCCAGGTGATATCACCGAAGGAACTTGAGAACTAAGGAAGTGGGCAGGGACCAGCACAGGGATTGGGAGTGGAAAGATGGAGAGGAAAGTATGAAGGAAAAGTGAATGAAAATGCTGGAAGGTGAGGAGAACTGAAAGAAAAGAAAAAAATTGGGGAAGAGATTTGGGGAGAGCAATTTGGAGAGGCATACGAGAGAGAGAGATAGAGAGAGTGAGGGGATTGGGGAATTTGCAGGAAGAAAATTGGGGGTGCGGGGGAGGGAGAGAAAATATGGGTGGCAGAACTTTACTCTACAAGTATGCTCCTTCTGCACACCAATGTAAAAGTCAGAGGCAAGTGTGCTTCAAATGGCCAGCTCACCCGTCAGCCATTTAGATACAATAGGGCCTTTAATTGGCTCAGCCAGAACTTCTGCCCCCATCCAAGTGGATATCCTGCCTCCGGGAGCTGCCATGCAATCAAATAGTCAGCAATGAGTGCTCTTATCCTGCAGCACCACCAGAACCGGTGGCCATTTCTGGGACTACACAGAGTCCCAAAGAAGTGAAGTAATACGGAGCCGAGCATTAGTTCAAGTTCAGGATCTTGCCGGCACCAGACACAGCCTCCGGTGGAGAGTTAAGGGGACCAGTTAGACAGTGAAACGGGCAAATGAAACCTGGAGGTGAGAAATGAGGAAATTAAACTATTTAGCTCCTTTGATGTGGTGAGGAGCAGACAATCATTGCAAGCGTGTTTGTAAACATTGTGGTTCGCATCAAAGAACTGTACTTGAGATGCATTCAAACGTGAAGGGAACAATAAATAAATCATCCATCAGACAGTTATGCCTGAACCTGGAAACAGTCAATCACAGGCTAGTGAGGTCTTGCTCGGTGAAGCTAAATGGGTGCTTACAAAATTAATGGCTCTCAGGGAATGTGACGGTTTTGAAGTGCTGGGGGCTTTCTTGGAATCGTCTGACACTTGTAACAGCTGCTGTTTGAAAGGCTTTTGTCTAAGGGAGCAGCTTTTAGGAAAGGGAAAGTGTTTCATCATTGATTTTTCACTGCAATCCCTGACTTCTCTTCACAGCCCACTCTAAAACCAAGTGGCAGATACACCCAATTTAACTTCTGTAGATTCCTCCTCAATTCCCCCCAGATGTTTCTTACACTGTGAGCCAACTGGCCTCAATGGGCTCTGACTTCCACTCAAGTGTTTCACAAATTTAAGTCTTGAAAAGACATGCCTTAGAATCTTCGTCCAAAGAACGTTTTCCCTCAGCTCTTTCTTCCAGCAAGAAGTAATTTTGAGGATTGTAGAATCTCCTTCGAAGGATTTTCTATTTTGAATTGCCATGTGCTTTCAATCTTCCACACGATCTCTCAGGACACAGCCACCACAATAGATCACTGTTGCTTCACAGGCATTAAGATATCACCAACCTTAGGATTACTTCAGATAACTGGCTTCTTGCTAGCCGACTCCATCAGGTCTGTACTTTTCAGCTGTCTTTAACTGGAGATTCTCTCTCTCTGTCCCTTCCTTTAACTTCAATGAACAGTACCTTTTTACAATTTCCAGGTCCTTTGTTGTTTTGACCCCCATTTTCCTGGAACATCTCTTGTAATTCCAAGGTTTCTCGAACCATTTGTTCATTAGTCTCTGGGACTTGCTTCCTTCCCATGACTTCATTGTTCTGCTTCTCTGCTTCTGGCACAGTTGGGAGAGCTGTTTCTCCTCCAGCTACCTACCTCCAGCTGCCTTGCGTCCAGCCTTAACTAAATGCAAAAAGAATTTCAAACTTAAAGTGGCCCCTGGTTGCTAAGCAAATTCCAGTGCTCCTGTTTGGTTTTTAACATGGTAAACTCTCTAATCACAAAACAGTCAAAGTTTGAAATGAAACCAAACCTCCCAAACATGCAAACACCATTGCTTAGCGCAAATTAAACTTAAGTGTTCAACTTTATTTCAAAAAAAGATTTAATTATACTCACTAAATCTGTACCTTTGGGCCGGATTCTGCTGCCCGCCCGCCGCATGAACGCCAACGGTGTGCCACGTAGAATGGAGATGCGTTCTCCAATGACCTCGTTCCTCATTTTCCTGTCGCCAGGTGAACGCGGCCGGAGAAACACTACCTTTACTTCTAATATCCAACAATACAAACATAGATTGCTTAAAAGTCCCTCTGCTTCCTGGCACAAATGATGAAATTGCAAACAAATCTTTTTTGTTTTATTTTCCTGCAGCGGGCAGTAATCCAGAAGTGGCGGACATCATTTTCCTAATCGATGGATCAAGTAGTATACAGTCTCAAAACTTTGAACAAGTCAAAGAAGCTATAATAAGCTTTATCAACAAAAATGAGTTTGGTAAAACCAGAGTCCAAATTGGCATCATACAGTTCAGCACTAAGCCACGTTTGGAATTTCAGCTTGATCAATATGATGACAAAGCAGTATTACTGAAAGCTGTTCATCAGATTCAGCAGTTACATGGGGGTACAAATACCGGCCAAGCACTGAACTTTACAATCGACTACTTTGACAGCTCAAAAGGGGGCCGGCCTGGAATACAACAATACCTCATACTGATTACAGATGGAGAGTCAGGCGATCATGTGTCTGAAGCTGCCAGAGCCATCAGAGATAGAGGGCTTAATGTTTTTGCCATCGGTATTGGCTCTGCTAATCATGCTGAGCTTGTGACGATTTCAGGATCCCATGAAAAAGCATTTCATCTCGACAACTTTGATACCCTAAAGGACCTGGAACAATGGATTTCATTTGAAGCACACAGACCAAATGGTGAGTTGAGAAATTTTGAATATTACTTTTTAAACTAGCAGATTGATTCCATGGTTGGAGAAAACTTTGAAGCCAGTGCTAGAATTGGGAGCCTTGCCCACTGGCAGTGAGTGGATTTGGGAATATCATGGCTGCTTTGCTGTTCATCTTTCCAGTATGCGTTGATTGGTAGCAAATTTACCATCAGTGCAGACGTAGAAGATTAGGAACAACTGTGTTGTCTCCTCAAGATTGTGATAATTGTTGCGTTCCTTTTAATGCCAGGAGCCTGGCATACTTCAGCCAAGCAGCCACATTGAAAGGAATAATTTTGAAAACCTTAATAACTTAACAGGTTCCTCCAACAGATGACGTCTAACGGTTTTGGTGGTTGATTTGTCAGTTCCAATGAACTTGACAGTTTATCCTCTTTTTTCCCCATGCACATTTATTCCTACTTTTCACAATTCCACCAAGCAGCTGGGCTTGAAGTAGGCAGGGTGAAATAACTGAATGGTTGTGAGCAAACTGATGCTTCACTCCCTTCAGAGGTTTCCCTTTGTGTGAGGTTGTTTCCCTCATACCCAGGTGATATCACCGAAGGAACTTGAGAACTAAGGAAGTGGGCAGGGACCAGCACAGGGATTGGGAGTGGAAAGATGGAGAGGAAAGTATGAAGGAAAAGTGAATGACAATGCTGGAAGGTGAGGAGAACTGAAAGAAAAGAAAAAAATTGGGGAAGAGATTTGGGGAGAGCAATTTGGAGAGGCATACGAGAGAGAGAGATAGAGAGAGTGAGGGGATTGGGGAAGTTGCAGGAAGAAAATTGAGGGTGCGGGGGAGGGAGAGAAAATATGGGTGGCAGAACTTTACTCTACAAGTATGCTCCTTCTGCACACCAATGTAAAAGTCAGAGGCAAGTGTGCTTCAAATGGCCAGCTCACCCGTCAGCCATTTAGATACAATAGGGCCTTTAATTGGCTCAGCCAGAACTTCTGCCCCCATCCAAGTGGAATCCGGGAGCTGCCATGCAATCAAATAGTCAGCAATGAGTGCTCTTATCCTGCAGCACCACCAGAACCGGTGGCCACTTCTGGGACTACACAGAGTCCCAAAGAAGTGAAGTAATACGGAGCCGAGCATTAGTTCAAGTTCAGGATCTTGCCGGCACCAGACACAGCCTCCGGTGGAGAGTTAAGGGGACCAGTTAGACAGTGAAACGGGCAAATGAAACCTGGAGGTGAGAAATGAGGAAATTAAACTATTTAGCTCCTTTGATGTGGTGAGGAGCAGACAATCATTGCAAGCATGTTTGTAAACATTGTGGTTCGCATCAAAGAACTGTACTTGAGATGCATTCAAACGTGAAGGGAACAATAAATAAATAATCCATCACACAGTTATGCCTGAACCTGGAAACAGTCAATCACAGGCTAGTGAGGTCTTGCTCGGTGAAGCTAAATGGGTGCTTACAAAATTAATGGCTCTCAGGGAATGTGAGGGTTTTCAAGTGCTGGGACTTTCTTGGAATCCTCTGACACTTATAACAGCTGCTGTTTGAAAGGCTTTTGTCTAAGGGAGGAGCTTTTAGGAAAGAGAAAGTGTTTCATCATTGATTTTTCATTGCTATCCCTAACCTCTCTTCACAGCCCACTCTGAAATCAAGTGGCAGATGACACCCAATCAAACTTCTGTAGATTCCACCTCAATTTCCCCCAGATGTTTCTTACACTGTGAGCCAACTGGCCTCGATGGACTCTGACTTCTACTCAAGTGTTTCACAAATTTAACTCTTGAAAAGACATGCCTTAGATTCTTCGTCCAAACAACGTTTTCCCTCAGCTCTTTCTTCCAGCAAGAAGTAATTTTGAGGATTGTAGAATCTCCTTAGAAGGATTTTCTATTTTGAATTGCCATGTGCTTTCAATCTTCCACACGATCTCTCAGGACACAGCCACCACAATAGATCACTGTTGCTTCACAGGCATTAAGATCTCACCAACCTTAGGATTACTTCAGATAACTGGCTTCTTGCTAGCCGACTCCATCAGGTCTGTACTTTTCAGCTGTCTTTAACTGGAGATTCTCTCTCTCTGTCCCTTCCTTTAACTTCAATGAACAGTACCTTTTTTCAATTTCCAGGTCCTTTGTTGTTTTGACTCCCATTTTCCTGGAACATCTCTTGTAATTCCAAGGTTTCTCGAACCATTTGTTCATTAGTCTCTGGGACTTGCTTCCTTCCCATGACTTCATTGTTCTGCTTCTCTGCTTCTGGCACAGTTGGGAGAGCTGTTTCTCCTGCAGCTACCTACCTCCAGCTGCCTTGGGTCCAGCCTTAACTAAATGCAAAAAGAATTTCAAACTTAAAGTGGTCCCTGGTTGCTAAGCAAATTCCAGTGCTCCTGTTTGGTTTTTAACATGGTAAACTCTCTAATCACAAAACAGTCAAAGTTTGAAATGAAACAAAACCTCCCAAACATGCAAACACCATTGCTGAGCGCAAATTAAACTTAAGTGTTCAACTTTATTTCAAAAAAAGATTTAATTATACTCACTAAATCTGTACCTTTGGGCCGGATTCTGCTGCCCGCCCGCCGCATGAACGCCAACGGTGTGCCACGTAGAATGGAGATGCGTTCTCCAATGACCTCGTTCCTCATTTTCCTGTCGCCAGGTGAACGCGGCCGGAGAAACACTACCTTTACTTCTAATATCCAACAATACAAACATAGATTGCTTAAAAGTCCCTCTGCTTCCTGGCACAAATGATGAAATTGCAAGCAAATCTTTTTTGTTTTATTTTCCTGCAGCGGGCAGTAATCCAGAAGTGGCGGACATCATTTTCCTAATCGATGGATCAAGTAGTATACAGTCTCAAAACTTTGAACAAGTCAAAGAAGCTATAATAAGCTTTATCAACAAAAATGAGTTTGGTAAAACCAGAGTCCAAATTGGCATCATACAGTTCAGCACTAAGCCACGTTTGGAATTTCAGCTTGATCAATATGATGACAAAGCAGTATTACTGAAAGCTGTTCATCAGATTCAGCAGTTACATGGGGGTACAAATACCGGCCAAGCACTGAACTTTACAATCGACTACTTTGACAGCTCAAAAGGGGGCCGGCCTGGAATACAACAATACCTCATACTGATTACAGATGGAGAGTCAGGCGATCATGTGTCTGAAGCTGCCAGAGCCATCAGAGATAGAGGGCTTAATGTTTTTGCCATCGGTATTGGCTCTGCTAATCATGCTGAGCTTGTGACGATTTCAGGATCCCATGAAAAAGCATTTCATCTCGACAACTTTGATACCCTAAAGGACCTGGAACAATGGATTTCATTTGAAGCACACAGACCAAATGGTGAGTTGAGAAATTTTGAATATTACATTTTAAACTAGCAGATTGATTCCATGGTTGGAGAAAACTTTGAAGCCAGTGCTAGAATTGGGAGCCTTGCCCACTGGAGTGAGTGGATTTGGGAATATCATGGCTGCTTTGCTGTTCATCTTTCCAGTATGCGTTGATTGGTAGCAAATTTACCATCAGTGCAGACGTAGAAGATTAGGAACAACTGTGTTGTCTCCTCAAGATTGTGATAATTGTTGCGTTCCTTTTAATGCCAGGAGCCTGGCATACTTCAGCCAAGCAGTCACATTGAAAGGAATAATTTTGAAAACCTTAATAACTTAACAGGTTCCTCCAACAGATGACGTCTAACGGTTTTGGTGGTTGATTTGTCAGTTCCAATGAACTTGACAGTTTATCCTCTTTTTTCCCCATGCACATTTATTCCTACTTTTCACAATTCCACCAAGCAGCTGGGCTTGAAGTAGGCAGGGTGAACTAACTGAATAGTTGTGAGGAAACTGATGCTTCACTCCCTTCAGAGGTTTCCCTTTGTGTGAGGTTGTTTCCCTCATACCCAGGTGATATCACCGAAGGAACTTGAGAACTAAGGAAGTGGGCAGGGACCAGCACAGGGATTGGGAGTGGAAAGATGGAGAGGAAAGTATGAAGGAAAAGTGAATGACAATGCTGGAAGGTGAGGAGAACTGAAAGAAAAGAAAAAAATTGGGGAAGAGATTTGGGGAGAGCAATTTGGAGAGGCATACGAGAGAGAGAGATAGAGAGAGTGAGGGGATTGGGGAAGTTGCAGGAAGAAAATTGGGGGTGCGGGGGAGGGAGAGAAAATATGGGTGGCAGAACTTTACTCTACAAGTATGCTCCTTCTGCACACCAATGTAAAAGTCAGAGGCAAGTGTGCTTCAAATGGCCAGCTCACCCGTCAGCCATTTAGATACAATAGGGCCTTTAATTGGCTCAGCCAGAACTTCTGCCCCCATCCAAGTGGAATCCGGGAGCTGCCATGCAATCAAATAGTCAGCAATGAGTGCTCTTATCCTGCAGCACCACCAGAACCGGTGGCCACTTCTGGGACTACACAGAGTCCCAAAGAAGTGAAGTAATACGGAGCCGAGCATTAGTTCAAGTTCAGGATCTTGCCGGCACCAGACACAGCCTCCGGTGGAGAGTTAAGGGGACCAGTTAGACAGTGAAACGGGCAAATGAAACCTGGAGGTGAGAAATGAGGAAATTAAACTATTTAGCTCCTTTGATGTGGTGAGGAGCAGACAATCATTGCAAGCATGTTTGTAAACATTGTGGTTCGCATCAAAGAACTGTACTTGAGATGCATTCAAACGTGAAGGGAACAATAAATAAATAATCCATCACACAGTTATGCCTGAACCTGGAAACAGTCAATCACAGGCTAGTGAGGTCTTGCTCGGTGAAGCTAAATGGGTGCTTACAAAATTAATGGCTCTCAGGGAATGTGAGGGTTTTCAAGTGCTGGGACTTTCTTGGAATCCTCTGACACTTATAACAGCTGCTGTTTGAAAGGCTTTTGTCTAAGGGAGGAGCTTTTAGGAAAGAGAAAGTGTTTCATCATTGATTTTTCATTGCTATCCCTGACTTCTCTTCACAGCCCACTCTGAAACCAAGTGGCAGATGACACCCAATCAAACTTCTGTAGATTCCACCTCAATTTCCCCCAGATGTTTCTTACACTGTGAGCCAACTGGCCTCAATGGACTCTGACTTCTACTCAAGTGTTTCACAAATTTAACTCTTGAAAAGACATGCCTTAGATTCTTCGTCCAAACAACGTTTTCCCTCAGCTCTTTCTTCCAGCAAGAAGTAATTTTGAGGATTGTAGAATCTCCTTAGAAGGATTTTCTATTTTGAATTGCCATGTGCTTTCAATCTTCCACACGATCTCTCAGGACACAGCCACCACAATAGATCACTGTTGCTTCACAGGCATTAAGATCTCACCAACCTTAGGATTACTTCAGATAACTGGCTTCTTGCTAGCCGACTCCATCAGGTCTGTACTTTTCAGCTGTCTTTAACTGGAGATTCTCTCTCTCTGTCCCTTCCTTTAACTTCAATGAACAGTACCTTTTTTCAATTTCCAGGTCCTTTGTTGTTTTGACTCCCATTTTCCTGGAACATCTCTTGTAATTCCAAGGTTTCTCGAACCATTTGTTCATTAGTCTCTGGGACTTGCTTCCTTCCCATGACTTCATTGTTCTGCTTCTCTGCTTCTGGCACAGTTGGGAGAGCTGTTTCTCCTCCAGCTACCTACCTCCAGCTGCCTTGGGTCCAGCCTTAACTAAATGCAAAAAGAATTTCAAACTTAAAGTGGTCCCTGGTTGCTAAGCAAATTCCAGTGCTCCTGTTTGGTTTTTAACATGGTAAACTCTCTAATCACAAAACAGTCAAAGTTTGAAATGAAACAAAACCTCCCAAACATGCAAACACCATTGCTGAGCGCAAATTAAACTTAAGTGTTCAACTTTATTTCAAAAAAAGATTTAATTATACTCACTAAATCTGTACCTTTGGGCCGGATTCTGCTGCCCGCCCGCCGCATGAATGCCAATGGTGTGCCACGTAGAATGGAGATGGGTTCCCAATGACCTCGTTCCTCATTTTCCTGTCACCAGGTGGACGCAGCCGGAGAACCACTACCTTTACTTCTAATATCCAACAATACAAACATAGATTGCTTAAAACTCCCTCTCCTTCCTGGCACAAATGATGAAATTGCAAACAAATCTTTTTTGATTTATTTTCCTGCAGCCGGCAGTAATCCAGAAGTGGCGGACATCATTTTCCTAATCGATGGATCAAGTAGTATACGCTCTCAAGACTTTGAAAAAGTAAAATCAGCTATAGAAACCTTTATCAACAAAAATGAGTTTGGTAAAACCAGAGTCCAAATTGGTGTCATACAGTTCAGCACTAAGCCACATTTGGAATTTCAGCTTGATCAATATGATGACAAAGCAGTATTACTGAAAGCTGTTCATCAGATTCAACAGTTACATGGGGGTACAAATACCGGCCAAGCACTGAACTTTACAATCGACTACTTTGATAGCTCAAAAGGGGGCCGGCCTGGAATACAACAATACCTCATACTGATTACAGATGGAGAGTCAGGCGATCATGTGTCTGAAGCTGCCAGAGCCATCAGAGATAGAGGTCTTAATGTTTTTGCCATCGGTATTGGCTCTGCTAATCATGCTGAGCTTGTGACGATTTCAGGATCCCATGAAAAAGCATTTCATCTAGACAACTTTGATACCCTAAAGGACCTGGAAAAATGGATTTCATTTGAAGCATGCAGTCCAAATGGTGAGTTTAAAAAGTTTGAATTTTTCTTTTTAAACTAGCAGATTGATTCCATGGTTGGAGAAAACTTTGAAGCCAGTGCTAGAATTGGAAGCCTTGCCCACTGGCAGTGAGTGGATTTGGGAATATCATGGCTGCTTTGCTGTTCATCTTTCCAGTATGCGTTGATTGGTAGCAAATTTACCATCAGTGCAGACGTAGAAGATTAGGAACAACTGTGTTGTCTCCTCAAGATTGTGATAATTGTTGCGTTCCTTTTAATGCCAGGAGCCTGGCATACTTCAGCCAAGCAGCCACATTGAAAGGAAGAATTTTGAAAACCTTAACAACTTAACAGGCTTCTCCAACAGATGACGTTTAACCGTTTTGGTGGTTGATTTGTCAGTTCCAATAAACTTGACAGTTGATCCTCTTTTTTCCCCATGCACATTTATTCCTACTTTTAACAATTCCACCAAGCAGCTGGGCTTCAAGTAGGCAGGGTGAAATAACTGAATAGTTGTGAGCAAACTGATGCTTCACTCTCTTCAGAGGTTTCCCTTTGTGTGACGTTGTTTCCCTCACACCCAGGTGATATCACCGAAGGAACTTTCATAGAATCATAGAATTCACAGTGCAGAAGGAGGCCAATCGGCCCATCGAGTCTGCACCGGCTCTTGGAAAGAGCACCCTACCCAAGGTCAACACCTCCATTCTATCCCCAGAACCCAGTAACCTCACCCAACACTAAGGGGAATTTTGGACACTAAGGGCAATTTATCATGGCCAATCCAGCTAACCTGAACATCTTTGGATGTGGGAGGAAACCAGAGCACCCGGAGAAAACCCACGCACACACGGGGAGGATGTGCAGACTCCACACAGACAGTGACCCAAGCCGAAATCGAACCTGGGACCCTGGAGCTGTGAAGCAATTGTGCTATCCACAATGCTACCGTGCTGCCCTTTGAGAACTAAGGAAGTGGGCAGGGAACAGCACAGGGATTGGGAATTGAAAGATGGAGAGGAAAATATGAAGGTAAAGTGAATGACGAATCTGGAAGGTGAGGAGAACTGAAAGAAAAGAAAAAAATTGGGGAAGAGATTTGGGGCGAGTAATTCGGAGAGGCAGACGAGAGAGAGAGATAGAGAGAGTGAGGGGATTGGGGAAGTTGCAGGAAGAAAATTTGGGGTGCGGGGGAGGGAGAGAAAATATGGGTGGCAGAACTTTACTCTACAAGTATGCTCCTTCTGCACACCAATGTAAAAGTCAGAGGCAAGTGTGCTTCAAATGGCCAGCTCACCCATCAGCCATTTAAATACAATAGGGCCTTTAATTGGCTCAGCCAGAACTTCTGCCCCCATCCAAGAGGATATCCTGCCTCCGGGAGCTGCCATGCAATCAAATAGTCAGCAATGAGTGCTCTTATCCTGCAGCACCACCAGAACCGGTGGCCATTTCTGGGACTACACTGAGTCCCAAAGAAGTGGAGTAATACGGAGCCGGGCATTAGTTCAAGTTCGGGATCTTGCCGGCACCAGACACAGCCTCCGGTGGAGAGCTTAGGGGACCAGGTAGACAGTGAAAGGGGCAAATGAAACCTGGAGGTGAGAAATGAGGAAATGAAACTATTTAGCTCCTTTGATGTGGTGAGGAGCAGACAATCATTGCAAGTGTTTTTGTAAACATTGTGGTTCGCATCAAAGAACTGTACTTGAGATGCATTCAAACGTGAAGGGAACAATAAATAAATCATCCATCACACAGTTATGCCTGAACCTGGAAACAGTCAATCACAGGCTAGTGAGGTCTTGCTCGGTGAAGCTAAATGGGTGCTTACAAAATTAATGGCTCTCAGGCAATGTGACGGTTTTGAAGTGCTGGGGGCTTTCTTGGAATCCTCTGACACTTGTAACAGCTGCTGTTTGAAAGGCTTTTGTCTAAGGGAGGAGATTTTAGGAAAACGAATGTGTTTCATCATTGATTTTTCATTGCGATCCCTGACTTCTCTTCACAGCCCACTCTGAAACCAAGTGGCAGATGACACCCAATCAAACTTCTGTAGATTCCGCCTCAAATCCCCCCAGATGTTTCTTACACTGCGAGCCAACTGGCCTCAATGGACCCTGACTTCCACTCAAGTGTTTCACAAATTAAAGTCTTGAAAAGACATGCCTTAGAATCTTCGTCTAAAGAACGTTTTCCCTCAGCTCTTTCTTCCAGCAAGAAGTAATTTTGAGGATTGTAGAATCTCCTTAGGTGGATTTTCTGTTTTCAATTGCCATGTGCTTTCAATCTTTCACACGATCTCTAAGGACACAGCCACCACAATAGATCACTATTGCTTCACAGGCATTAAGATATCACAAACCTTAGGATTACTTCAGATAACTGGCTTCTTGCTAGCCGACTCCTTTAGGTCTGTACTTTTCAGCTGTCTTTAACTGGAGAATCTCTCTCTCTGTCCCTTCCTTTAACTTCAATGAACAGTACCTTTTTTCAATTTCCAGGTCCTTTGTGGTTTTGACTTCCATTTTCCTGGAACATCTCTTGTAATTCTAAGGTTTCTCGAACCATTTGTTCATTAGTTTCTGGGACTTGCTTCCTGCCCATGCCTTCATTGTTCTGCTTCTCTGCTTCTGGCACAGTTGGGAGAGCTGTTTCTCCTCCAGCTACCTACCTCCAGCTGCCTTGGGTCCAGCCTTAACTAAATGCAAAAAGTATTTCAAACTTAAAGTGGCCCCTGGTTGCTAAGCAAATTCCAGTGCTCCTGTTTTGTTTTTAACATGGTAAACTCTCTAATCACAAAACAGACAAAGTTTGAAATGAAACCAAACCTCCCAAATATGCAAACACCATTGCTTCGCGCAAATTAAACTTAAGTGTTAAACTTTATTTCAAAAAAAGATTTAATTATACTCACTGAAATCTGTAATTTGTGCCGGATTCTGCTGCCCGCCCGCCGCATGAACGGCAATGGTGTGCCATGTAGAATGGAGATGGGTTCTCCAATAACCTCGTTCCTCATTTTCCTGTCGCCAGTTGGACGCAGCCGGAGAAACACTACCTTTACTCCTAATATCCAACAATACAAACATAGATTGCTTAAAACTCCCTCTCCTTCCTGGCACAAATGATGTAATTGCAAACAAATCTTTTTTGCTTTATTTACCTGCAGCCGGCAGTAATCCAGAAGTGGCGGACATCATTTTCCTAATCGATGGATCAAGTAGTATACACTCTCAAAACTTTGAACAAGTAAAAGACGCTATAGTAACCTTCATCAACAAAAATGAGTTTGGTAAAACCAGAGTCCAAATTGGCATCATACAGTTCAGCACTAAGCCACGTTTGGAATTCCAACTTGATCAATATGATGACAAAGCAGTATTACTGAAAGCTGCTCATCAGATTCAGCAGTTACATGGGGGTACAAATACCGGCCAAGCACTGAACTTTACAATCGACTACTTTGATAGCTCAAAAGGAGGCCGGCCTGGAATACAACAATACCTCATACTGATTACAGATGGAGAGTCAGGCGATCATGTGTCTGAAGCTGCCAGAGCCATCAGAGATAGAGGGCTTAATGTTTTTGCCATCGGTATTGGCTCTGCTAATCATGCTGAGCTTGTGACGATTTCAGGATCCCATGAAAAAGCATTTCATCTAGACAACTTTGATACCCTAAACCTGGAACAATGGATTTCATTTGAAGCACACAGTCCAAATGGTGAGTTGAATAAGTTTGAATATTACTTTTTAAACTAGCAGATTGATTCCATGGTTGGAGAAAACTTTGAAGCCAGTGCTAGAATTGGAGCCTTGCCCACTGGCAATGGATTTGGGATTATCATGGATGCTTTGCTGTTCATTGTTCCAGTATGCGTTGATTGGTAGCAAATTTACCATCAGGGCAGACGTAGAAGATTAGGAACAACTGTGTTGTCTCCTCAAGATGGTGATAATTGTTGAGTTCCTTTTAATGCCAGAAGCCTGGCATACTTCAGCCAAGCAGCCACATTGAAAGGAATAATTTTGAAAGCCTTAATAACTTAACAGGCTCCTCCAACAGATGACGTCTAACGGTTTTGGTGGTTGATTTGTCAGTTCCAATGAACTTGACAGTTTATCCTCTTTTTTCCCCATGCACATTTATTCCTACTTTTAACAATTCCACCAAGCAGCTGGGCTTGAAGTAGGCAGGGTGAAATAACTGAATGGTTGAGAGCAAACTGATGCTTCACTCTCTTCAGAGGTTTCTCTTTGCGTGAGGTTGTTTCCCTCACCCCAGATGATATTACCGAAAGAACTTGAGAACTAAGGAAGTGGGCAGGGAACAGCACAGGAATTGGGAATTGAAAGATGGAGAGGAAAATATGAAGGAAAAGAGAATGACAATCCTGGAAGGTGAGGAGAACTGAAAGAAAAAAAAAAAATTGGGCAAGAGATTTGAGGAGAGTAATTCGGAGAGCCAGATGAGAGAGAGAGATAGAGAGAGTGAGGGGATTGGGGAAGTTACAGGAAGAAAATTGCGGGTGCGGGGAAGGGAGAGAAAATATGGCTGGCAGAACGTTACTCTACGAGTATGGTCCTTCCGCACACCAATATAAAAGTCAGAGGCAAGTCTGCTTCAAATGGCCAGCTCACTCTTCAGCCATTTAACTACAATAGGGCCTTTAATTTGCTCATCCAGAACTTCTGCCCCCATCCAAGAGAATATCCTGCCTCCGGGAGCTGCCATGCAATCAAATAGTCAGCAGTGAGTGCTCTTATCCTGCAGCACCACCAGAACCGGTGGCTATTTCTGGGACTATACTGAGTCCCTAAGAAGTGGAGTAGTACGGAGCCGGGCATTAGTTCAAGTTCGGCATCTTGCCGGGACCAGACACAGCCTCCGGTGCAGAGCTTAGGGGACCAGGTAGACAGGGAAAGGGGCAAACGAAACCTGGAAGTGAGAAATGAGGAAATGAAGCAATTTAGCTCCTTTAATGTGGTGAGGAACAGACAATCATTGCAAGAGTGTTTGCAAACATTGTGGTTCGCATCAAAGAACTGTACTTGAGATGCATTCAAACGTGAAGGGAAAAATAAATAAATAATCCATGACACAGTTATGCCTGAACCTGGAAACAGTCAATCACAGGCTAGTGTTTCACAAATTTAACTCTTGAAAAGACATGCCTTAGAATCTTCGTCCAAACAACGTTTTCCCTCAGCTCTTTCTTCCAGCATGAAGTAATTTTGAGGATTGTAGAATCTCCTTAGAAGGATTTTCTATTTTGAATTGCCATGTGCTTTCAATCTTCCACACGATCTCTCAGGACACAGCCACAACAACAGATCACTATTGCTTCACAGGCATTAAGATATCACCAACCTTACGATTACTTCAGATAACTGGCTTGTCGCTAGCCAACTCCATCAGGTCTGTACTTTTCAGCTGTCTTTAACTGGAGACTCTCTCTCTCTCTCTTTCCCTTGCTTTAACTTCAATGAACAGTACCTTTTTTCAATTGCCCGTTCCTTTGTTCTTTTGAGTTCAGTTTACCTGGAACATCTCTTGTAATTCCTAGGTTTCTCGAACTATCTGTTCATTAGTTTCTGGGACTTGCTTCCTTCCCATGACTTCATTGTTCTGCTTCTCTGCTTCTGGCACAGTTGGCAGAGCTGTTTCTCCTCCAGCTACCTACCTCCAGCAGCCTTGGGTCCAGCCTTAACTAAATGCAAAAAGTCTTTCTAACTTAAAGTGGCCCCTGGTTGTGAACCAAATTCCAGTGCTCCTGTTTGATTTTTAACAATGTAAACTCTCTAATAACAATACAGACAAAGTTTGAAATGAAACCAAACCTCCCAAACATGCAAGCACCATTGCTTAGTGCAAATTAAACTGAAGTGTTACATGGGGGTACAAATACCGGCCAAGCACTGAACTTTACAATCGACAACTTTGATAGCTCAAAAGGGGGCCGGCCTGGAATACGACAATACCTCATACTGATTACAGATGGAGAGTCAGGCGATCATGTGTCTGAAGCTGCCAGAGCCATCAGAGATAGAGGGCTTAATGTTTTTGCCATCGGTATTGGCTCTGCTAATCATGCTGAGCTTGTGACGATTTCAGGATCCCATGAAAACACATTTCATCTAGACAACTTTGATACCCTAAAGGACCTGGAAAAATGGATTTCATTTGAAGCACACAGTCCAAATGGTGAGTTGAAAAATTTTGAATATTACTTTTTAAACTAGCAGATTGATTCCATGGTTGGAGAAAACTTTGAAGCCAGTGCTAGAATTGGGAGCCTTGCCCACTGGCAGTGAGTGGATTTGGGAATATCATGGATGCTTTGCTGTTCCAATTTTCCAGTATGCGTTGATTGGTAGCAAATTTACCATCAGGGCAGACGTAGAAGATTAGGAACAACTGTGTAGTCTCCTCAAGATTGTGATAATTGTTGAGTTCCTTTTAATGCCAGAAGCCTGACATACTTCACGCAAGCAGCCACATTGAAAGGAATAATTTTGAAAACCTTAATAACTTAACAGGTTCCTCCAACAGATGACGTCTAACGCTTTTGGTGGTTGATTTGTCAGTTCCAATGAACTTGACAGTTTATCCTCTTTTTTCCCCATGCGCATTTATTCCTACTTTTCACAATTCCACCAAGCAGCTGGGCTTGAAGTAGGCAGGGTGAAATAACTGAATATTTGTGAGCAAACTGATGCTTCACTCCCTTCAGAGGTTTCCCTTTGTGTGAGGTTGTTTCCCTCATACCCAGGTGATATCACCGAAGGAACTTGAGAACTAAGGAAGTGGGCAGGGACCAGCACAGGGATTGGGAGTGGAAAGATGGAGATGAAAGTATGAAGGAAAAGTAAATGACAATGCTGGAAGGTGAGGAGAACTGAAAGAAAAGAAAAAAATTGGGGAAGAGATTTGGGGAGAGCAATTTGGAGAGGCATACGAGAGAGAGAGATAGAGAGAGTGAGGGGATTGGGGAAGTTGCAGGTAGAAAATTGGGGGTGCGGGGGAGGGAGAGAAAATATGGGTGGCAGAACTTTACTCTACAAGTATGCTCCTTCTGCACACCAATGTAAAAGTCAGAGGCAAGTGTGCTTCAAATGGCCAGCTCACCCGTCAGCCATTTAGATACAATAGGGCCTTTAATTGGCTCAGCCAGAACTTCTGCCCCCATCCAAGTGGAATCCGGGAGCTGCCATGCAATCAAATAGTCAGCAATGAGTGCTCTTATCCTGCAGCACCACCAGAACCGGTGGCCACTTCTGGGACTACACAGAGTCCCAAAGAAGTGAAGTAATACGGAGCCGAGCATTAGTTCAAGTTCAGGATCTTGCCGGCACCAGACACAGCCTCCGGTGGAGAGTTAAGGGGACCAGTTAGACAGTGAAACGGGCAAATGAAACCTGGAGGTGAGAAATGAGGAAATTAAACTATTTAGCTCCTTTGATGTGGTGAGGAGCAGACAATCATTGCAAGCATGTTTGTAAACATTGTGGTTCGCATCAAAGAACTGTACTTGAGATGCATTCAAACGTGAAGGGAACAATAAATAAATAATCCATCACACAGTTATGCCTGAACCTGGAAACAGTCAATCACAGGCTAGTGAGGTCTTGCTCGGTGAAGCTAAATGGGTGCTTACAAAATTAATGGCTCTCAGGGAATGTGAGGGTTTTCAAGTGCTGGGACTTTCTTGGAATCCTCTGACACTTATAACAGCTGCTGTTTGAAAGGCTTTTGTCTAAGGGAGGAGCTTTTAGGAAAGAGAAAGTGTTTCATCATTGATTTTTCATTGCTATCCCTAACCTCTCTTCACAGCCCACTCTGAAACCAAGTGGCAGATGACACCCAATCAAACTTCTGTAGATTCCACCTCAATTTCCCCCAGATGTTTCTTACACTGTGAGCCAACTGGCCTCGATGGACTCTGACTTCTACTCAAGTGTTTCACAAATTTAACTCTTGAAAAGACATGCCTTAGAATCTTCGTCCAAACAACGTTTTCCCTCAGCTCTTTCTTCCAGCAAGAAGTAATTTTGAGGATTGTAGAATCTCCTTAGAAGGATTTTCTATTTTGAATTGCCATGTGCTTTCAATCTTCCACACGATCTCTCAGGACACAGCCACCACAATAGATCACTGTTGCTTCACAGGCATTAAGATCTCACCAACCTTAGGATTACTTCAGATAACTGGCTTCTTGCTAGCCGACTCCATCAGGTCTGTACTTTTCAGCTGTCTTTAACTGGAGATTCTCTCTCTCTGTCCCTTCCTTTAACTTCAATGAACAGTACCTTTTTACAATTTCCAGGTCCTTTGTTGTTTTGACTCCCATTTTCCTGGAACATCTCTTGTAATTCCAAGGTTTCTCGAACCATTTGTTCATTAGTCTCTGGGACTTGCTTCCTTCCCATGACTTCATTGTTCTGCTTCTCTGCTTCTGGCACAGTTGGGAGAGCTGTTTCTCCTGCAGCTACCTACCTCCAGCTGCCTTGGGTCCAGCCTTAACTAAATGCAAAAAGAATTTCAAACTTAAAGTGGTCCCTGGTTGCTAAGCAAATTCCAGTGCTCCTGTTTGGTTTTTAACATGGTAAACTCTCTAATCACAAAACAGTCAAAGTTTGAAATGAAACAAAACCTCCCAAACATGCAAACACCATTGCTGAGCGCAAATTAAACTTAAGTGTTCAACTTTATTTCAAAAAAAGATTTAATTATACTCACTAAATCTGTACCTTTGGGCCGGATTCTGCTGCCCGCCCGCCGCATGAACGCCAACGGTGTGCCACGTAGAATGGAGATGCGTTCTCCAATGACCTCGTTCCTCATTTTCCTGTCGCCAGGTGAACGCGGCCGGAGAAACACTACCTTTACTTCTAATATCCAACAATACAAACATAGATTGCTTAAAAGTCCCTCTGCTTCCTGGCACAAATGATGAAATTGCAAACAAATCTTTTTTGTTTTATTTTCCTGCAGCGGGCAGTAATCCAGAAGTGGCGGACATCATTTTCCTAATCGATGGATCAAGTAGTATACAGTCTCAAAACTTTGAACAAGTCAAAGAAGCTATAATAAGCTTTATCAACAAAAATGAGTTTGGTAAAACCAGAGTCCAAATTGGCATCATACAGTTCAGCACTAAGCCACGTTTGGAATTTCAGCTTGATCAATATGATGACAAAGCAGTATTACTGAAAGCTGTTCATCAGATTCAGCAGTTACATGGGGGTACAAATACCGGCCAAGCACTGAACTTTACAATCGACTACTTTGACAGCTCAAAAGGGGGCCGGCCTGGAATACAACAATACCTCATACTGATTACAGATGGAGAGTCAGGCGATCATGTGTCTGAAGCTGCCAGAGCCATCAGAGATAGAGGGCTTAATGTTTTTGCCATCGGTATTGGCTCTGCTAATCATGCTGAGCTTGTGACGATTTCAGGATCCCATGAAAAAGCATTTCATCTCGACAACTTTGATACCCTAAAGGACCTGGAACAATGGATTTCATTTGAAGCACACAGACCAAATGGTGAGTTGAGAAATTTTGAATATTACATTTTAAACTAGCAGATTGATTCCATGGTTGGAGAAAACTTTGAAGCCAGTGCTAGAATTGGGAGCCTTGCCCACTGGAGTGAGTGGATTTGGGAATATCATGGCTGCTTTGCTGTTCATCTTTCCAGTATGCGTTGATTGGTAGCAAATTTACCATCAGTGCAGACGTAGAAGATTAGGAACAACTGTGTTGTCTCCTCAAGATTGTGATAATTGTTGCGTTCCTTTTAATGCCAGGAGCCTGGCATACTTCAGCCAAGCAGTCACATTGAAAGGAATAATTTTGAAAACCTTAATAACTTAACAGGTTCCTCCAACAGATGACGTCTAACGGTTTTGGTGGTTGATTTGTCAGTTCCAATGAACTTGACAGTTTATCCTCTTTTTTCCCCATGCACATTTATTCCTACTTTTCACAATTCCACCAAGCAGCTGGGCTTGAAGTAGGCAGGGTGAACTAACTGAATAGTTGTGAGGAAACTGATGCTTCACTCCCTTCAGAGGTTTCCCTTTGTGTGAGGTTGTTTCCCTCATACCCAGGTGATATCACCGAAGGAACTTGAGAACTAAGGAAGTGGGCAGGGACCAGCACAGGGATTGGGAGTGGAAAGATGGAGAGGAAAGTATGAAGGAAAAGTGAATGACAATGCTGGAAGGTGAGGAGAACTGAAAGAAAAGAAAAAAATTGGGGAAGAGATTTGGGGAGAGCAATTTGGAGAGGCATACGAGAGAGAGAGATAGAGAGAGTGAGGGGATTGGGGAAGTTGCAGGAAGAAAATTGGGGGTGCGGGGGAGGGAGAGAAAATATGGGTGGCAGAACTTTACTCTACAAGTATGCTCCTTCTGCACACCAATGTAAAAGTCAGAGGCAAGTGTGCTTCAAATGGCCAGCTCACCCGTCAGCCATTTAGATACAATAGGGCCTTTAATTGGCTCAGCCAGAACTTCTGCCCCCATCCAAGTGGAATCCGGGAGCTGCCATGCAATCAAATAGTCAGCAATGAGTGCTCTTATCCTGCAGCACCACCAGAACCGGTGGCCACTTCTGGGACTACACAGAGTCCCAAAGAAGTGAAGTAATACGGAGCCGAGCATTAGTTCAAGTTCAGGATCTTGCCGGCACCAGACACAGCCTCCGGTGGAGAGTTAAGGGGACCAGTTAGACAGTGAAACGGGCAAATGAAACCTGGAGGTGAGAAATGAGGAAATTAAACTATTTAGCTCCTTTGATGTGGTGAGGAGCAGACAATCATTGCAAGCATGTTTGTAAACATTGTGGTTCGCATCAAAGAACTGTACTTGAGATGCATTCAAACGTGAAGGGAACAATAAATAAATAATCCATCACACAGTTATGCCTGAACCTGGAAACAGTCAATCACAGGCTAGTGAGGTCTTGCTCGGTGAAGCTAAATGGGTGCTTACAAAATTAATGGCTCTCAGGGAATGTGAGGGTTTTCAAGTGCTGGGACTTTCTTGGAATCCTCTGACACTTATAACAGCTGCTGTTTGAAAGGCTTTTGTCTAAGGGAGGAGCTTTTAGGAAAGAGAAAGTGTTTCATCATTGATTTTTCATTGCTATCCCTGACTTCTCTTCACAGCCCACTCTGAAACCAAGTGGCAGATGACACCCAATCAAACTTCTGTAGATTCCACCTCAATTTCCCCCAGATGTTTCTTACACTGTGAGCCAACTGGCCTCAATGGACTCTGACTTCTACTCAAGTGTTTCACAAATTTAACTCTTGAAAAGACATGCCTTAGATTCTTCGTCCAAACAACGTTTTCCCTCAGCTCTTTCTTCCAGCAAGAAGTAATTTTGAGGATTGTAGAATCTCCTTAGAAGGATTTTCTATTTTGAATTGCCATGTGCTTTCAATCTTCCACACGATCTCTCAGGACACAGCCACCACAATAGATCACTGTTGCTTCACAGGCATTAAGATCTCACCAACCTTAGGATTACTTCAGATAACTGGCTTCTTGCTAGCCGACTCCATCAGGTCTGTACTTTTCAGCTGTCTTTAACTGGAGATTCTCTCTCTCTGTCCCTTCCTTTAACTTCAATGAACAGTACCTTTTTTCAATTTCCAGGTCCTTTGTTGTTTTGACTCCCATTTTCCTGGAACATCTCTTGTAATTCCAAGGTTTCTCGAACCATTTGTTCATTAGTCTCTGGGACTTGCTTCCTTCCCATGACTTCATTGTTCTGCTTCTCTGCTTCTGGCACAGTTGGGAGAGCTGTTTCTCCTCCAGCTACCTACCTCCAGCTGCCTTGGGTCCAGCCTTAACTAAATGCAAAAAGAATTTCAAACTTAAAGTGGTCCCTGGTTGCTAAGCAAATTCCAGTGCTCCTGTTTGGTTTTTAACATGGTAAACTCTCTAATCACAAAACAGTCAAAGTTTGAAATGAAACAAAACCTCCCAAACATGCAAACACCATTGCTGAGCGCAAATTAAACTTAAGTGTTCAACTTTATTTCAAAAAAAGATTTAATTATACTCACTAAATCTGTACCTTTGGGCCGGATTCTGCTGCCCGCCCGCCGCATGAATGCCAATGGTGTGCCACGTAGAATGGAGATGGGTTCCCAATGACCTCGTTCCTCATTTTCCTGTCACCAGGTGGACGCAGCCGGAGAACCACTACCTTTACTTCTAATATCCAACAATACAAACATAGATTGCTTAAAACTCCCTCTCCTTCCTGGCACAAATGATGAAATTGCAAACAAATCTTTTTTGATTTATTTTCCTGCAGCCGGCAGTAATCCAGAAGTGGCGGACATCATTTTCCTAATCGATGGATCAAGTAGTATACGCTCTCAAGACTTTGAAAAAGTAAAATCAGCTATAGAAACCTTTATCAACAAAAATGAGTTTGGTAAAACCAGAGTCCAAATTGGTGTCATACAGTTCAGCACTAAGCCACATTTGGAATTTCAGCTTGATCAATATGATGACAAAGCAGTATTACTGAAAGCTGTTCATCAGATTCAACAGTTACATGGGGGTACAAATACCGGCCAAGCACTGAACTTTACAATCGACTACTTTGATAGCTCAAAAGGGGGCCGGCCTGGAATACAACAATACCTCATACTGATTACAGATGGAGAGTCAGGCGATCATGTGTCTGAAGCTGCCAGAGCCATCAGAGATAGAGGTCTTAATGTTTTTGCCATCGGTATTGGCTCTGCTAATCATGCTGAGCTTGTGACGATTTCAGGATCCCATGAAGAAGCATTTCATCTAGACAACTTTGATACCCTAAAGGACCTGGAAAAATGGATTTCATTTGAAGCATGCAGTCCAAATGGTGAGTTTAAAAAGTTTGAATTTTTCTTTTTAAACTAGCAGATTGATTCCATGGTTGGAGAAAACTTTGAAGCCAGTGCTAGAATTGGAAGCCTTGCCCACTGGCAGTGAGTGGATTTGGGAATATCATGGCTGCTTTGCTGTTCATCTTTCCAGTATGCGTTGATTGGTAGCAAATTTACCATCAGTGCAGACGTAGAAGATTAGGAACAACTGTGTTGTCTCCTCAAGATTGTGATAATTGTTGCGTTCCTTTTAATGCCAGGAGCCTGGCATACTTCAGCCAAGCAGCCACATTGAAAGGAAGAATTTTGAAAACCTTAACAACTTAACAGGCTTCTCCAACAGATGACGTTTAACCGTTTTGGTGGTTGATTTGTCAGTTCCAATAAACTTGACAGTTGATCCTCTTTTTTCCCCATGCACATTTATTCCTACTTTTAACAATTCCACCAAGCAGCTGGGCTTCAAGTAGGCAGGGTGAAATAACTGAATAGTTGTGAGCAAACTGATGCTTCACTCTCTTCAGAGGTTTCCCTTTGTGTGACGTTGTTTCCCTCACACCCAGGTGATATCACCGAAGGAACTTTCATAGAATCATAGAATTCACAGTGCAGAAGGAGGCCAATCGGCCCATCGAGTCTGCACCGGCTCTTGGAAAGAGCACCCTACCCAAGGTCAACACCTCCATTCTATCCCCAGAACCCAGTAACCTCACCCAACACTAAGGGGAATTTTGGACACTAAGGGCAATTTATCATGGCCAATCCAGCTAACCTGAACATCTTTGGATGTGGGAGGAAACCAGAGCACCCGGAGAAAACCCACGCACACACGGGGAGGATGTGCAGACTCCACACAGACAGTGACCCAAGCCGAAATCGAACCTGGGACCCTGGAGCTGTGAAGCAATTGTGCTATCCACAATGCTACCGTGCTGCCCTTTGAGAACTAAGGAAGTGGGCAGGGAACAGCACAGGGATTGGGAATTGAAAGATGGAGAGGAAAATATGAAGGTAAAGTGAATGACGAATCTGGAAGGTGAGGAGAACTGAAAGAAAAGAAAAAAATTGGGGAAGAGATTTGGGGCGAGTAATTCGGAGAGGCAGACGAGAGAGAGAGATAGAGAGAGTGAGGGGATTGGGGAAGTTGCAGGAAGAAAATTTGGGGTGCGGGGGAGGGAGAGAAAATATGGGTGGCAGAACTTTACTCTACAAGTATGCTCCTTCTGCACACCAATGTAAAAGTCAGAGGCAAGTGTGCTTCAAATGGCCAGCTCACCCATCAGCCATTTAAATACAATAGGGCCTTTAATTGGCTCAGCCAGAACTTCTGCCCCCATCCAAGAGGATATCCTGCCTCCGGGAGCTGCCATGCAATCAAATAGTCAGCAATGAGTGCTCTTATCCTGCAGCACCACCAGAACCGGTGGCCATTTCTGGGACTACACTGAGTCCCAAAGAAGTGGAGTAATACGGAGCCGGGCATTAGTTCAAGTTCGGGATCTTGCCGGCACCAGACACAGCCTCCGGTGGAGAGCTTAGGGGACCAGGTAGACAGTGAAAGGGGCAAATGAAACCTGGAGGTGAGAAATGAGGAAATGAAACTATTTAGCTCCTTTGATGTGGTGAGGAGCAGACAATCATTGCAAGTGTTTTTGTAAACATTGTGGTTCGCATCAAAGAACTGTACTTGAGATGCATTCAAACGTGAAGGGAACAATAAATAAATCATCCATCACACAGTTATGCCTGAACCTGGAAACAGTCAATCACAGGCTAGTGAGGTCTTGCTCGGTGAAGCTAAATGGGTGCTTACAAAATTAATGGCTCTCAGGCAATGTGACGGTTTTGAAGTGCTGGGGGCTTTCTTGGAATCCTCTGACACTTGTAACAGCTGCTGTTTGAAAGGCTTTTGTCTAAGGGAGGAGATTTTAGGAAAACGAATGTGTTTCATCATTGATTTTTCATTGCGATCCCTGACTTCTCTTCACAGCCCACTCTGAAACCAAGTGGCAGATGACACCCAATCAAACTTCTGTAGATTCCGCCTCAAATCCCCCCAGATGTTTCTTACACTGCGAGCCAACTGGCCTCAATGGACCCTGACTTCCACTCAAGTGTTTCACAAATTAAAGTCTTGAAAAGACATGCCTTAGAATCTTCGTCTAAAGAACGTTTTCCCTCAGCTCTTTCTTCCAGCAAGAAGTAATTTTGAGGATTGTAGAATCTCCTTAGGTGGATTTTCTGTTTTCAATTGCCATGTGCTTTCAATCTTTCACACGATCTCTAAGGACACAGCCACCACAATAGATCACTATTGCTTCACAGGCATTAAGATATCACAAACCTTAGGATTACTTCAGATAACTGGCTTCTTGCTAGCCGACTCCTTTAGGTCTGTACTTTTCAGCTGTCTTTAACTGGAGAATCTCTCTCTCTGTCCCTTCCTTTAACTTCAATGAACAGTACCTTTTTTCAATTTCCAGGTCCTTTGTGGTTTTGACTTCCATTTTCCTGGAACATCTCTTGTAATTCTAAGGTTTCTCGAACCATTTGTTCATTAGTTTCTGGGACTTGCTTCCTGCCCATGCCTTCATTGTTCTGCTTCTCTGCTTCTGGCACAGTTGGGAGAGCTGTTTCTCCTCCAGCTACCTACCTCCAGCTGCCTTGGGTCCAGCCTTAACTAAATGCAAAAAGTATTTCAAACTTAAAGTGGCCCCTGGTTGCTAAGCAAATTCCAGTGCTCCTGTTTTGTTTTTAACATGGTAAACTCTCTAATCACAAAACAGACAAAGTTTGAAATGAAACCAAACCTCCCAAATATGCAAACACCATTGCTTCGCGCAAATTAAACTTAAGTGTTAAACTTTATTTCAAAAAAAGATTTAATTATACTCACTGAAATCTGTAATTTGTGCCGGATTCTGCTGCCCGCCCGCCGCATGAACGGCAATGGTGTGCCATGTAGAATGGAGATGGGTTCTCCAATAACCTCGTTCCTCATTTTCCTGTCGCCAGTTGGACGCAGCCGGAGAAACACTACCTTTACTTCTAATATCCAACAATACAAACATAGATTGCTTAAAACTCCCTCTCCTTCCTGGCACAAATGATGTAATTGCAAACAAATCTTTTTTGCTTTATTTACCTGCAGCCGGCAGTAATCCAGAAGTGGCGGACATCATTTTCCTAATCGATGGATCAAGTAGTATACACTCTCAAAACTTTGAACAAGTAAAAGACGCTATAGTAACCTTCATCAACAAAAATGAGTTTGGTAAAACCAGAGTCCAAATTGGCATCATACAGTTCAGCACTAAGCCACGTTTGGAATTCCAACTTGATCAATATGATGACAAAGCAGTATTACTGAAAGCTGTTCATCAGATTCAGCAGTTACATGGGGGTACAAATACCGGCCAAGCACTGAACTTTACAATCGACTACTTTGATAGCTCAAAAGGAGGCCGGCCTGGAATACAACAATACCTCATACTGATTACAGATGGAGAGTCAGGCGATCATGTGTCTGAAGCTGCCAGAGCCATCAGAGATAGAGGGCTTAATGTTTTTGCCATCGGTATTGGCTCTGCTAATCATGCTGAGCTTGTGACGATTTCAGGATCCCATGAAAAAGCATTTCATCTAGACAACTTTGATACCCTAAACCTGGAACAATGGATTTCATTTGAAGCACACAGTCCAAATGGTGAGTTGAATAAGTTTGAATATTACTTTTTAAACTAGCAGATTGATTCCATGGTTGGAGAAAACTTTGAAGCCAGTGCTAGAATTGGAGCCTTGCCCACTGGCAATGGATTTGGGATTATCATGGATGCTTTGCTGTTCATTGTTCCAGTATGCGTTGATTGGTAGCAAATTTACCATCAGGGCAGACGTAGAAGATTAGGAACAACTGTGTTGTCTCCTCAAGATGGTGATAATTGTTGAGTTCCTTTTAATGCCAGAAGCCTGGCATACTTCAGCCAAGCAGCCACATTGAAAGGAATAATTTTGAAAGCCTTAATAACTTAACAGGCTCCTCCAACAGATGACGTCTAACGGTTTTGGTGGTTGATTTGTCAGTTCCAATGAACTTGACAGTTTATCCTCTTTTTTCCCCATGCACATTTATTCCTACTTTTAACAATTCCACCAAGCAGCTGGGCTTGAAGTAGGCAGGGTGAAATAACTGAATGGTTGAGAGCAAACTGATGCTTCACTCTCTTCAGAGGTTTCTCTTTGCGTGAGGTTGTTTCCCTCACCCCAGATGATATTACCGAAAGAACTTGAGAACTAAGGAAGTGGGCAGGGAACAGCACAGGAATTGGGAATTGAAAGATGGAGAGGAAAATATGAAGGAAAAGAGAATGACAATCCTGGAAGGTGAGGAGAACTGAAAGAAAAAAAAAAAATTGGGCAAGAGATTTGAGGAGAGTAATTCGGAGAGCCAGATGAGAGAGAGAGATAGAGAGAGTGAGGGGATTGGGGAAGTTACAGGAAGAAAATTGCGGGTGCGGGGAAGGGAGAGAAAATATGGCTGGCAGAACGTTACTCTACGAGTATGGTCCTTCCGCACACCAATATAAAAGTCAGAGGCAAGTCTGCTTCAAATGGCCAGCTCACTCTTCAGCCATTTAACTACAATAGGGCCTTTAATTTGCTCATCCAGAACTTCTGCCCCCATCCAAGAGAATATCCTGCCTCCGGGAGCTGCCATGCAATCAAATAGTCAGCAGTGAGTGCTCTTATCCTGCAGCACCACCAGAACCGGTGGCTATTTCTGGGACTATACTGAGTCCCTAAGAAGTGGAGTAGTACGGAGCCGGGCATTAGTTCAAGTTCGGCATCTTGCCGGGACCAGACACAGCCTCCGGTGCAGAGCTTAGGGGACCAGGTAGACAGGGAAAGGGGCAAACGAAACCTGGAAGTGAGAAATGAGGAAATGAAGCAATTTAGCTCCTTTAATGTGGTGAGGAACAGACAATCATTGCAAGAGTGTTTGCAAACATTGTGGTTCGCATCAAAGAACTGTACTTGAGATGCATTCAAACGTGAAGGGAAAAATAAATAAATAATCCATGACACAGTTATGCCTGAACCTGGAAACAGTCAATCACAGGCTAGTGTTTCACAAATTTAACTCTTGAAAAGACATGCCTTAGAATCTTCGTCCAAACAACGTTTTCCCTCAGCTCTTTCTTCCAGCATGAAGTAATTTTGAGGATTGTAGAATCTCCTTAGAAGGATTTTCTATTTTGAATTGCCATGTGCTTTCAATCTTCCACACGATCTCTCAGGACACAGCCACAACAACAGATCACTATTGCTTCACAGGCATTAAGATATCACCAACCTTACGATTACTTCAGATAACTGGCTTGTCGCTAGCCAACTCCATCAGGTCTGTACTTTTCAGCTGTCTTTAACTGGAGACTCTCTCTCTCTCTCTTTCCCTTGCTTTAACTTCAATGAACAGTACCTTTTTTCAATTGCCCGTTCCTTTGTTCTTTTGAGTTCAGTTTACCTGGAACATCTCTTGTAATTCCTAGGTTTCTCGAACTATCTGTTCATTAGTTTCTGGGACTTGCTTCCTTCCCATGACTTCATTGTTCTGCTTCTCTGCTTCTGGCACAGTTGGCAGAGCTGTTTCTCCTCCAGCTACCTACCTCCAGCAGCCTTGGGTCCAGCCTTAACTAAATGCAAAAAGTCTTTCTAACTTAAAGTGGCCCCTGGTTGTGAACCAAATTCCAGTGCTCCTGTTTGATTTTTAACAATGTAAACTCTCTAATAACAATACAGACAAAGTTTGAAATGAAACCAAACCTCCCAAACATGCAAGCACCATTGCTTAGTGCAAATTAAACTGAAGTGTTACATGGGGGTACAAATACCGGCCAAGCACTGAACTTTACAATCGACAACTTTGATAGCTCAAAAGGGGGCCGGCCTGGAATACGACAATACCTCATACTGATTACAGATGGAGAGTCAGGCGATCATGTGTCTGAAGCTGCCAGAGCCATCAGAGATAGAGGGCTTAATGTTTTTGCCATCGGTATTGGCTCTGCTAATCATGCTGAGCTTGTGACGATTTCAGGATCCCATGAAAACACATTTCATCTAGACAACTTTGATACCCTAAAGGACCTGGAAAAATGGATTTCATTTGAAGCACACAGTCCAAATGGTGAGTTGAAAAATTTTGAATATTACTTTTTAAACTAGCAGATTGATTCCATGGTTGGAGAAAACTTTGAAGCCAGTGCTAGAATTGGGAGCCTTGCCCACTGGCAGTGAGTGGATTTGGGAATATCATGGATGCTTTGCTGTTCCAATTTTCCAGTATGCGTTGATTGGTAGCAAATTTACCATCAGGGCAGACGTAGAAGATTAGGAACAACTGTGTAGTCTCCTCAAGATTGTGATAATTGTTGAGTTCCTTTTAATGCCAGAAGCCTGACATACTTCACGCAAGCAGCCACATTGAAAGGAATAATTTTGAAAACCTTAATAACTTAACAGGTTCCTCCAACAGATGACGTCTAACGCTTTTGGTGGTTGATTTGTCAGTTCCAATGAACTTGACAGTTTATCCTCTTTTTTCCCCATGCGCATTTATTCCTACTTTTCACAATTCCACCAAGCAGCTGGGCTTGAAGTAGGCAGGGTGAAATAACTGAATATTTGTGAGCAAACTGATGCTTCACTCCCTTCAGAGGTTTCCCTTTGTGTGAGGTTGTTTCCCTCATACCCAGGTGATATCACCGAAGGAACTTGAGAACTAAGGAAGTGGGCAGGGACCAGCACAGGGATTGGGAGTGGAAAGATGGAGATGAAAGTATGAAGGAAAAGTAAATGACAATGCTGGAAGGTGAGGAGAACTGAAAGAAAAGAAAAAAATTGGGGAAGAGATTTGGGGAGAGCAATTTGGAGAGGCATACGAGAGAGAGAGATAGAGAGAGTGAGGGGATTGGGGAAGTTGCAGGTAGAAAATTGGGGGTGCGGGGGAGGGAGAGAAAATATGGGTGGCAGAACTTTACTCTACAAGTATGCTCCTTCTGCACACCAATGTAAAAGTCAGAGGCAAGTGTGCTTCAAATGGCCAGCTCACCCGTCAGCCATTTAGATACAATAGGGCCTTTAATTGGCTCAGCCAGAACTTCTGCCCCCATCCAAGTGGATATCCTGCCTCCGGGAGCTGCCATGCAATCAAATAGTCAGCAATGAGTGCTCTTATCCTGCAGCACCACCAGAACCGGTGGCCATTTCTGGGACTACACAGAGTCCCAAAGAAGTGAAGTAATACGGAGCCGAGCATTAGTTCAAGTTCAGGATCTTGCCGGCACCAGACACAGCCTCCGGTGGAGAGTTAAGGGGACCAGTTAGACAGTGAAACGGGCAAATGAAACCTGGAGGTGAGAAATGAGGAAATTAAACTATTTAGCTCCTTTGATGTGGTGAGGAGCAGACAATCATTGCAAGCGTGTTTGTAAACATTGTGGTTCGCATCAAAGAACTGTACTTGAGATGCATTCAAACGTGAAGGGAACAATAAATAAATCATCCATCAGACAGTTATGCCTGAACCTGGAAACAGTCAATCACAGGCTAGTGAGGTCTTGCTCGGTGAAGCTAAATGGGTGCTTACAAAATTAATGGCTCTCAGGGAATGTGACGGTTTTGAAGTGCTGGGGGCTTTCTTGGAATCCTCTGACACTTGTAACAGCTGCTGTTTGAAAGGCTTTTGTCTAAGGGAGCAGCTTTTAGGAAAGGGAAAGTGTTTCATCATTGATTTTTCACTGCAATCCCTGACTTCTCTTCACAGCCCACTCTAAAACCAAGTGGCAGATACACCCAATTTAACTTCTGTAGATTCCTCCTCAATTCCCCCCAGATGTTTCTTACACTGTGAGCCAACTGGCCTCAATGGGCTCTGACTTCCACTCAAGCGTTTCACAAATTTAAGTCTTGAAAAGACATGCCTTAGAATCTTCGTCCAAAGAACGTTTTCCCTCAGCTCTTTCTTCCAGCAAGAAGTAATTTTGAGGCTTGTAGAATCTCCTTCGAAGGATTTTCTATTTTGAATTGCCATGTGCTTTCAATCTTCCACACGATCTCTCAGGACACAGCCACCACAATAGATCACTGTTGCTTCACAGGCATTAAGATCTCACCAACCTTAGGATTACTTCAGATAACTGGCTTCTTGCTAGCCGACTCCATCAGGTCTGTACTTTTCAGCTGTCTTTAACTGGAGATTCTCTCTCTCTGTCCCTTCCTTTAACTTCAATGAACAGTACCTTTTTTCAATTTCCAGGTCCTTTGTTGTTTTGACTCCCATTTTCCTGGAACATCTCTTGTAATTCCAAGGTTTCTCGAACCATTTGTTCATTAGTCTCTGGGACTTGCTTCCTTCCCATGACTTCATTGTTCTGCTTCTCTGCTTCTGGCACAGTTGGGAGAGCTGTTT
Source organism: Scyliorhinus torazame (assembly GCF_047496885.1). Taxonomy (NCBI): domain Eukaryota; kingdom Metazoa; phylum Chordata; class Chondrichthyes; order Carcharhiniformes; family Scyliorhinidae; genus Scyliorhinus; species Scyliorhinus torazame. Next base: position 288,086,316 of record NC_092712.1, read on the forward strand.
CTCCTCCAGCTACCTACCTCCAGCTGCCTTGGGTCCAGCCTTAACTAAATGCAAAAAGAATTTCAAACTTAAAGTGGCCCCTGGTTGCTAAGCAAATTCCAGTGCTCCTGTTTGGTTTTTAACATGGTAAACTCTAATCACAAAACAGTCAAAGTTTGAAATGAAACCAAACCTCCCAAACATGCAAACACCATTGCTGAGCGCAAATTAAACTTAAGTGTTCAACTTTATTTCAAAAAAAGATTTAATTATACTCACTAAATCTGTACCTTTGGGCCGGATTCTGCTGCCCGCCCGCCGCATGAATGCCAATGGTGTGCCACGTAGAATGGAGATGGGTTCCCAATGACCTCGTTCCTCATTTTCCTGTCACCAGGTGGACGCAGCCGGAGAACCACTACCTTTACTTCTAATATCCAACAATACAAACCTAGATTGCTTAAAACTCCCTCTCCTTCCTGGCACAAATGATGAAATTGCAAACAAATCTTTTTTGATTTATTTTCCTGCAGCCGGCAGTAATCCAGAAGTGGCGGACATCATTTTCCTAATCGATGGATCAAGTAGTATACACTCTCAAAACTTTGAACAAGTAAAAGAAGCTATAATAAGCTTTATCAACAAAAATGAGTTTGGTAAAACCAGAGTCCAAATTGGTGTCATACAGTTCAGCACTAAGCCACGTTTGGAATTTCAGCTTGATCAATATGATGACAAAGCAGTATTACTGAAAGCTGTTCATCAGATTCAGCAGTTACATGGGGGTACAAATACCGGCCAAGCACTGAACTTTACAATCGGCTACTTTGATAGCTCAAAAGGGGGCCGGCCTGGAATACAACAATACCTCATACTGATTACAGATGGAGAGTCAGGTGATCAGGTGTCTGAAGCTGCCAGAGCCATCAGAGATAGAGGGCTTAATGTTTTTGCCATCGGTATTGGCGCTGCTAATCATGCTGAGCTTGTGACGATTTCAGGATCCCATGAAAAAGCATTTCATCTAGACAACTTTGATACCCTAAAGGACCTGGAAAAATGGATTTCATTTGAAGCACGCAATCCAAATGGTGAGTTGAAAAAGTTTGAATTTTTCTTTTTAAACTAGCAGATTGATTCCATGGTTGGAGAAAACTTTGAAGCCAGTGCTAGAATTGGGAGCCTTGCCCACTGGCAGTGAGTGGATTTGGGAATATCATGGCTGCTTTGCTGTTCATCTTTCCAGTATGCGTTGATTGGTAGCAAATTTACCATCAGTGCAGACGTAGAAGATTAGGAACAACTGTGTTGTCTCCTCAAGATTGTGATAATTGTTGCGTTCCTTTTAATGCCAGGAGCCTGGCATACTTCAGCCAAGCAGTCACATTGAAAGTAAGAATTTTGAAAACCTTAACAACTTAACAGGCTTCTCCAACAGATGACGTTTAACCGTTTTGGTGGTTGATTTGTCAGTTCCAATAAACTTGACAGTTGATCCTCTTTTTTCCCCATGCACATTTATTCCTACTTTTAACAATTCCACCAAGCAGCTGGGCTTGAAGTAGGCAGGGTGAACTAACTGAATAGTTGTGAGCAAACTGATGCTTCACTCTCTTCAGAGGTTTCCCTTTGTGTGACATTGTTTCCCTCACACCCAGGTGATATCACCGAAGGAACTTTCATAGAATCATAGAATTCACAGTGCAGAAGGAGGCCATTCGGCCCATCGAGTCTGCACCGGCTCTTGGAAAGAGCACCCTACCGAAGGTCAACACCTCCATTCTATCCCCAGAACCCAGTAACCTCACCCAACACTAAGGGGAATTTTGGACACTAAGGGCAATTTATCATGGCCAATCCAGCTAACCTGCACATCTTTGGACTGTGGGAGGAAACCAGAGCACCCGGAGAAAACCCACGCACACACGGGGAGGATGTGCAGACTCCACACAGACAGTGACCCAAGCCGAAATCGAACCTGGGACCCTGGAGCTGTGAAGCAATTGTGCTATCCACAATGCTACCGTGCTGCCCTTTGAGAACTAAGGAAGTGGGCAGGGAACAGCACAGGGATTGGGAATTGAAAGATGGAGAGGAAAATATGAAGGTAAAGTGGATGACGAATCTGGAAGGTGAGGATAACTGAAAGAAAAGAAAAAAATTGGGGAAGAGATTTGGGGCGAGTAATTCGGAGAGGCAGACGAGAGAGAGAGATAGAGAGAGTGAGGGGATTGGGGAAGTTACAGGAAGAAAATTGGGGGTGCGGGGAAGGGAGAGAAAATATGGCAGGCAGAACGTAAGTCTACGAGTATGGTCCTTCCGCACACCAATATAAAAGTCAGAGGCAAGTGTGCTTCAAATGGCCAGCTCACTCTTCAGCCATTTAACTACAATAGGGCCTTTAATTTGCTCATCCAGAACTTCTGCCCCCATCCAAGAAGATATCCTTCCTCCGGGAGCTGCCATGCAATCAGATAGTCAGCAGTGAGTGCTCTTATCCTGCAGCACCACCAGAACCAGTGGCTATTTCTGGGACTACACTGAGTCCCAAAGAAGTGGAGTAGTACAGAGCCGGGCATTAGTTCAATGTCGGCATCTTGCCGGGACCAGACACAGCCTCCGGTGCAGAGCTTAGGGGACCAGGTAGACAGGGAAAGGGGCAAATGAAACCTGGAAGTGAGAAATGAGGAACTGAAGCAATTTAGCTCCTTTGATGTGGTGAGGAACAGACAATCATTGCAAGAGTGTTTGCAAACATTGTGGTTCGCATCAAAGAACTGTACTTGAGATGCATTCAAACGTGAAAGGAAAAATAAATAAATAATCCATCACACAGTTATGCCTGAACCTGGAAACAGTCAATCACAGGCTAGTGAGGCTTGCTCGGTTAAACTAAAAGGGTGCTTACAAAATTAATGGCTTTCAGGGAATGTGAGGGTTTTCAAGTGCTGGGACTTTCTTGGAATCCTCTGACACTTATAACAGCTGCTGTTTGAAAGGCTTTTGTCTAAGGGAGGAGCTTTTAGGAAAGAGAAAGTGTTTCATCATTGATTTTTCATTGCTATCCCTGACTTCTCTTCACAGCCCACTCTGAAACCAAGTGGCAGATGACACCCAATCAAACTTCTGTAGATTCCACCTCAATTTCCCCCAGATGTTTCTTACACTGTGAGCCAACTGGCCTCAATGGACTCTGACTTCTACTCAAGTGTTTCACAAATTTAACTCTTGAAAAGACATGCCTTAGAATCTTCGTCCAAACAACGTTTTCCCTCAGCTCTTTCTTCCAGCAAGAAGTAATTTTGAGGATTGTAGAATCTCCTTAGAAGGATTTTCTATTTTGAATTGCCATGTGCTTTCAATCTTCCACACGATCTCTAAGGACACAGCCACAACAACAGATCACTATTGCTTCACAGGCATTAAGATATCACCAACCTTACGATTACTTCAGATAACTGGCTTGGCGCTAGCCAACTCCATCAGGCCTGTACTTTTCAGCTGTCTTTAACTGGAGACTCTCTCTCTTTCCCTTGCTTTAACTTCAATGAACAGTACCTTTTTTCAATTGCCCGTTCCTTTGTTCTTTTGAGTTCAGTTTACCTGGAACATCTCTTGTAATTCCTAGGTTTCTCGAACTATCTGTTCATTAGTTTCTGGGACTTGCTTCCTTCCCATGACTTCATTGTTCTGCTTCTCTGCTTCTGGCACAGTTGGCAGAGCTGTTTCTCCTCCAGCTACCTACCTCCAGCAGCCTTGGGTCCAGCCTTAACTAAATGCAAAAAGTCTTTCTAGCTTAAAGTGGCCCCTGGTTGTGAACCAAATTCCAGTGCTCCTGTTTGATTTTTAACAATGTAAACTCTCTAATAACAATACAGACAAAGTTTGAAATGAAACCAAACCTCCCAAACATGCAAGCACCATTGCTTAGTGCAAATTAAACTGAAGTGTTAAACTTTATTTCAAAAAAACATTTAATTATACTCACTTAAATCTGTACCTTTGGGCCGGATTCTGCTGCCCGCCCGCCGCATGAACGCCAACGGTGTGCCACGTAGAATGGAGATGCGTTCTCCAATGACCTCGTTCCTCATTTTCCTGTCGCCAGGTGAACGCAGCCGGAGAAACACTACCTTTACTTCTAATATCCAACAATACAAACATAGATTGCTTAAAACTCCCTCTCCTTCCTGGCACAAATGATGAAATTGCAAACAAATCTTTTTTGTTTTATTTCCCTGCAGCGGGCAGTAATCCAGAAGTGGCGGACATCATTTTCCTAATCGATGGATCAAGTAGTATACACTCTCAAAACTTTGAACAAGTAAAAGAAGCTATAATAAGCTTTATCAACAAAAATGAGTTTGGTAAAACCAGAGTCCAAATTGGCATCATACAGTTCAGCACTAAGCCACGTTTGGAATTTCAGCTTGATCAATATGATGACAAAGCAGTATTACTGAAAGCTGTTCATCAGATTCAGCAGTTACATGGGGGTACAAATACCGGCCAAGCACTGAACTTTACAATCGACTACTTTGATAGCTCAAAAGGGGGTCGGCCTGGAATACGACAATACCTCATACTGATTACAGATGGAGAGTCAGGCGATCATGTGTCTGAAGCTGCCAGAGCCATCAGAGATAGAGGGGTTAATGTTTTTGCCATCGGTATTGGCTCTGCTAATCATGCTGAGCTTGTGACGATTTCAGGATCCCATGAAAAAGCATTTCATCTAGACAACTTTGATACCCTAAAGGACCTGGAAAAATGGATTTCATTTGAAGCACACAGTCCAAATGGTGAGTTGAAAAATTTTGAATATTACTTTTTAAACTAGCAGATTGATTCCATGGTTGGAGAAAACTTTGAAGCCAGTGCTAGAATTGGGAGCCTTGCCCACTGGCAGTGAGTGGATTTGGGAATATCATGGATGCTTTGCTGTTCCAATTTTCCAGTATGCGTTGATTGGTAGCAAATTTACCATCAGGGCAGACGTAGAAGATTAGGAACAACTGTGTAGTCTCCTCAAGATTGTGATAATTGTTGAGTTCCTTTTAATGCCAGAAGCCTGACATACTTCGCGCAAGCTGCCACATTGAAAGGAATAATTTTGAAAACCTTAATAACTTAACAGGTTCCTCCAACAGATGACGTCTAACGGTTTTGGTGGTTGATTTGTCAGTTCCAATGAACTTGACAGTTTATCCTCTTTTTTCCCCATGCGCATTTATTCCTACTTTTCACAATTCCACCAAGCAGCTGGGCTTGAAGTAGGCAGGGTGAAATAACTGAATGGTTGTGAGCAAACTGATGCTTCACTCCCTTCAGAGGTTTCCCTTTGTGTAAGGTTGTTTCCCTCATACCCAGGTGATATCACCGAAGGAACTTGAGAACTAAGGAAGTGGGCATGGACCAGCACAGGGATTGGGAGTGCAAAGATGGAGAGGAAAGTATGAAGGAAAAGTGAATGACAATGCTGGAAGGTGAGGAGAACTGAAAGAAAAGAAAAAAATTGGGGAAGAGATTTGGGGAGAGCAATTTGGAGAGGCATACGAGAGAGAGAGATAGAGAGAGTGAGGGGATTGGGGAAGTTGCAGGTAGAAAATTGGGGGTGCGGGGGAGGGAGAGAAAATATGGGTGGCAGAACTTTACTCTACAAGTATGCTCCTTCTGCACACCAATGTAAAAGTCAGAGGCAAGTGTGCTTCAAATGGCCAGCTCACCCGTCAGCCATTTAGATACAATAGGGCCTTTAATTGGCTCAGCCAGAACTTCTGCCCCCATCCAAGTGGATATCCTGCCTCCGGGAGCTGCCATGCAATCAAATAGTCAGCAATGAGTGCTCTTATCCTGCAGCACCACCAAAACCGGTGGCCATTTCTGGGACTACACAGAGTCCCAAAGAAGTGAAGTAATACGGAGCCGAGCATTAGTTCAAGTTCAGGATCTTGCCGGCACCAGACACAGCCTCCGGTGGAGAGTTAAGGGGACCAGTTAGACAGTGAAACGGGCAAATGAAACCTGGAGGTGAGAAATGAGGAAATTAAACTATTTAGCTCCTTTGATGTGGTGAGGAGCAGACAATCATTGCAAGCGTGTTTGTAAACATTGTGGTTCGCATCAAAGAACTGTACTTGAGATGCATTCAAACGTGAAGGGAACAATAAATAAATCATCCATCAGACAGTTATGCCTGAACCTGGAAACAGTCAATCACAGGCTAGTGAGGTCTTGCTCGGTGAAGTTAAATGGGTGCTTACAAAATTAATGGCTCTCAGGGAATGTGACGGTTTTGAAGTGCTGGGGGCTTTCTTGGAATCCTCTGACACTTGTAACAGCTGCTGTTTGAAAGGCTTTTGTCTAAGGGAGCAGCTTTTAGGAAAGGGAAAGTGTTTCATCATTGATTTTTCACTGCAATCCCTGACTTCTCTTCACAGCCCACTCTAAAACCAAGTGGCAGATACACCCAATTTAACTTCTGTAGATTCCTCCTCAATTCCCCCCAGATGTTTCTTACACTGTGAGCCAACTGGCCTCAATGGGCTCTGACTTCCACTCAAGTGTTTCACAAACTTAACTCTTGAAAAGACATGCCTTAGAATCTTCGTCCAAAGAACGTTTTCCCTCAGCTCTTTCTTCCAGCAAGAAGTAATTTTGAGGATTGTAGAATCTCCTTCGAAGGATTTTCTATTTTGAATTGCCATGTGCTTTCAATCTTCCACACGATCTCTAAGGACACAGCCACCACAATAGATCACTGTTGCTTCACAGGCATTAAGATATCACCAACCTTAGGATTACTTCAGATAACTGGCTTCTTGCTAGCCGACTCCATCAGGTCTGTACTTTTCAGCTGTCTTTAACTGGAGATTCTCTCTCTCTGTCCCTTCCTTTAACTTCAATGAACAGTACCTTTTTACAATTTCCAGGTCCTTTGTTGTTTTGACACCCATTTTCCTGGAACATCTCTTGTAATTCCAAGGTTTCTCGAACCATTTGTTCATTAGTCTCTGGGACTTGCTTCCTTCCCATGACTTCATTGTTCTGCTTCTCTGCTTCTGGCACAGTTGGGAGAGCTGTTTCTCCTCCAGCTACCTACCTCCAGCTGCCTTAGGTCCAGCCTTAACTAAATGCAAAAAGAATTTCAAACTTAAAGTGGCCCCTGGTTGCTAAGCAAATTCCAGTGCTCCTGTTTGGTTTTTAACATGGTAAACTCTCTAATCACAAAACAGTCAAAGTTTGAAATGAAACCAAACCTCCCAAACATGCAAACACCATTGCTTAGCGCAAATTAAACTTAAGTGTTCAACTTTATTTCAAAAAAAGATTTAATTATACTCACTAAATCTGTACCTTTGGGCCGGATTCTGCTGCCCGCCCGCCGCATGAATGCCAATGGTGTGCCACGTAGAATGGAGATGGGTTCCCAATGACCTCGTTCCTCATTTTCCTGTCACCAGGTGGACGCAGCCGGAGAACCACTACCTTTACTTCTAATATCCAACAATATAAACCTAGATTGCTTAAAACTCCCTCTCCTTCCTGGCACAAATGATGAAATTGCAAACAAATCTTTTTTGATTTATTTTCCTGCAGCCGGCAGTAATCCAGAAGTGGCGGACATCATTTTCCTAATCGATGGATCAAGTAGTATACACTCTCAAAACTTTGAACAAGTAAAAGAAGCTATAATAAGCTTTATCAACAAAAATGAGTTTGGTAAAACCAGAGTCCAAATTGGTGTCATACAGTTCAGCACTAAGCCACGTTTGGAATTTCAGCTTGATCAATATGATGACAAAGCAGTATTACTGAAAGCTGTTCATCAGATTCAGCAGTTACATGGGGGTACAAATACCGGCCAAGCACTGAACTTTACAATCGGCTACTTTGATAGCTCAAAAGGGGGCCGGCCTGGAATACAACAATACCTCATACTGATTACAGATGGAGAGTCAGGTGATCAGGTGTCTGAAGCTGCCAGAGCCATCAGAGATAGAGGGCTTAATGTTTTTGCCATCGGTATTGGCGCTGCTAATCATGCTGAGCTTGTGACGATTTCAGGATCCCATGAAAAAGCATTTCATCTAGACAACTTTGATACCCTAAAGGACCTGGAAAAATGGATTTCATTTGAAGCACGCAATCCAAATGGTGAGTTGAAAAAGTTTGAATTTTTCTTTTTAAACTAGCAGATTGATTCCATGGTTGGAGAAAACTTTGAAGCCAGTGCTAGAATTGGGAGCCTTGCCACTGGCAATGGATTTGGGAATATCATGGATGCTTTGCTGTTCATCTTTCCAGTATGCGTTGATTGGTAGCAAATTTACCATCAGTGCAGACGTAGAAGATTAGTAACAACTGTGTTGTCTCCTCAAGATTGTGATAATTGTTGCGTTCCTTTTAATGCCAGGAGCCTGGCATACTTCAGCCAAGCAGCCACATTGAAAGGAAGAATTTTGAAAACCTTAACAACTTAACAGGCTTCTCCAACAGATGACGTTTAACCGTTTTGGTGGTTGATTTGTCAGTTCCAATAAACTTGACAGTTGATCCTCTTTTTTCCCCATGCACATTTATTCCTACTTTTAACAATTCCACCAAGCAGCTGGGCTTGAAGTAGGCAGGGTGAACTAACTGAATAGTTGTGAGCAAACTGATGCTTCACTCTCTTCAGAGGTTTCCCTTTGTGTGACATTGTTTCCCTCACACCCAGGTGATATCACCGAAGGAACTTTCATAGAATCATAGAATTCACAGTGCAGAAGGAGGCCATTCGGCCCATCGAGTCTGCACCGGCTCTTGGAAAGAGCACCCTACCGAAGGTCAACACCTCCATTCTATCCCCAGAACCCAGTAACCTCACCCAACACTAAGGGGAATTTTGGACACTAAGGGCAATTTATCATGGCCAATCCAGCTAACCTGCACATCTTTGGACTGTGGGAGGAAACCAGAGCACCCGGAGAAAACCCACGCACACACGGGGAGGATGTGCAGACTCCACACAGGCAGTGACCCAAGCCGAAATCGAACCTGGGACCCTGGAGCTGTGAAGCAATTGTGCTATCCACAATGCTACCGTGCTGCCCTTTGAGAACTAAGGAAGTGGGCAGGGAACAGCACAGGGATTGGGAATTGAAAGATGGAGAGGAAAATATGAAGGTAAAGTGAATGACGAATCTGGAAGGTGAGGATAACTGAAAGAAAAGAAAAAAATTGGGGAAGAGATTTGGGGCGAGTAATTCGGAGAGGCAGACGAGAGAGAGAGATAGAGAGAGTGAGGGGATTGGGGAAGTTACAGGAAGAAAATTGGGGGTGCGCGGAAGGGAGAGAAAATATGGCAGGCAGAACGTAAGTCTACGAGTATGGTCCTTCCGCACACCAATATAAAAGTCAGAGGCAAGTGTGCTTCAAATGGCCAGCTCACTCTTCAGCCATTTAACTACAATAGGGCCTTTAATTTGCTCATCCAGAACTTCTGCCCCCATCCAAGAAGATATCCTTCCTCCGGGAGCTGCCATGCAATCAGATAGTCAGCAGTGAGTGCTCTTATCCTGCAGCACCACCAGAACCAGTGGCTATTTCTGGGACTACACTGAGTCCCAAAGAAGTGGAGTAGTACAGAGCCGGGCATTAGTTCAATGTCGGCATCTTGCCGGGACCAGACACAGCCTCCGGTGCAGAGCTTAGGGGACCAGGTCGACAGGGAAAGGGGCAAATGAAACCTGGAAGTGAGAAATGAGGAACTGAAGCAATTTAGCTCCTTTGATGTGGTGAGGAACAGACAATCATTGCAAGAGTGTTTGCAAACATTGTGGTTCGCATCAAAGAACTGTACTTGAGGTGCATTCAAACGTGAAAGGAAAAATAAATAAATAATCCATCACACAGTTATGCCTGAACCTGGAAACAGTCAATCACAGGCTAGTGAGGCTTGCTCGGTTAAACTAAAAGGGTGCTTACAAAATTAATGGCTCTCAGGGAATGTGAGGGTTTTCAAGTGCTGGGACTTTCTTGGAATCCTCTGACACTTATAACAGCTGCTGTTTGAAAGGCTTTTGTCTAAGGGAGGAGCTTTTAGGAAAGAGAAAGTGTTTCATCATTGATTTTTCATTGCTATCCCTGACTTCTCTTCACAGCCCACTCTGAAACCAAGTGGCAGATGACACCCAATCAAACTTCTGTAGATTCCACCTCAATTTCCCCCAGATGTTTCTTACACTGTGAGCCAACTGGCCTCAATGGACTCTGACTTCTACTCAAGTGTTTCACAAATTTAACTCTTGAAAAGACATGCCTTAGATTCTTCGTCCAAACAACGTTTTCCCTCAGCTCTTTCTTCCAGCAAGAAGTAATTTTGAGGATTGTAGAATCTCCTTAGAAGGATTTTCTATTTTGAATTGCCATGTGCTTTCAATCTTCCACACGATCTCTAAGGACACAGCCACCACAATAGATCACTGTTGCTTCACAGGCATTAAGATCTCACCAACCTTAGGATTACTTCAGATAACTGGCTTCTTGCTAGCCGACTCCATCAGGTCTGTACTTTTCAGCTGTCTTTAACTGGAGATTCTCTCTCTCTGTCCCTTCCTTTAACTTCAATGAACAGTACCTTTTTTCAATTTCCAGGTCCTTTGTTGTTTTGACTCCCATTTTCCTGGAACATCTCTTGTAATTCCAAGGTTTCTCGAACCATTTGTTCATTAGTCTCTGGGACTTGCTTCCTTCCCATGACTTCATTGTTCTGCTTCTCTGCTTCTGGCACAGTTGGGAGAGCTGTTTCTCCTCCAGCTACCTACCTCCAGCTGCCTTGGGTCCAGCCTTAACTAAATGCAAAAAGAATTTCAAACTTAAAGTGGCCCCTGGTTGCTAAGCAAATTCCAGTGCTCCTGTTTGGTTTTTAACATGGTAAACTCTAATCACAAAACAGTCAAAGTTTGAAATGAAACCAAACCTCCCAAACATGCAAACACCATTGCTGAGCGCAAATTAAACTTAAGTGTTCAACTTTATTTCAAAAAAAGATTTAATTATACTCACTAAATCTGTACCTTTGGGCCGGATTCTGCTGCCCGCCCGCCGCATGAATGCCAATGGTGTGCCACGTAGAATGGAGATGGGTTCCCAATGACCTCGTTCCTCATTTTCCTGTCACCAGGTGGACGCAGCCGGAGAACCACTACCTTTACTTCTAATATCCAACAATACAAACCTAGATTGCTTAAAACTCCCTCTCCTTCCTGGCACAAATGATGAAATTGCAAACAAATCTTTTTTGATTTATTTTCCTGCAGCCGGCAGTAATCCAGAAGTGGCGGACATCATTTTCCTAATCGATGGATCAAGTAGTATACACTCTCAAAACTTTGAACAAGTAAAAGAAGCTATAATAAGCTTTATCAACAAAAAAGAGTTTGGTAAAACCAGAGTCCAAATTGGTGTCATACAGTTCAGCACTAAGCCACGTTTGGAATTTCAGCTTGATCAATATGATGACAAAGCAGTATTACTGAAAGCTGTTCATCAGATTCAGCAGTTACATGGGGGTACAAATACCGGCCAAGCACTGAACTTTACAATCGGCTACTTTGATAGCTCAAAAGGGGGCCGGCCTGGAATACAACAATACCTCATACTGATTACAGATGGAGAGTCAGGTGATCAGGTGTCTGAAGCTGCCAGAGCCATCAGAGATAGAGGGCTTAATGTTTTTGCCATCGGTATTGGCGCTGCTAATCATGCTGAGCTTGTGACGATTTCAGGATCCCATGAAAAAGCATTTCATCTAGACAACTTTGATACCCTAAAGGACCTGGAAAAATGGATTTCATTTGAAGCACGCAATCCAAATGGTGAGTTGAAAAAGTTTGAATTTTTCTTTTTAAACTAGCAGATTGATTCCATGGTTGGAGAAAACTTTGAAGCCAGTGCTAGAATTGGGAGCCTTGCCACTGGCAATGGATTTGGGAATATCATGGATGCTTTGCTGTTCATCTTTCCAGTATGCGTTGATTGGTAGCAAATTTACCATCAGTGCAGACGTAGAAGATTAGTAACAACTGTGTTGTCTCCTCAAGATTGTGATAATTGTTGCGTTCCTTTTAATGCCAGGAGCCTGGCATACTTCAGCCAAGCAGTCACATTGAAACTAAGAATTTTGAAAACCTTAACAACTTAACAGGCTTCTCCAACAGATGACGTTTAACCGTTTTGGTGGTTGATTTGTCAGTTCCAATAAACTTGACAGTTGATCCTCTTTTTTCCCCATGCACATTTATTCCTACTTTTAACAATTCCACCAAGCAGCTGGGCTTGAAGTAGGCAGGGTGAACTAACTGAATAGTTGTGAGCAAACTGATGCTTCACTCTCTTCAGAGGTTTCCCTTTGTGTGACATTGTTTCCCTCACACCCAGGTGATATCACCGAAGGAACTTTCATAGAATCATAGAATTCACAGTGCAGAAGGAGGCCATTCGGCCCATCGAGTCTGCACCGGCTCTTGGAAAGAGCACCCTACCGAAGGTCAACACCTCCATTCTATCCCTAGAACCCAGAAACCTCACCCAACACTAAGGGGAATTTTGGACACTAAGGGCAATTTATCATGGCCAATCCAGCTAACCTGCACATCTTTGGACTGTGGGAGGAAACCAGAGCACCCGGAGAAAACCCACGCACACACGGGGAGGATGTGCAGACTCCACACAGACAGTGACCCAAGCCGAAATCGAACCTGGGACCCTGGAGCTGTGAAGCAATTGTGCTATCCACAATGCTACCGTGCTGCCCTTTGAGAACTAAGGAAGTGGGCAGGGAACAGCACAGGGATTGGGAATTGAAAGATGGAGAGGAAAATATGAAGGTAAAGTGAATGACGAATCTGGAAGGTGAGGATAACTGAAAGAAAATAAAAAAATTGGGGAAGAGATTTGGGGCGAGTAATTCGGAGAGGCAGACGAGAGAGAGAGATAGAGAGAGTGAGGGGATTGGGGAAGTTACAGGAAGAAAATTGGGGGTGCGGGGAAGGGAGAGAAAATATGGCAGGCAGAACGTAAGTCTACGAGTATGGTCCTTCCGCACACCAATATAAAAGTCAGAGGCAAGTGTGCTTCAAATGGCCAGCTCACTCTTCAGCCATTTAACTACAATAGGGCCTTTAATTTGCTCATCCAGAACTTCTGCCCCCATCCAAGAAGATATCCTTCCTCCGGGAGCTGCCATGCAATCAGATAGTCAGCAGTGAGTGCTCTTATCCTGCAGCACCACCAGAACCAGTGGCTATTTCTGGGACTACACTGAGTCCCAAAGAAGTGGAGTAGTACAGAGCCGGGCATTAGTTCAATGTCGGCATCTTGCCGGGACCAGACACAGCCTCCGGTGCAGAGCTTAGGGGACCAGGTAGACAGGGAAAGGGGCAAATGAAACCTGGAAGTGAGAAATGAGGAACTGAAGCAATTTAGCTCCTTTGATGTGGTGAGGAACAGACAATCATTGCAAGAGTGTTTGCAAACATTGTGGTTCGCATCAAAGAACTGTACTTGAGATGCATTCAAACGTGAAAGGAAAAATAAATAAATAATCCATCACACAGTTATGCCTGAACCTGGAAACAGTCAATCACAGGCTAGTGAGGCTTGCTCAGTTAAACTAAAAGGGTGCTTACAAAATTAATGGCTCTCAGGGAATGTGAGGGTTTTCAAGTGCTGGGACTTTCTTGGAATCCTCTGACACTTATAACAGCTGCTGTTTGAAAGGCTTTTGTCTAAGGGAGGAGCTTTTAGGAAAGAGAAAGTGTTTCATCATTGATTTTTCATTGCTATCCCTGACTTCTCTTCACAGCCCACTCTGAAACCAAGTGGCAGATGACACCCAATCAAACTTCTGTAGATTCCACCTCAATTTCCCCCAGATGTTTCTTACACTGTGAGCCAACTGGCCTCAATGGACTCTGACTTCTACTCAAGTGTTTCACAAATTTAACTCTTGAAAAGACATGCCTTAGATTCTTCGTCCAAACAACGTTTTCCCTCAGCTCTTTCTTCCAGCAAGAAGTAATTTTGAGGATTGTAGAATCTCCTTAGAAGGATTTTCTATTTTGAATTGCCATGTGCTTTCAATCTTCCACACGATCTCTAAGGACACAGCCATCACAATAGATCACTGTTGCTTCACAGGCATTAAGATATCACCAACCTTAGGATTACTTCAGATAACTGGCTTCTTGCTAGCCGACTCCATCAGGTCTGTACTTTTCAGCTGTCTTTAACTGGAGACTCTCTCTCTCTGTCCCTTCCTTTAACTTCAATGAACAGTACCTTTTTTCAATTTCCAGGTCCTTTGTTGTTTTGACTCCCATTTTCCTGGAACATCTCTTGTAATTCCAAGGTTTCTCGAACCATTTGTTCATTAGTCTCTGGGACTTGCTTCCTTCCCATGACTTCATTGTTCTGCTTCTCTGCTTCTGGCACAGTTGGGAGAGCTGTTTCTCCTCCAGCTACCTACCTCCAGCTGCCTTGGGTCCAGCCTTAACTAAATGCAAAAAGAATTTCAAACTTAAAGTGGCCCCTGGTTGCTAAGCAAATTCCAGTGCTCCTGTTTGGTTTTTAACATGGTAAACTCTAATCACAAAACAGTCAAAGTTTGAAATGAAACCAAACCTCCCAAACATGCAAACACCATTGCAGAGCGCAAATTAAACTTAAGTGTTCAACTTTATTTCAAAAAAAGATTTAATTATACTCACTAAATCTGTACCTTTGGGCCGGATTCTGCTGCCCGCCCGCTGCATGAATGCCAATGGTGTGCCACGTAGAATGGAGATGGGTTCCCAATGACCTCGTTCCTCATTTTCCTGTCACCAGGTGGACGCAGCCGGAGAACCACTACCTTTACTTCTAATATCCAACAATACAAACATAGATTGCTTAAAACTCCCTCTCCTTCCTGGCACAAATGATGAAATTGCAAACGAATCTTTTTTGATTTATTTTCCTGCAGCCGGCAGTAATCCAGAAGTGGCGGACATCATTTTCCTAATCGATGGATCAAGTAGTATACGCTCTCAAGACTTTGAAAAAGTAAAATCAGCTATAGAAACCTTTATCAACAAAAATGAGTTTGGTAAAACCAGAGTCCAAATTGGTGTCATACAGTTCAGCACTAAGCCACGTTTGGAATTTCAGCTTGATCAATATGATGACAAAGCAGTATTACTGAAAGCTGTTCATCAGATTCAACAGTTACATGGGGGTACAAATACCGGCCAAGCACTGAACTTTACAATCGACTACTTTGATAGCTCAAAAGGGGGCCGGCCTGGAATACAACAATACCTCATACTGATTACAGATGGAGAGTCAGGCGATCATGTGTCTGAAGCTGCCAGAGCCATCAGAGATAGAGGTCTTAATGTTTTTGCCATCGGTATTGGCTCTGCTAATCATGCTGAGCTTGTGACGATTTCAGGATCCCATGAAAAAGCATTTCATCTAGACAACTTTGATACCCTAAAGGACCTGGAAAAATGGATTTCATTTGAAGCATGCAGTCCAAATGGTGAGTTTAAAAAGTTTGAATTTTTCTTTTTAAACTAGCAGATTGATTCCATGGTTGGAGAAAACTTTGAAGCCAGTGCTAGAATTGGAAGCCTTGCCCACTGGCAGTGAGTGGATTTGGGAATATCATGGCTGCTTTGCTGTTCATCTTTCCAGTATGCGTTGATTGGTAGCAAATTTACCATCAGTGCAGACGTAGAAGATTAGGAACAACTGTGTTGTCTCCTCAAGATTGTGATAATTGTTGCGTTCCTTTTAATGCCAGGAGCCTGGCATACTTCAGCCAAGCAGCCACATTGAAAGGAAGAATTTTGAAAACCTTAACAACTTAACAGGCTTCTCCAACAGATGACGTTTAACCGTTTTGGTGGTTGATTTGTCAGTTCCAATAAACTTGACAGTTGATCCTCTTTTTTCCCCATGCACATTTATTCCTACTTTTAACAATTCCACCAAGCAGCTGGGCTTGAAGTAGGCAGGGTGAAATAACTGAATAGTTGTGAGCAAACTGATGCTTCACTCTCTTCAGAGGTTTCCCTTTGTGTGACGTTGTTTCCCTCACACCCAGGTGATATCACCGAAGGAACTTTCATAGAATCATAGAATTCACAGTGCAGAAGGAGGCCAATCGGCCCATCGAGTCTGCACCGGCTCTTGGAAAGAGCACCCTACCCAAGGTCAACACCTCCATTCTATCCCCAGAACCCAGTAACCTCACCCAACACTAAGGGGAATTTTGGACACTAATGTCAATTTATCATGGCCAATCCAGCTAACCTGCACATCTTTGGATGTGGGAGGAAACCAGAGCACCCGGAGAAAACCCACGCACACACGGGGAGGATGTGCAGACTCCACACAGACAGTGACCCAAGCCGAAATCGAACCTGGGACCCTGGAGCTGTGAAGCAATTGTGCTATCCACAATGCTACCGTGCTGCCCTTTGAGAACTAAGGAAGTGGGCAGGGAACAGCACAGGGATTGGGAATTGAAAGATGGAGAGGAAAATATGAAGGTAAAGTGAATGACGAATCTGGAAGGTGAGGAGAACTGAAAGAAAAGAAAAAAATTGGGGAAGAGATTTGGGGCGAGTAATTCGGAGAGGCAGACGAGAGAGAGAGATAGAGAGAGTGAGGGGATTGGGGAAGTTGCAGGAAGAAAATTTGGGGTGCGGGGGAGGGAGAGAAAATATGGGTGGCAGAACTTTACTCTACAAGTATGCTCCTTCTGCACACCAATGTAAAAGTCAGAGGCAAGTGTGCTTCAAATGGCCAGCTCACCCATCAGCCATTTAAATACAATAGGGCCTTTAATTGGCTCAGCCAGAACTTCTGCCCCCATCCAAGAGGATATCCTGCCTCCGGGAGCTGCCATGCAATCAAATAGTCAGCAATGAGTGCTCTTATCCTGCAGCACCACCAGAACCGGTGGCCATTTCTGGGATTACGCTGAGTCCCAAAGAAGTGGAGTAGTACGGAGCCGGGCATTAGTTCAAGTTCGGGATCTTGCCGGCATCAGACACAGCCTCCGGTGGAGAGCTTAGGGGACCAGGTAGACAGTGAAAGGGGCAAATGAAACCTGGAGGTGAGAAATGAGGAAATGAAACTATTTAGCTCCTTTGATGTGGTGAGGAGCAGACAATCATTGCAAGTGTTTTTGTAAACATTGTGGTTCGCATCAAAGAACTGTACTTGAGATGCATTCAAACGTGAAGGGAACAATAAATAAATCATCCATCACACAGTTATGCCTGAACTTGGAAACAGTCAACCACAGGCTAGTGTGGGTTGCTCGGTGAAGCTAAATAGGTGCTTACAAAATTAATGGATCTCAGAGAATGGGAGGGTTTTCAAGTGCTGGGGGCTTCCTTGGAATCCTCTGACACTTATAACAGCTGCTGTTTGAAAGGCTTTTGTCTAAGGGAGGAGATTTTAGGAAAGAGAAAGTGTTTCATCATTGATTTTTCATTGCGATCCCTGACTTCTCTTCACAGCCCACTCTGAAACCAAGTGGCAGATGACACCCAATCAAACTTCTGTAGATTCCTCCTCAAATCCCCCCAGATGTTTCTTACACTGTGAGCCAACTGGCCTCAATGGACCCTGACTTCCACTCAAGTGTTTCACAAATTAAAGTCTTGAAAAGACATGCCTTAGAATCTTCGTCTAAAGAACGTTTTCCCTCAGCTCTTTCTTCCAGCAAGAAGTAATTTTGAGGATTGTAGAATCTCCTTAGGTGGATTTTCTGTTTTCAATTGCCATGTGCTTTCAATCTTCCACACGATCTCTAAGGACACAGCCACCACAATAGATCACTATTGCTTCACAGGCATTAAGATATCACAAACCTTAGGATTACTTCAGATAACTGGCTTCTTGCTAGCCGACTCCTTTAGGTCTGTACTTTTCAGCTGTCTTTAACTGGAGATTCGCTCTCTCTGTCCCTTCCTTTAACTTCAATGAACAGTACCTTTTTTCAATTTCCAGGTCCTTTGTGGTTTTGACTTCCATTTTCCTGGAACATCTCTTGTAATTCTAAGGTTTCTCGAACCATTTGTTCATTAGTTTCTGGGACTTGCTTCCTTCCCATGCCTTCATTGTTCTGCTTCTCTGCTTCTGGCACAGTTGGGAGAGCTGTTTCTCCTCCAGCTACCTACCTCCAGCTGCCTTGGGTCCAGCCTTAACTAAATGCAAAAAGAATTTCAAACTTAAAGTGGCCCCTGGTTGCTAATCAAATTCCAGTGCTCCTGTTTTGTTTTTAACATGGTAAACTCTCTAATCACAAAACAGACAAAGTTTGAAATGAAACCAAACCTCCCAAATATGCAAACACCATTGCTTCGCGCAAATTAAACTTAAGTGTTAAACTTTATTTCAAAAAAAGATTTAATTATACTCACTGAAATCTGTACCTTTGTGCCGGATTCTGCTGCCCGCCCGCCGCATGAACGGCAATGGTGTGCCATGTAGAATGGAGATGGGTTCTCCAATAACCTCGTATCTCATTTTCCTGTCGGCAGTTGGACGCAGCCGGAGAAACACTACCTTTACTTCTAATATCCAACAATACAAACATAGATTGCTTAAAACTCCCTCTCCTTCCTGGCACAAATGATGTAATTGCAAACAAATCTTTTTTGCTTTATTTTCCTGCAGCCGGCAGTAATCCAGAAGTGGCGGACATCATTTTCCTAATCGATGGATCAAGTAGTATACACTCTCAAAACTTTGAACAAGTAAAAGACGCTATAGTAACCTTCATCAACAAAAATGAGTTTGGTAAAACCAGAGTCCAAATTGGCATCATACAGTTCAGCACTAAGCCACGTTTGGAATTCCAACTTGATCAATATGATGACAAAGCAGTATTACTGAAAGCTGTTCATCAGATTCAGCAGTTACATGGGGGTACAAATACCGGCCAAGCACTGAACTTTACAATCGACTACTTTGATAGCTCAAAAGGAGGCCGGCCTGGAATACAACAATACCTCATACTGATTACAGATGGAGAGTCAGGCGATCATGTGTCTGAAGCTGCCAGAGCCATCAGAGATAGAGGGCTTAATGTTTTTGCCATCGGTATTGGCTCTGCTAATCATGCTGAGCTTGTGACGATTTCAGGATCCCATGAAAAAGCATTTCATCTAGACAACTTTGATACCCTAAACCTGGAACAATGGATTTCATTTGAAGCACACAGTCCAAATGGTGAGTTGAATAAGTTTGAATATTACTTTTTAAACTAGCAGATTGATTCCATGGTTGGAGAAAACTTTGAAGCCAGTGCTAGAATTGGAGCCTTGCCCACTGGCAATGGATTTGGGATTATCATGGATGCTTTGCTGTTCATTGTTCCAGTATGCGTTGATTGGTAGCAAATTTACCATCAGGGCAGACGTAGAAGATTAGGAACAACTGTGTTGTCTCCTCAAGATGGTGATAATTGTTGAGTTCCTTTTAATGCCAGAAGCCTGGCATACTTCAGCCAAGCAGCCACATTGAAAGGAATAATTTTGAAAGCCTTAATAACTTAACAGGCTCCTCCAACAGATGACGTCTAACGGTGTTGGTGGTTGATTTGTCAGTTCCAATGAACTTGACAGTTTATCCTCTTTTTTCCCCATGCACATTTATTCCTACTTTTAACAATTCCACCAAGCAGCTGGGCTTGAAGTAGGCAGGGTGAAATAACTGAATGGTTGAGAGCAAACTGATGCTTCACTCTCTTCAGAGGTTTCTCTTTGCGTGAGGTTGTTTCCCTCACCCCAGATGATATTACCGAAAGAACTTGAGAACTAAGGAAGTGGGCAGGGAACAGCACAGGAATTGGGAATTGAAAGATGGAGAGGAAAATATGAAGGAAAAGAGAATGACAATCCTGGAAGGTGAGGAGAACAGAAAAAAAAAAAAAATTGGGCAAGAGATTTGAGGAGAGTAATTCGGAGAGCCAGATGAGAGAGAGAGATAGAGAGAGTGAGGGGATTGGGGAAGTTACAGGAAGAAAATTGCGGGTGCGGGGAAGGGAGAGAAAATATGGCTGGCAGAACGTTACTCTACGAGTATGGTCCTTCCGCACACCAATATAAAAGTCAGAGGCAAGTCTGCTTCAAATGGCCAGCTCACTCTTCAGCCATTTAACTACAATAGGGCCTTTAATTTGCTCATCCAGAACTTCTGCCCCCATCCAAGAGGATATCCTGCCTCCGGGAGCTGCCATGCAATCAAATAGTCATCAGTGAGTGCTCTTATCCTGCAGCACCACCAGAACCGGTGGCTATTTCTGGGACTATACTGAGTCCCTAAGAAGTGGAGTAGTACGGAGCCGGGCATTAGTTCAAGTTCGGCATCTTGCCGGGACCAGACACAGCCTCCGGTGCAGAGCTTAGGGGACCAGGTAGACAGGGAAAGGGGCAAATGAAACCTGGAAGTGAGAAATGAGGAAATGAAGCAATTTAGCTCCTTTAATGTGGTGAGGAACAGACAATCATTGCAAGAGTGTTTGCAAACATTGTGGTTCGCATCAAAGAACTGTACTTGAGATGCATTCAAACGTGAAGGGAAAAATAAATAAATAATCCATGACACAGTTATGCCTGAACCTGGAAACAGTCAATCACAGGCTATTGTGGCTTGCTCGGTGAAGCTAAATAGGTGCTTCCAAAATTAATGGATCTCAGGGAATGTGAGGGTTTTCAAGTGCTGGGGCTTCCTTGGAATCCTCTGACACTTATAACAGCTGCTGTTTGAAAGGCGTTTGTCTAAGGGAGGAGATTTTAGGAAAGAGAAAGTGTTTCATCATTGAGTTTTCATTGCTATCCCTGACTTCTCTTCACAGCCCACTCTGAAACCAAGTGGCAGATGACACACAATCAAACTTCTGTAGATTCCTCCTCAAATCCCTCTAGATGTTTCTTACACTGTGAGCCAACTGGCCTCAATGGACTCTGACTTCCACTCAAGTGTTTCACAAATTAAAGTCTTGAAAAGACATGCCTTAGAATCTTCGTCGAAAGAGCGTTTTCCCTCAGCTCTTTCTTCCAGCAGGAAGTAATTTTGAGGATTGTAGAATCTCCTTAGAAGGATTTTCTATTTTGAATTGCCATGTGCTTTCATTCTTCCACTCGATCTCTAAGGACACAGCCACAACAATAGATCACTATTGCTTCACAGGCATTAAGATATCACCAACCTTAGGATTACTTCAGATAACTGGCTTGTCGCTAGCCAACTCCATCAGGTCTGTACTTTTCAGCTGTCTTTAACTGGAGACTCTCTCTCTCTCTCTCTGCCACTTGCTTTAACTTCAATGAACAGTACCTTTTTTCAATTGCCAGTTCCTTTGTTCTTTTGAGTTCAGTTTACCTGGAACATCTCTTGTAATTCCTAGGTTTCTCGAACTATCTGTTTATTAGTTTCTGGAACTTGCTTCCTTCCCATGACTTCATTGTTCTGCTTCGCTGCTTCTGGCACAGTTGGGAGAACTGTTTCTCCTCCAGCTCCCTACCTCCAGCTGCCTTGAGTCCAGCCTTTACTAGATGCAAAAAGTCTTTCTAACTTAAAGTGGCCCCTGGTTGCTGAGCAAATTCCAGTGCTCCTGTTTGGTTTTTAACATGGTAAACTCTCTAATAACAATACAGACTAAGTTTGAAATGAAACCAAACCTCCCAAACATGCAAACACCATTGCTTAGCACAAATTAAACTTAAGTGTTAAACTTTATTTCAAAAAAACATTTAATTATACTCACTTAAATCTGTACCTTTTGGCCGGATTCTGCTGCCCCTCCACCTCATGAACGCCAACGGTGTGCCACGTAGAATGGAGATGCCTTCTCCAATGACCTCGTTCCTCATTTTCCTGTCGCCAGATAGACGCGGCCGGAGAAACACTCCCTTTACTTCTAATATTCAACAATACAAACATAGATTGCTTAAAACTCCCTCTCCTTCCTGGCACAAATGATGCAATTGCAAACAAATCTTTTTTGTTTTATTTTCCTGCAGCCGGCAGTAATCCAGAAGTAGCGGACATCATTTTCCTAATCGATGGATCAAGTAGTATACACTCTCAAAACTTTGAACAAGTAAAAGAAGCTATAATAAGCTTTATCAACAAAAATGAGTTTGGTAAAACCAGAGTCCAAATTGGCATCATACAGTTCAGCACTAAGCCACGTTTGGAATTTCAGCTTGATCAATATGATGACAAAGCAGTATTACTGAAAGCTGTTCATCAGATTCAGCAGTTACATGGGGGTACAAATACCGGCCAAGCACTGAACTTTACAATCGACTACTTTGATAGCTCAAAAGGGGGCCGGCCTGGAATACGACAATACCTCATACTGATTACAGATGGAGAGTCAGGCGATCATGTGTCTGAAGCTGCCAGAGCCATCAGAGATAGAGGGCTTAATGTTTTTGCCATCGGTATTGGCTCTGCTAATCATGCTGAGCTTGTGACGATTTCAGGATCCCATGAAAACGCATTTCATCTAGACAACTTTGATACCCTAAAGGACCTGGAACAATGGATTTCATTTGAAGCACGCAGTCCAAATGGTGAGTTTAAAAAGTTTGAATATTACTTTTTAAACTAGCAGATTGATTCCATGTTTTTTTGTTTTGATTTTGAAATATTTATTTAAAACAAATTTGTAACATTTCCAGAGAGAAAACAGGTCCTCTGCAAAGAGCCTTAACATAGTGAGAACAAACAGTGGGAAAGAATAAACATGTTAATAAAGCACTTCCCCTGTCAGCTCTGTTTGCTCTGCCCCACGTGTACAACTAAACTAACGTGGCTCTAATCGCACCCCCCCCTCAGGTGCCGCTGCTGTCAGTTTTCTGCGCTGTTCCCTGAGAGTCTGCAAGCGAACTTCTACCCCGGGGGATTCCTAGACACCCCCCCCTTGCCCACTTAAGTCTTCCCCGCTCTCCTTCCCGGCTGCCCTCTCCCAACCTCCCCTACCCCCCCCCGAGGCCCAACCTGCCAGGCCACCCCTGCGCGTGGCCCGAGCCCGCCCCTCCTCCTACTCTCCCTGCGGCCCCCTGACCTACGTTAGCTACGCTGACCCCTGCCCTTGGCACCTCTCTGTCTACCACCCGAGCGCTCGGGCCCTCCCCCACGCAACAATTACCTGATTATATCTCACCCTGCCCTTTCAAGTCCCCCAACCAGCCCCTAGCCCATCCCCCTCGCCGAGGCACCGTTCTCCCGCCAAAAGGTACCAAGCGCAGGGCTCCCCTTTCTACCCCCCCGCCCTCGCTGCTAGCCCCCAAGAACACCCTACACGATGCGCCCTCCAGCCCCTGCTCTCTGGCCCGGCTGAAAACAGTCTTGGATAGAACATTACAGTACAGGATAATTTAACGAACCGCCGCCACACAAAAGCTCCGAGAGTCCAGAGTCCTTTAGTTCAAGTCCAGCTTCTTCTTTTAATAAATGTCCACACCTAGTCAGAGCAAGTTAGGTTAACAGACCGCCGTCACTGTACAGCACTGAGAAATCTAAGTGCCCGTTAGTTCAAGTCCAGCTTATTTTCTTTAATAAAAGTCCAAACCTGTTCTGGTGTCTCAAAGTAGTAGTGGAGTTCCTCAAACGTAACCCAAAGCTTCGCAGGATACAGTATTCCAAACCTCACCTCCTTTTTGTAGAGGGCTGCCTTTACCTTGATGAATCCTGCACGCCTCTTGGCCAGCTCCGTTCCCAAGTCCTGGTAGATGCGCACCTCACAATTCTCCCATCTGCTGCTCCTCTCCGCCTTGACACACCGCAGCACAGGTTCCCTGTCAGCAAGCAGGTGAAAGTGGACCACCAAGGCCCTCGGTCGGTCGCCCGTCCTGGGCTTCCTTGCGGGGGCTCCATGCGCCTCATCCAACTCCAGGGATCAGAGGAAGGCCTCCGGCCCATATGCGCCTCAAGCATACCTTTCACGTATGCACCCACATCCGACCCCTCGCAGCCCTCAGGGAGGCCAATGATCCTCAAATTCTGCTCCCTGGCTCTGTTCCCCAGCTCTTCAAGCTGCTCCTGCATCCTCCTCTGGCAGGCGTTCAGCTCTTCCACCTCGTTCTCCAGCTCTGCCACCATGTCCGCCTGGCTGGAGAGCTTCATCTCGCCCTCCCTGAGCGCCTTCTCCTGGACCGTCTGCGCCTTGACCATTCGGTCCATTACCGCCCTCATCGGATCCAACGTGTCCCTCTTCAATTCGGCGAAGCAGTTCTTATTAAACTCCATCTGCTGCTTCCTTGGCCAGTGAGCCTCCGCTCCCTGGTCCCTGCCGTCCGCCATGTTTTGCCGCCTGGCCTGGGGTCTCCGCTGCTCCCGCTTCGAGCCCTGCCGCTCCACTCGACCACTTCTGGTCCAGCTGCTCATACCCTGGGTGGGGGGTGGGGGAGGGGGGGGGGGGTGGGGGGGGGGGGAAGCCCCTTCCCTATCATCCCTACAACCTAACCAGGTCGCCAGGTCCCGGAAAAGTCCGTTCAACAGGTCCGTTTGCCCATCACGGGCGGGAGCGATCCGACCTGCGACCTGCTTCCTCGAGGGCGCCACCAGAACTCCATTGATTCCATGGTTGGAGCCAGTGCTTGAATTGGAAGCTTGGCCCACTGGCAATGGGTTGGGAATATTATGAATGCTTTGCTGTTCAGTTTTCCAGTAAGGGTTGGTTGGATATCAAGTTAACCTTCAGGGCAGACGTAGAAGATGAGGAACAACTGTGTTGTCTCCTCAAGATGGTGATAATTCTTGAGTTCCTTTTAATGCCAGAAGCCTGGCATACTTCAGCCAAGCAGCCACATTGAAAGGAAGAATTTTGAAAACCTTAATAACTTAACAGGCTCCTCCAACAGATGCGTCTAACGGTTTTGGTGGTTGATTTGTCAGTTCCAATGAACTTGACAGTTTATCCTCTTTTTTCCCCATGCACATTTATTCCTACTTTTAACAATTCCACCAGGCAGCTGGGCTTGAAGTAGGCAGGGTGAACTAACTGAATAGTTGTGAGCAAACAGATGCTTCTCTCTCTCCAGAAGTTTCCCTTTGCGTGAGGTTGTTTCCCTCATACCCAGGTGATGACACCAAAGGAACTTGAGAACTAAGGAAGTGGGCAGGGACCAGCACAGGGATTGGGAATTGAAAGATGGAGAGGAAAATGTGAAGGAAAAGAGAATGACAATGCTGGAAGGTGAGGAGAACTGAAAGAAAAGGAAAAAATTGGGAAGAGATTTGGGGAGTGTAATTCGGAGAGGCAGACGAGAGAGAGAGAGAGAGAGAGGGGATTGGCGAGTTACAGGAAGAAAATTGGGGGGGTGGGGAAGGGAGAGAAAATATGGGTGGCAGAACGTCTACGAGTATGGTCCTTCCGTACACCAATGTAATAGTCAGAGGCAAGTCTGCTTCAAATTGCCAGCGCACCCGTCAGCCATTTAACTACAATTGGGCCTTTAATTGGCTCAGCCTGAACTTCTGCCCCCATTCAAGAGGATATCCTGCCTCCGGGAGCTGCCATGCAATCAAATTGTCAGCAGTGAGTGCTCTTATCCTGCAGCACCACCAGAACCAGTGGCTATTTCTGGGACTACACTGAGTCCCAAATAAGTGGAGTATCACAGAGCTGGACGTTAGTGTAAGTTCAGCATCCTGCCGGGATCAGACTCAGCCTCCAGTGGAGGGCTTAGGGGACCAGGATTGACGGGGAAAAGGATAGATGAAACTGTAGTGATCTGTATATTTGCTGGTATGTAAAGGGTTAACAACTGTAACACAGTGCTAGATAACCACTAGATGGCAGCACCAGATACATATATATGAACTGAACTCAGAGATTCTTCCCGCCTCTTCCTATCATGAGTGACCAGATAGCAGCGTGTTAGAGAGATAACTTAGTTGGCACGTGCAGTTAAACAATATTTATACTTCTTTTTATTTACTTAATCATCAGTTATAGTTGTAGAAGAGTGAACAAACTAATTTATATTCGTTATTCATTCAATGTTATTTGCTTAATTTAAAGACTGATAGTTTCATTGAACTACAACCATCAGACCATTCTCCAAGTAAGCAAAAGAGCAACAACGCATTACAGTCATGTAATATAAAATAGTACCAGGAGTGGGGTTCGAAAAAACTAGCTAGATAGATTTTGAAAGATCAGAAAAAGAAGAAATTAGCAGCAGCTATTGAGCTGGAGAAGCGTCTCAGCAAACAGATCCTTCGAAGAAAACTGCCTCGATGGACCGTGCACAAGCTCCACGTCACCTCAAGACTACTGGTAATTTGAAATCTAATTGGAAACTGTTCAAACAACAATTTCAAATATATTTAGAAGCTACTGACTTAACTCCCGCAACTGGTGCTAGAAAAATTGTATTGCTAATATCGATGGCAGAACAGCATGCAATCAAAATTTATAATTCCTTTCAATATTCTGCTGGTCAGGACAAAGCTAAATTTGAAGTGACTTTGAGCATATTTGATGACCACTGAAAAACACAAATGAATGAGACATTTGAACGATTTATTTTCAACAAAGGATTGCAGAAAACAGGGGAATCATTTATTAGCTTTGTGACATATTTAAAACTTCTAGCTCAATCTTGCAACTTTGCAGCACTGCATGACTTGTTAATTCATGATCAGAATGTATTTGGAATAAATGATGAGCATCTGAGAGAAAGACTTTTAAGACAACAAGACCTAATATTAGAATTAGCGATTGAAAAATGCCTAGCACATCAACAGAGCAAGAATCAATATAATGAATATTATATCCGTGAAAAAGGCGCGAAAATCTACCACGAGGTTGAGTGTGTAAAATTGGTGTCGCAATCGATGAAGAAGCACGTTTCGGATGGCAGCCATCTTGCGCGCGCGCACTCGAACCCTACACACGCGCACTTCGTCAGAAAATGCGAGACGGATGAAAACCGGTCTGTGCATGCATGAAAGTGTGTCATGCGTCACGACGTCGACGTCATGACGTGTTATAGATGTGGACCGCCCATTTAAAGAGGAAATGTCCAACATATGGAAAACAATGCTCTCAGTGTGGCAAGCCTAATCATTTTGCTTCGCAGTGTAAATCTTTTCACCCATTTAAACCTGCACAACAAAAATACAAGCAGATTGTGTAAACTCAACAGAAAATGAAACCGAAGAAAACTTTTCATCAGACAATTGCTCACTGGAAGATACATTTTTCGTTAGTCGTATAGAAAAGTGTGAGGAAACAAAAGAAGCAACAAGCAATCCTCAGCAGATTAATTCAGTCAACAACAATAATGAATGGAACTCAGTCGTTCAAGTTAACATCTATCCAATTTTGTTTAAGCTTGACACAGGCATTTCAGCAAATCTCCTTTCAAGACTGGATCTCAGCAAGATTCAATAGGAACCTGAGATACTTCCAGCAGCCTGTAGACTGAAGGATTATAATGGCAACCTGATCTCTTCAATCGGATCATGCCATTTGAAAGTCTATATACAACGTATATATACAGCAACTGAATATACACCAGACTTGGATGATGATATCCAATGCATCTTAAATCAGTACCCTGATGTATTCAGAGGCAAGGGCACACTACCGTTCCAGTATAAAATTTTACTCAGGAAGGATACCAAGCCAGTTATTAATCCGCTTAGGAGAATTCCTGCTCCTTTACGAGAGAGGCTAAAACAAGAACTAGACCTACTTCAAACCCAAGGCATTATATCACGAGTTACAAAACCGACTGACTGGGTCAGCACATTTGTTTGTGTAAAAAACCTGTCTGGTGATCTTCGCATCTGCATTGATTCTAAAGATCTCAATAAGAACATAAGAAGGGAACTCTATCCCATACCAAAGCGCTAGGAGATCACAAGTGAGATGGCGAATGCACGTATCTTTACGAAGTTAGACAAGTCACAGGGATTTTGGCAAATGCAACTCAACGACTCGAGCAGACAACTATGCACATTTAACACGCCTTTTGGAAGATTTTGTTTCAATTGTATGCCGTTCGGTATCATATCTGTACCTGAGATATTCCACAGGATCATGGAGCAAATGACAGAAGGAATTGAAGGTGTGAAGGTGTACGTAGACAACATCATTATTTGGTCTACAACCAGAGAAGAACACATTGAGCATCTAAAACAAGTATTCAAATGCATCAACAAGTATGGACTCAAACTCAATCAATCGAAATGTACGTTTGGACAGTAATCATTGAGATTTCTCGGAGATATCATTTCTCAGCATGGTGTAAAGCCTGGTGATGAAAAGATTGCAGCAATTCAGAACATGAAGATACCAGAAGACAAGAAAGCTGTTCTCAAATTTTTAGGCTTCATCAATTTTCTTGGCAAGTTTATCTCCAACTTGTCAGCAAGAACAACAGCATTGAGAAACCTCATTAGAAAGTCAACACCTTTTGAATGGAGGGACAACCATCAGAAAGAGTGGCAAGATTTGAAAACTCAGCTCATGACAGCACCCATACTCGCTTTCTTTGATCCGAATAGAGCAACTAAGATAACCACTGATGTAAGTCAGGATGGGATAGGCGCAGTTCTCTTACAAAAAGATGAAATGATGTGGCGATGCCGGCGTTGGACTGGGGTGAGCACAGTACGAAGTCTTACAACACCAGGTTAAAGTCCAACAGGTTTGTTTCGATGTGACACCGAAAGCTAGTGACATCGAAACAAACCTGTTGGACTTTAACCTGGTGTAAAAAGATGAAAATTCGTATTGGGTTTCTGTAGCATATGCTTCAAGATCAATGACAGCGACGGAATGCAGATACGCCCAAATTGAGAAGGAATGCCTAGGTCTATTGACAGGAATACTCAAATTCCATGATTATGTCTCTGGGCTTCCAACCTTCACAGTTGAGACGGATCACAGGCCGTTGGTCCATATTATTGACAAGGATCTCAACGATATGATGCCAAGACTTCAAAGGATAATGATGAAATTACGACGGTACGATTTCAATTTAATATACACACCTGGGAAAGATTTAATTATTGCAGACACTTTATCATGATCCATCACAGCTGACAATCAACCATTTGAATTTTACATGTTTTCGAAGCTCAGGCTCAACTCTGTGCAGTGAACCTTCCTGCATCAGACAAAAAGTTGAATTTGATCAAGTCAGAAACAATGATGGACGCTACACTTCAAAGGGTCATGCACCATCAGAAAAATGGCTGGTCGAAGGGGTGATGTCCTCTGTCCCGAAGTATTCAATCTGATTTGACAATCGTAGATGGTCTACTTTTGAGATTTGACCGAATTGTTATTCCACAATGTCTTCGTTCCAACATACTTGAACAGATCCATGAGGGACACCTTGGGATAGAAAAATGTAAACGACGAGCACAACAGGCAGTCTACTGGCCGGGATTTAATAAGGACATTAATGACATGATCATTATTTGCGAAATGTGTCAAAAACACCAACCTGCGCAATGCAAGGAGACCCTGCAACAACATGAATTAATTACCTCTCCTTTGGCCAAAGTAGGTATTGACCTATTTCATTCGACTGGTCAAGGCTACATCTTAATCATAGACTATTACTCAAATTACCCAGAAGTAATGAAACTTCCGGATTTGACTTGAAAATCAGTAATTAAAGCATGTAAGGAAACATTCTCAAGGCGTGGAATACTCCGGACACTGTCATGTCGAACAGTGGTCCATGCTTTGACAGTTTTCAATGGACAGAATTTTCACAGAAATATAACTTCACACATGTGACATCCAGTCCTCACTACTCTCAGTCCAATGGCAAGGTAGAGAAGGGTGTTCACATCATCAAACAGTTGATCAGTAAAGCTATTGATTCGACGTCGGATATCCATCTCGCGTTGTTATCTTATAGAGCTACACCACTAACTTCAGGACTCTCGCCGGCTCATATGGTATTTAATCGGGATCGCAGGACCACCTTGCCATCAATTCCACTGCTGAATCCAGACCACTTGCCAGTGCTGAAGAAGATAGAAGAACAACGTTTACATCAACATTCATACTACAACAGACACGCATCTCAATTGGAACCACTCACAACGGATTACCTAGTAAGATGGAGGATGGTCTGCTCCAGCAACAAGCATTAGGAAAGCAGCTCCACGCTCCTACATAGTAAAATCAGCGGAAGGCACGATTCTTCGATGAAAAAGACGTGCTTTGCAAAAAAATTTGATTACACCACAAAATGTTTCCAGATTTAAACTTCACAGAGTCAGTTTTTCGTGACAGTTTACTGCATACCAGAAATTCAGATGACATGCACAAGACAGTGAAAACATCACTATCACCACCTCGTCAGCTAAGATGATCTACAAGATAACGACGAACGCCAAACAGACTGAACTTGTAATACATCAATTGTTGTGTATAGTTATTACTCCAGTTTTGTGTGTACAGATATACATCTCATGATTTATTGTTTTAGAATTATACAATTTTCTTTGAAACTCAGAAAATAGGTTTAAAAAAAAAAGAGGGATGTAGTGATCGGTATATCTGCTGGTATGTAAAGGGTTAACAACTGTAACATAGTGCTAGACAACCACTAGATGGCAGCACATGATCCATGTACATAAACTGAACTCAGAAGTTCTTTTTTTCAAAATATTTTTATTAACGTATTTGCAAAATTTTAGAACAAAAACAATAACAATAACATAAACATGGTAAAATAAACATTTCCCCACCTGACCCCGCCTGTACACCCCTCAACCATATAGCACCTACCCCCGCGGAACGTTGCTTCTGCCGACATTATAATTTTCCCCGAGAAAGTCGAGGAACGGCTGCCACCTCTGAGAGAACCCCAGCATTGACCCTCTCAAGGCAAACTTTATTTTCTCCACCCTGAGAAACCCAGCCATGTCACTGACCCAAGTCTCCACACTCGGGGATTTTGAGTCCCTCCACATTAAAAGGATCCGTCTCCGAGCTACTAGGGAGGCAAAGGCCAGGACATCGGCCTCTTTCACCCCCTGAACTCCCAGATCTTCTGACACTCCAAAGATCACTACCTCCGGACTCGGCACCACCCGCGTGTTTAGCACCGTGGACATTGCCTTCGCAAACCCCTGCCAGAACCCTATAAGCTTCGGGCATGCCCAAAACATGTGGACATGGTTTGCTGGGCTTCCCGCGCACCTCGCACATCTATCTTCTACCCCAAAAAACTTGCTCATCCTCGCCGCCGTCATGTGTGCCCGGTGTACCACTTTAAATTGTATTAGACTGAGCCTGGCACATGATGAGGAGGAATTAACCCTGCTTAGGGTGTCCGCCCACAGACCCGCCTCTAACTCTCCACCTAACTCCTCCTCCCACTTGCCCCTTCAGTTCCTCCACCGGGGTTTCCTCCGTCTCCAACAACTCCTGATAGACATCTGACACATTCCCCTCCCCCACCCAGATACCAGAGACTATCTATCCTGTACCCCCATGGCGGCAGCCGCGGGAAAGCCAACACCCGTTTCCTCAGAAAGTCCCGCACTTGCAAATATCTGAAACCATTCCCCGGCGGCAGCTTGAACTTGTCCTCCACCGCCTTCAGACTGGGAAAACGGCCGTCTATGAATAGATCTCCCATCCTTCTAATTCCTGCTCTCTGCCAGCTCCGGAACCCGCCATCCATCCTGCCCGGTGCAAACCTGTGGTTATTGCAAATCGGGGTCCAGATCGACGCGCCCTCCATCCCCTTGTATCTCCTCCACTGCCCCCAGATTTTCAGTGCCGCCACTACCACCGGACTGGTGGAGAAGCGGGCCGGCCAGAACGGCAAAGGTGCCGTTACCAATGCTCCCAGACTGGTGCCTTTGCATGACGCCGCCTCCATCCGCTCCCATGCCGACCCCTCCCTCCTTACCTACTTCCTAATCATTGCTATATTAGCCGCCCAATAATAGTTGCAGAGGTTCGGCAGCGCCAACCCACCTTCCCCCCCGACTGCGCTCCAACAACATTTTCTTCACTCGCGGGGTTTGATTCGCCCACACAAAGCCCAAAATGATTTTGTTCACCCGCTTGAAAAAGGCCTCAGGGATGAAGATGGGGAGGCACTGAAAAACAAATAGAAATCTGGGGAGGACTGTCATTTTCACGGTCTGTACCCTTCCCGCCAATGATAGCGGGAACATGTCCCATCTCTTAAAGTACCCTTCCATTTGCTCTACCAGCCGGATTAGGTTAAGCTTATGAAATGCCTCCCATTTCCGAGCCACCTGTATTCCTAGGTAGCAAAAGCTCCTCTCTACCAAGCTAAGCGGCAGCTCTGTCAGTCTCATCTCTTGCCCTCTTGCCTGGATGACGAACAATTCACTCTTTCCCATGTTCAATTTATACCCCGCAAACCTGCCAAATTCCCCCAAGATCTGCATAAGCTCCCCCATCCCCTCCACCGGGTCCGAAATGTACAGGAGCAGATCGTTCGCGTAGAGCGAGACCCGGTGTTCCACCTCTTCCCGAACCAGCCCCTGCCAATTCCTTGACACTCTCAGCACCATGGCCAACGGCTCTGTAGCCAGAGCAAACAGCAATGGGGAGAGGGGGCACCCCTGTCTCGTCCCTCGGTGTAATTTAAAATACCCCAACATCAGCCGGTTTGTGCACACGCTTGCTACAGGCGCCTGGTAGAGCAATCGCACCCAGCCAATAAAGCCCTCACCAAACCAAAACCTTCCCGGCGTCTCCCACAAATACTCCCACTCCACCCGATCGAACGCCTTCTCCACGTCCATCGCTACCACCACATCTTCCTCTCCTTCTGAGGGCATCATAATTACATTTAAAACCCTCCGGACGTTAGCATTGAGTTGCCTACCCTTAACAATTCTAGTTTGGTCTTCTATCCCAGTGGCCAGAATCTTAGCCAACAGCTTGGCATCTACATTCAAAAGCGAAATCGGCCTATATGACCCACATTGCTCCGGATCCTTCTCTCGTTTAAGAATAAGGGAAATCGAGGCCTGCGACATTGTTAGGGGGAGGATTCCCTTCTCTCGAGCCTCGTTAAAAGTCCTCACCAGCAGGGGGCACAATATCTCTGAGAACTTCTTATAAAATTCCACCAGGTAACCGTCCAGCCCCGGAGCCTTGCCCGACTGCATGCCCTCCAGCCCTTTAACAATTTCCTCTGCCTCTATCGGAGCCCCAGCCCCTCAACCAGATCCTCCTCCACCCTCAGAAACCTCAACTGATCTAGAAATTGCCTCATCCCTTCCATTCCAGCCGGGGCTCCCGACTCATATAATTTGCTATAAAATTCTTTAGGAACTTCGTTCACCACCCTGGGTCCAAGACCGTGTTACCCTCCGTATTCATTACTCTTCTAATCTCCCTGGCCACCTCTCTCTTCCTAAGCTGGTGCACCAGCATCCTGCTCGCCTTTTCCCCATACTCGTAAACCACCCCCTTCCTCAACTGCTCCACCGCTTTCCCGTGGTCAACAACTCAAACTCCGCCTGTAGCTTCTGGCGCTCCCTCAGGAGCCCAGCGTCCGGGGCCTCCGCATATGTCCTATCCACTCGGATTATCTCCTCCACTAATCTCTCCCTCTCCGCCCGTTCCTCCTTTTCTCTATGGGACCGAATCAAAATTAGTTCCCCGCTAACAACTGCCTTCAGAGCTTCCCAAACCGTCGCTGCTGATACCTCTCCCGTGTCGTTTGTTTCCAGGTAATTCTGGATGGACTTATTGACCTGCCTGCAGACCGCTTCATCCGCTAACAACCCCACATCTAGTCTCCACAAAGGGCGCTGCCCTCTCTCCTCACTCAACCGCAAATCCACCCAATGCGGGGCATGGTCCAACACTGCAATTGCTGAATATTCCGTCCCCGCCACCTTCGGAATTACCGCCCTGCTCAGAACAAAGAAATCAAGACAGGAGTAAACTTCATGGACATGAGAAAAAAATGAAAACTCCTTCGCCCTGAGCCGTTTGAACCTCCATGGGTCTACACCCCCCATCTGTTCCATAAAACCCTTTAATTCCTTTGCCGCGGCCGGCCTCCTCCCTGTCCTGGATTTTGACCGGTCCAATTCCGGATCAATGACCGTGGTAAAGTCCCACCCCATGATCAGGTTGTGAGACTCCAAGTCCGGGATCATGCCTAACACCCACCTCATAAATACCACATCGGCCCAGTTCGGAGCATATATATTTGCATGCACCACTCGTACACCCTCCAACCTTCCACTCACCATTATGTACCTACCCCCCTTATCTGCCACAATTCCTCCAGCCTCAAACACTACTCGCTTACTGATCAATATTGCTACCCCTCTGGTCTTTTAGTCCAACCCAGAGTGAAACACCTGACCAACCCAACCCTTTCTCAATCTCGTCTGGTCTATAATCTTTAGATGTGTCTCCTGAAGCATTGCCACGTCTGCCTTCAGCACCTTTAGATGCGTGAAAACGCGAGCCCTTTTGACCGGCCCATTCAAACCTCTCACGTTCCACGTAATGAGCCTCATTTCATTTCTTCATATCAGGAGTGACTAGATAGCAGAGTGTTAGA
This sequence comes from Scyliorhinus torazame, assembly GCF_047496885.1. NCBI lineage: Eukaryota > Metazoa > Chordata > Chondrichthyes > Carcharhiniformes > Scyliorhinidae > Scyliorhinus > Scyliorhinus torazame. Next base: position 288,120,908 of record NC_092712.1, read on the forward strand.
GAGATAGCTTAGTTGGCAAGTGCAGTTAAACATTATTTATACTTCTTATTTACTTAATCATCAGTTATAGCTGTAGAAGAGTGAACAAACTCATTGATATTTATATTCGTTATTAATTAAATGATATTTTTTTTTAATTAAATATTTTATTGAAAATTTTTGGTCAACCAACACAGTACATTGTGCATCCTTTACACAATATTATAACAACACAAATAACAATGACCTATTTTATAAACAAAAAATGAATAAATAATAAATAACAAAAATGAAAACTAGCCCTAATTGGCAACTGCCTTGTCACAAGTAACACTCTCCAAAAATATAATTTAACAGTCCAATATATAATTATCTGTAGCAACGACCTATACATACTATACAGTATATATTAACAACCCTGAGAGTCCTTCTGGTTCCTCCTCCCCCCCCCTCCCCCCGATCCTGGGCTGCTGCTGCTGCCTTCTTTTTCCCATTCCGTCTATCTTTCTGCGAGGTATTCGACGAACGGTTGCCACCGCCTGGTGAACCCTTGAGCCGACCCCCTTAGGACGAACTTAATCCGCTCTAGCTTTATAAACCCCGCCATGTCATTTATCCAGGTCTCCACCCCCGGGGGCTTGGCTTTTTTCCACATTAGCAATATCCTGCGCTGGGCTACTAGGGACGCAAAGGCCAAAACATCGGCCTCTCTCGCCTCCTGCACTCCCGGCTCTTGTACAACCCCAAATATAGCTAACCCCCAGCTTGGTTCGACCCGGACTCCTACTACTTTTGAAAGCACCTTTGTCACCCCCATCCAAAACCCCTGTAGTGCCGGGCATGACCAAAACATATGGGTATGATTCGCTGGGCTTCTCGAGCACCTCGCACACCTATCCTCCACCCCAAAAAATTTACTGAGCCGTGCTCCAGTCATATGTGCCCTGTGTAATACCTTAAACTGAATCAGGCTTAGCCTGGCACACGAGGACGACGAGTTTACCCTGCTTAGGGCATCTGCCCACAGCCCCTCCTCGATCTCCTCCCCCAGCTCTTCTTCCCATTTCCCTTTTAGTTCATCTACCATAGTCTCCCCTTCGTCCCTCATTTCCCTATATATATCTGACACCATACCATCCCCCACCCATGTCTTTGAGATCACTCTGTCCTGCACCTCTTGTGTCGGGAGCTGCGGGAATTCCCTCACCTGTTGCCTCGCAAAAGCCCTCAGTTGCATATACCTGAATGCATTCCCTTGGGGCAACCCATATTTCTCGGTCAGCGCTCCCAGACTCGCGAACTTCCCATCCACAAACAGATCTTTCAGTTGCGTTATTCCTGCTCTTTGCCACATTCCATATCCCCCATCCATTCCCCCCGGGGCAAACCTATGGTTGTTTCTTATCGGGGACCCCCCCCAAGGCTCCAGTCTTTCCCCTATGCCATCTCCACTGTCCCCAAATCTTCAGTGTGGCCACCACCACCGGGCTTGTGGTGTAGTTCCTCGGTGAGAACGGCAATGGGGCTGTCACCATAGCCTGTAGGCTAGTCCCCCTACAGGACGCCCTCTCTAATCTCTTCCACGCCGCTCCCTCCTCCTCTCCCATCCACTTACTCACCATTGAAATATTAGCGGCCCAATAATACTCACTTAGGCTCGGTAGTGCCAGCCCCCCCCTATCCCTGCTACGCTGTAAGAATCCCTTCCTCACTCTCGGGGTCTTCCCGGCCCACACAAAACCCATGATGCTCTTTTCGATCCTTTTAAAAAAAGCCTTCGTGATCACCACCGGGAGGCACTGAAACACAAAGAGGAATCTCGGGAGGACCACCATCTTAACCGCCTGCACCCTCCCTGCCATTGACAGGGATACCATATCCCATCTCTTGAAATCCTCCTCCATCTGTTCCACCAACCGCGTTAAATTTAACCTATGCAATGTGCCCCAATTCTTAGCTATCTGGATCCCCAGGTAACGAAAGTCCCTTGTTACCTTCCTCAACGGTAGGTCCTCTATTTCTCTACTCTGCTCCCCTGGATGCACCACAAACAACTCACTTTTCCCCATGTTCAATTTATACCCTGAAAAATCCCCAAACTCCCCAAGTATCCGCATTATTTCTGGCATCCCCTCCGCCGGGTCCGCCACGTATAGTAGCAAATCGTCCGCATACAAAGATACCCGGTGCTCTTCTCCTCCCCTAAGTACTCCCCTCCACTTCTTGGAACCCCTCAACGCTATCGCCAGGGGCTCAATCGCCAGCGCAAACAATAATGGGGACAGAGGGCATCCCTGCCTTGTCCCTCTATGGAGCCGAAAATATGCAGATCCCCGTCCATTCGTGACCACACTCGCCACTGGGGCCCTATACAACAGCTGCACCCATCTAACATACCCCTCTCCAAAACCAAATCTCCTCAACACCTCCCACAAATAATCCCACTCCACTCTATCAAATGCTTTCTCGGCATCCATCGCCACTACTATCTCCGTTTCTCCCTCTGGTGGGGCCATCATCACTACCCCTAACAACCTCCGTATATTCGTGTTCAGCTGTCTCCCCTTCACAAACCCAGTTTGGTCCTCGTGGACCACCCCCGGGACACATTCCTCTATTCTCATTGCCATTACCTTGGCCAGGACCTTGGCATCTACATTTAGGAGGGAAATAGGTCTATAGGACCCGCATTGTAGCGGGTCCTTTTCCTTCTTTAAGAGAAGCGATATCGTTGCTTCAGACATAGTCGGGGGCAGTTGTCCCCTTTCCTTTGCCTCATTAAAGGTCCTCGTCAGTACCGGGGCGAGCAAGTCCACATATTTTCTATAGAATTCGACTGGGAATCCATCCATTCCCGGGGCCTTTCCCGCCTGCATGCTCCTAATTCCTTTCACCACTTCTTCTACCTCGATCTGTGCTCCCAGTCCCACCCTTTCCTGCTCTTCTACCTTGGGAAATTCCAGCCGATCCAAGAAGCCCATCATTCTCTCCCTCCCATCCGGGGGTTGAGCTTCATATAATTTTTTATAAAATGTCTTGAACACTCCATTCACTCTCTCCGCTCCCCGCTCCATCTCTCCTTCCTCATCCCTCACTCCCCCTATTTCCCTCGCTGCTCCCCTTTTCCTCAATTGGTGTGCCAGCAACCTGCTCGCCTTCTCCCCATATTCGTACTGTATACCCTGTGCCTTCCTCTATTGTGCCTCTGCAGTGCCTGTAGTCAGCAAGTCAAATTCTACATGTAGCCTTTGCCTTTCCCTGTACAGTCCCTCCTCCGGTGCTTCCGCATATTGTCTGTCCACCCTCAAAAGTTCTTGCAGCAACCGCTCCCGTTCCTTACTCTCCTGCTTCCCTTTATGTGCCCTTATTGATATCAGCTCCCCTCTAACCACCGCCTTCAACGCCTCCCAGACCACTCCCACCTGGACCTCCCCATTATCATTGAGTTCCAAGTACTTTTCAATGCACCCCCTCACCCTTAGACACACCCCCTCATCTGCCATTAGTCCCATGTCCATTCTCCAGGGTGGGCGCCCTCCTGTTTCCTCCCCTATCTCCAAGTCCACCCAGTGTGGAGCGTGATCCGAAATGGCTATAGCCGTATACTCCGTTCCCCTCACCTTCGGGATCAATGCCCTACCCAGCACAAAAAAGTCTATTCGCGAGTAGACTTTATGGACATAGGAGAAAAACGAGAACTCCTTACTCCTAGGTCTGCTAAATCTCCACGGGTCTACACCTCCCATCTGCTCCATAAAATCTTTAAGTACCTTGGCTGCTGCCGGCCTCCTTCCAGTCCGGACTTCGACCTATCCAGCCCTGGTTCCAACACCGTATTAAAATCTCCCCCCATTATCAGCTTTCCCATCTCTAGGTCCGGAATGCGTCCTTGCATCCGCCTCATAAAATTGGCATCATCCCAGTTCGGGGCATATACGTTTACCAAAACCACCGTCTCCCCCTGTAGTTTGCCACTCACCATCACGTATCTGCCCCCGTTATCCGCCACTATAGTCTTTGCCTCGAACATTACCCGCTTCCCCACTAATATAGCCACCCCCCTGTTTTTCGCATCTAGCCCCGAATGGAACACCTGCCCCACCCATCCTTTGCGTAGCCTAACCTGGTCTATCAGTTTCAGGTGCGTTTCCTGTAACATAACCACATCTGCCTTAAGTTTCTTAAGGTGTGCGAGTACCCGTGCCCTCTTTATCGGCCCGTTCAGCCCTCTTACGTTCCACGTGATCAGCCGAGTTGGGGGGCTTCCTACCCCCCCCCCCTTGTCGATTAGCCATCACCTTTTTCCGGCTCCTCACCCGGTTCCCACGCAGCTGTATCTCCCCCAGGCGGTGCCCCCCCGCCCATCCTCTCCCATACCAGCTCCCCCCTCTCCCCAGCAGCAGCAACCCAGTAATTCCCCCCTCCCACCCCCCCCGCTAGATCCCCCGCTAGCGTAATTACTCCCCCCATGTTGCTCCCAGAAGTCAGCAATCTCTGGCTGACCTCGGCTTCCCCCCGTGACCTCGGCTCGCACCGTGCGACGCCCCCTCCTTCCTGCTTCTCCATTCCCGCCATGATTATCATAGCGCGGGAACCAAGCTCGCGCTTCTCCCTTGGCCCCGCCCCCCAATGGCCAACGCCCCATCTCCTCCACCTCCCCTCCTCCCCCCATCACCACCTGTGGGAGAGAGAAAAGTTACCACATTGCAGGATTAGTACATAAAACCCCTCTTTGCCCCCCACATTCGCCCCACCACTTTGTTCGAACGTTCTTTTTAATAACCCGCTCATTCCAGTTTTTCTTCCACAATAAAAGTCCACGCTTCATCCGCCGTCTCAAAGTAGTGGTGCCTCCCTCGATATGTGACCCACAGTCTTGCCGGTTGCAGCATTCCAAATTTTATCTTCTTTTTGTGAAGCACCGCCTTGGCCCGATTAAAGCTCGCCCTCCTTCTCGCCACCTCCGCACTCCAGTCTTGATAAACGCGGATCACCGCGTTCTCCCATTTACTGCTCCGAGTTTTCTTCGCCCATCTAAGGACCATTTCTCTATCCTTAAAACAGAGGAATCTCACCACTATGGCTCTGGGAATTTCTCCTGCTCTCGGTCCTCGCGCCATCACTCGGTATGCTCCCTCCACCTCCAACGGACCCGCCGGGGCCTCCGCTCCCATTAACGAGTGCAGCATCGTGCTCACATATGCCCCGACGTCCGCTCCCTCCACACCTTCAGGAAGACCAAGAATCCTCAGGTTGTTCCTCCTTGCGTTGTTTTCCAGTGCCTCCAACCTTTCCACACATCGTTTCTGATGTGCCTCCTGCGTCTCCGTCTTCACCACCAGACCCTGTATATCGTCCTCATTCTCGGCTGCCTTTGCCTTCACAACCCAAAGCTCCCGCTCCTGGGTCTTTTGTTCCTCCTTTAGCCCTTCGATCGCCTGTAGTATCGGGGACAACAGCTCTTTTTTAATTTCCTTTTTGATCTCTTCCACACAGCATTTCAAGAACTCTTGTTGTTCAGGGCCCCATGTTAAACTGCCACCTTCCGACGCCATCTTGGTTTTTGCTTGCCTTCCTTGCCGCTGTTCTAAAGGATCCACTGCAATCTGGCCACTCTCTCCTCCTTTTTCCATCCGTATCCAGGGGGGATTCCCTTTTGGTTTACCGCACAGTGTTTTTAGCCGTCAAAATTGCCGTTGGGGCTCCTATCAAGAGCCCAAAAGTCCGTTTCACAGGGAGCTGCCGAAACGTGCGACTCAGCTGGTCATCGCCGCACCCGGAAGTCCAATTAAATGATATTTGCTTAATTTGAAGACTGATAGTTT